>NW_022900943.1:24096040-24177501 GCF_012274545.1 Fukomys damarensis | reverse complement strand
ATATATATATATATATATATATATCTTTTAATTTACTAATTAACAGTATGGAAAGGAGCTTCAAGATAGTAACAATGACAACAGCATAATAATATTATAGCCGTGATCATATGGTAAATTACATCTAATGCTGGCTCCCGTTCCGTAGGTGATTCTATGTATTATCTCACTGAACCCTAATGAATGTCCTCTCAAACAGACACCTTTCATGTTTTGCATTATATAGAAAAAACTGTGAGCATTAGGGAGGTTATGTAAATGGCCGAAGCCAGCAAATACCCTCTGTAAAGGATCGAACAGTGAATGTTTTAGGCTTTCTTGGTGCGATGGCCTCATGCGTCCCCACCATCTGTCATTGTCAGCCACAGACACTATGTACAGAAGCAAGGGCTGTATTTTGATAAAACCTCTCTTATGAACACTGAAATTTCAAACTGAGTTTCCTACTATTTTCACATTTCCTTTTTCCCCTTGGCAGTACTGGGTATCGAACCTAAGGCCTTTGCACAGAGCTACATCCCTAGATTTTTTTGTTTAATTTTGAGGCAGGGTTTCACTAAATCATTAAAATTTCCCGCTGGGCTTTAATTTTCAATACTCCTGCCTCAGCCTCCTAAAGTGCTAGGATCATCATAAAATATTCTTGATTGTTACTTTTCCATCACTGAAAAACATGTAAAAGTTATTCTGAGCCCCACAGCTGTGCAGAAACACTGGCAGGGAGCTAGTTTTGGCCTGTGGCTGTAGTTTGGCAGTCTGGGTCCACAGTAACAGAACCAAGAAATGAAGGACCCCACAGTTTGCTCATTCTAAAAAACAAACGCAGCAAACACCGAATTGTATTCTGTGGTTCATCATGTAAGCACCTCATTAAAGACCCCCTTTTGGTTTAGTTTGTACTAGCATTACCAATTTTTTGATCTGAAAGGAGGCCACTGAAATGAATTTATCATAAATTTTTTCATGGGTAAAGGGTTACATCTATGAAGGAGGCATATGGCGAGGGCATTTTTTCAAGTGAGTCACTTGCCTGTACTAAGAGCTCAGACACTGGAGATTGAGAAACTGCTGGCCCAGGCTCAGCTCCTGCCACTCCCCAAGGAGCTCCAAGGCCAGCAGGGAACACAGCAGAGTAAACAATCGCCAGAGGTGGCCCAGTTGAGCCACCTTGTGGGCTGGCAGCTCAAAGTGAGGGTGAGTTTGGGGTAATGTGGGGAAAAGTGAAGGCTGAGTGTGCGGCAGAGACGCTTTCCAAAAGAGTTAGCCCTCAAGGTGCATTTTGAAAGACAAGCGGTCTTGGCAAGCTGAAATCAAGGTGAAGAATAATTCAGGCAGAGGAAACAAGCGGAAGGAGGCAATGCCAACGCAAAAGAGGAGAGCATGACAGGCTCCCAGAAGAATTCTGGGGAACAAAGAGCAGCAGCTGGAAGACTCCCCCTGTATCACTCCATCCTGTTGTTCACTGCCCCACTCACTCTTTTATCAAAACCTGAACTGAGCTCAGAACCTGCAAAGGAAGCACGACTCTGAATGCGGTGTGTCGCTGGCGATGTGTGTTGGTCCCAGGCTCACCAGAGGGCTAGGGGTGACCTTATGGACAGGGAGACTAATCACAAATCACAGTCCATGGCTTAGTCAGAGCCACAAGTAAAATATTAAAGACTGCGCAGAAAAAAGCCCTTGAGAAACCTTCTGGAATGCACAGTAGTTGGAGGATCACAAGGCAGCAGAGCCGGCGGGCAGCTTGGCACCGTCTCCGCAGTCCCGGAAGACGTGTTTGTTTTTTTTTTTTGAAGCCATTTAAGAATATTTTATCTTTGAACAAATTCCCTTTCAACTGCAAATGATCTTTCTTAAAAATTTGTAATTATCTAAATAATAAGAAAACATACTCTGGTTTCTCTTCAGATGATGTAAATCTTTCTCCTTTTACTAAATAATAAGAAAAAACATTAAAGAATGTTATATCCTTGAGCAAATTTCTTTTCAGCTGAAATGGTACATTTAGGGCTGGGGATTTAGCTCAGTGGTTCCGCCGCCTGTCTTGCAAGCACAAGGACCCAAGGTCAATCCCTGGTACAAAAAAAAAAAAAAAAAAAACCCATTTAAAAAAATGTATAGTTACCAAAATAACAAGAAAATGCGTTCTTCATCATTGCAGGCAGGTAAGAACAAATTCTTTTTTTGTTGTTTTTGTTTTTGAGACAAGGTCTCACTATGTAGCTGAGACTGACCTGGAACTCATTATGTAGCCCAGGCTGGGCTCAAACTCACAGCGACCCTCCCGCTTCAGCCTCCCAAGTGTAATCCGAGTGGGATTACAGGTGTGCGCCACCACGCCCAGCAAGACCAAATTCTTAATGATTACCAAATCCTCAGATACAAATTCTCTTATCAGTTTCATTGCTATCCCACCAATTTGTTTCCTGGGCATTATGTTCCTACAGAATGGCCCTATTTAGATGAAAACTGTAATTCCAATGCAATTATTGGGACATATTCTTAAAGGTTGGCCCATCTGGGAGCAACTTTAAAATGTAAAATTATTTTTAAATAAAACTAAAAAATTTAAAGGAAATTTAGTTCACATATATTTTTAAAGATTATCAAAATGTGTAGATTCTGGAAGAACTCATGGTACAATTTTTGTTAAAAACAAATAAATAAGCAAAAAACCAAAGAAAGCATAACCAAGTGACTACTTAGAGAGACAGGTAGTCAGGAGTGTCAAATCTGACACTCCCGGGCTGTCTAGGCTCTCTCACCTACTAATAGTGGGACCCTGGGTCTCAGTTTCCTTATCCTTGAAAAAGAGGATAATAATAGTACCCATTTCAGTATTCTGTAATACAAAATATATGAATTAATATATATATACACCACTTAAACCCATCCAAACACCACATAATTTCACTTTTACAGTCAACCCTTTGTATCCATGATTTCTACATCTACAAATTCAGCCAACCACAGATGGAAAATATTAAACAAACAAAACAAAAAATGTGTCTGAATATACACAGGCTTTTGGTCTTTTTTTCTTGTCATGATTCCCTAAACAATATGGTATCACAATAATTTACATAGCATTTATATTGTAGTAGGTATTATAAGAAACCTAGAGACCATCTGAAGTTTATCAGACTAGTGCATAGGTTCTATATGAATACTACATGTAAGAGACTTGAACATGCCTAGATTTGGGCACTTGTGAGAGCTCCCGGAACAACTCCATGTAGGTGGATAGGGACGGCTGTATGTGGAATTTAAAAGAGTTGAAATCAGAAGTAGAGAGATTAGTAGTTAACTGTGGCGGGGGAGGGGGTGAAGTTTCAAAGGATATAGGATTTCAGTAAGAGGAATAAGTTCAAGAGAGCTGTTAGACCACATGGTGGGTATAATTCATAACAGCGTAATATATTCTGAAATATCTTGCTAAAAGAATGGATTTTAAGTGTCCTCACCACAGAAAAAGCTAAGTATGTGATACATAGGTTAACTAGTTCAACTCGCCAGTCCACGGTACCTATGCATTTCCAAACATTATCTTGTACGCAATAAATGTTACCCAATTTTTATTTATCAATTTAAAAACAAGAGTACAACCCGATAATGTCTGGCACAGTGACTACTCAAATAACATTAGGCTTTCTTCTCCGTGAGAGTGCTGGAGTGAAGTGTTAAGTATACCAAGATGTTCGGTCTCGGGGACAGCTCTGTGGCAGAGGCCATGCTAATGAGGCCCTGGGTTTAAGCCCCAGCACCAAAATAGCACAACAAACAAAAAAAAAGAGTTTCAAAAAGAAACCTTATTAGGAAGTAACAAACAATGATTTTTTTTCCCTTTTCTTTTAGCTCAAAATTCAGCAGTAAAATTAGGTATGTTAGTTCCCTAGCAGAGCTCAGCGGATTAATCCCGACGGACTGCATCCACATCCCAGAGAGCATCATCAAGTAAGTGTGACGGTCCTGTAAAGACTCAGTAAGAAACAGCGCATGTTTGTAAGTGGTGTGGGTGGGGCTTGGGGGTGGCAACAAACTGATTTCTAGAATAGTGGGAAAGTAGCATCTGATTTTAAAAATAAATATGAAATGCGACAGTCTCCAATAGACATAGTTTCTTCCCATAACTTATACATTCGTATGCTTTCTGTTTACATGACAGTGCTTTGGGGGTCATTAATTATCACTCATTTTTACCTTGAATTTCGCTTGAATTTTGGAGAAAGCATAAATTTAATATGAACCAGTTTATTTGTTACTTGTGACCCCTGTTCTGCACAGATAGGATAAGATCTTAGCATAGTTTGGATTTCTTTATTGCCTGCATGACCCCAGGAAAACAGGAACAAAATAACTATTTTCTTCTAAATCCTTTTCTCTCTCTCTCTCTCTCTCTCTCTCTCTCTCTCTCTCTCTTTCATGATTCTCTTTAGGAATGAGATTAGGTATAGGGAAGCTGCTTGTAGTGGGTAGAGGATATTAAGCGTTCTTGCTCAGTACAGGATAATGGGGCAACTTGCAAATAGAAACTATGGGTAATGAAGGTCTCCAAAGTAAGAATAAAAATTAAACAAATATTTGGAGCTGGAATATTAAAACATGGATACTGGAGAATGAATGCTCCTATCTGATACGTTGTTGCAAAAAACCCAAGATTTTCTCCTACTGTATCTGATTCACCAGTTTTGTTTTTGTTTTTGTTTAATTTGCTCACAATAGAAAGGCGTACAACCATCAGCTCACAAAAAGGACAAGCGTTATAAATCTTCCTCCATAAGACAGGCAGCAAATGGGGCCTTCCAGTTTGGGCTTCCAAAGATCCTATTAGGCCATACTTGAAAGAGAAAAGGAAAGTGGAAGGAAAAGATCCTCTCTTAACGTGTGTTGGTGACGTTACCATGTGCCAGCCATGAAGGAACTCTGTTTGTGTCATTTATTTAACTCCCATAGTAAACCCCACTTTACAAATGCAGGGAAGATAACTTAATGAGCAGTTATTTATGGAAGGAATAAGTAGGAACCAGGAAGATATGAAACTAGCATTCAAATCCAGGTCAGGCTGGTACCCAAATTCTTTTCTAGTGGATTTTTTACCACCTTTAAAGTGTACATCTAAATTCAAAGATCACAATAGGTGTATTAGTTTTCCTCCAACCCAGAGCCAGCCTGGACACAGGAGACTAATGAATGTTCAGGGTCAACTGGTTCCTCTGAATCAAATGGAGTATTCGTAAGACCTTAGCAATGGTTTCAATCCTCGCTGCTGTTATAGCGTCCCCACAACCAGCACACCTCATAGCTCAAGCTTATTGCCTCCCCAAAAGTGCACACCATCTGCAAAATCCATGCCTACTCTTTAAAAAAGTACTGAGTCACATACACCTATTATCCCAGCACCCTGGAAAGCTGAGACTGGAGGATCACAAGTTTGAGCCCAGCCTGGGAAACTTGGGAACTTAGACCCTGTCTCGAAATTAAAAAGGAGTCGGGATGTAGCTCAGTGCAAAGGTCCTGGGTTCAGTCCTTGGTACCATCAAAATTTTAAAAGCTGTCCACCCACCTCATCTATAATGCTGTCTCCCTCTCTCCCTTTGGAAAAAAAAAAATGACAAGGACATTCAGTCTAACAGGAACACACATTGACCACTCTCCAGGGAAATATGTAGTGCTTCCCCAGTATGGCAGAGACAGTAGCCTGAAAAGGGAAAGGAATTTAGGAGCACCTGAGTAGGAACCTGCCCTCCTACTTCTCAGTGTTTCTGAGACTTCACTTTGTTTCGTTAATGCAGTTCTGGGGATTGAACCCAGGACCTTCTCACTGAGTCACATCCCCAAGCTTTGTTTTTGTTTTGTTTTGCTTGGGGACAGGCAGGTTTTTCACTAAATTACTCAGGCTGGCCTTGAAGTTTCTTCAGCCTCCCAGAGTCCTGCGATTATAGGCATGTACCACCACACCCAGCCAAGCAACCTATTAAAATTCTCTGAGTCTCAGCTTTGGCATTTGTAAAATGGGGAAGTAATTCACACTTCATGGGATGGACCTGAGGAGCGGTGTTCACGAGAACAATGTACGTGAACCAATCAGGAAGCCTCCTAATACAGACCCTGCAGTCTACATTGTTATTCATTATCATCCCTGTTGCATTTTGGAGACTCTCTATGATAAGGGGAGTTCATCGTGGCCAGGGCACTTTTCATACTTCTCCACACATCAATTCTCAAGGCTGCATTGAGAAAGTCGCGTCATAGGAAGGGTTCCATTTGGAAAGATTTTCTTTTGGAGGAAAAGATTTAGCAACGCGAACGTTCTCCTGACGTGTCTGTGTTTTCTTCTGTCTTCGGTAATCCATCTCTTCAAGTTTTCTTTCTCTTGCTTCTATCACTGACCCCTGTTTCATTTTCACGTTGAGCAATTTTCAAATTGGTACAAGCCATTCAGAAGATCTGATCTCAGCTAATCCCAAGAGCAGTATTCAGCTGGGACGTAACCTGCCACCAAAGGGTTTAAATACAAGAAGAATTTGCCCAAGTTGGATCAGATCTATAATCACTGATTATGGTTGATCTTCATTATTTGTGGCTATTATAGTCAATTAAGGCTCTGGGAATACTCAAATAGTGAATATTGAACTATTATTCCTAGGGAAAATATAGGGTTAGATTCCTGTGAGATGCTAGGCACCTTTTCACCACCTAACCAGTATATAAATTGCTTTATGAGTGTTTCCGTTTAAAATCACCTCGCTAGACTGTGCTGATGACTCAGTTTGTAGCACACTCATATTCTCTGGAAGGCACATCACAACCTTCTTAGGCTTCAGAATATCAGGTAGCATTTCAGCACTATATTGTGCCTTTTTAAATAGCAAAATCACCAACAAAAAAACATTGAAACAGGGAATTACGTCTCCAAATAAACAGAGAAAAGGACATTTGTTTACAGTATAAAGTGAGAAGGCAGAGCCTCGCCGTGTTGGACCTCAGCTGGTGATGTGCACACTTGGCCAACTCGAATTTTTTCTGCCACCTGCTTTTGTCCACAAGTGACCAAAAAACTGTTTAATATTGGGCCGGGGATTTGGCTCCGTGGTTCCGCCGACTGCCTCACAAAGGCAAGGGCCCGAGTTTGACCCCTGGTACCAAACAAAACAAAGCAAAACACTGTTTAATATTGATCTGGGAATTACAAATGCATTTTAGTGAATAGGTAAATTTGCAAAGGCAGAGTCCACAAATAATGAGGACTTGCCGTGCATATTTATAAAATATAAGTCTTTGACTATGTCTAATGAAAGTAAGTTTTCTCCCAAAAGCCAACTGGATAATTACGAAAATATCTGTGTGTCATCTTTTCCATCTGTTTGGTTATTTTCCTCATGGCATCTGTTTTTTTATCTCACAAGGTATGATGAAGAGAGATCTTTTAAAAGAAGTGTGAGGTAAAAATCTCCCGATCTCTGTTCAGGCTGGACCCTCTGTGTGTATACCCCAGTGTTTTACTTGTGGGTGACCTCAACATGCTACCACAGCAAGAGGTTGTGTATCAGTCCCTCCTGTACCATTTCTAGTCTTTGTCCTGTGTGTAAAGCTGTTGAGGTCAACCTGATTTGCAGTGGAAACCTACTGAACCAGATACACCCCTGACTTGGCCCAGGCTGCGAGCTCACTCACTAACCCCAACACACTCACCTGGATGTGCTCAGCTTTATTCAGCCGGCATGTCTCAGATCCCCTTGCTACTTCCACATCCATCTTTACGAAAGGTATTTGCAAAGTAAACATCCATGAACACGCGATGGGAGGAGATTAAGTCACGAGTACCTGAATGTGTCTTGCACCAGAGTAGTCTGTAAAACTGCGCACGCTCCTTGCCTTTGGCTCTGCTCTGCTGAGTTACTCTCTCATGCTCTGCTTGCTTCTTTTTTGTTTCTTTGCTACGTCGATAATTTTTGCTCGTGCAGACTGGATGAAGAACTGAGAGAAGCATCAGAAGCAGCTAAGTAAGATTTAGTTTTCGTTTAGCAGCTGGCTTGCATTTCAGGAATGAGCGGGGAGAATCTGCATGCCTGGTGTCTCGTTGTAATGCTGAATTTAGAAAATTCCCAAATTATTTTCCGTGGTAAATGCAGTCCCTGTTGCTACTCCGTCTATTTCCCCCATGGTCTTGGTTATCTTGAAGAAAGCACTTGTGGGAATTTAGCTTGTTTAAATACACATGCCATTAGACACCACAACCAAAAGACCACAGCGCAGACCCTGCCACAGGGTGTAACTTCCAGATGACCTTCAGATACATCGAGGTAACAGATCCTCGCTAATCCATACCTACGGTGAGAAGTATGGAAAGTCAAAATGTGGAAGATTTATTTACAGTGACAATGCACCTTATATAATGACCTGGAAATATTGCGTACCTCAGAGCCTTCAAGCTATTTTCCTAAAGGTGGTGGTGGCAGGTGGGACGGGGGGTCATTGCTCACTATTGTTGAGTGAGGCATGATGTCCAAAAAGAACAAAGTCCCAGTTCTCATGATAATACAAATGGAACACATGCCAATTTTATTCAGCCACTTATTCAGTGAGGAAAGGAATCAGTAAGGTTTTAAAATCAATTTGAAGAGTATCTGGGAAGCTTGCTGTAGTATCCCCTCTTATCTGCAGGGAATTTCTTCTAAGGCATTCCACAGATGCTTTAAACCACAGATAGCACCAAACAGTACATACAGTATTCTCTGTTTATTCTTAGGCAAAAATTCCTATGATAAGGTTTAATTTATAAAGTAAGCAGTGTAGGAGATTAACATAGCTTAAATAAAATGGAACAATTATAATAATATACTATGATAAGTTACTTAACCCATATCAATTATTTATTGCTGGATTATTCAATTTAATATTTCCAGGCCATGTTGGGTACTGATAACTAAACCCTCAGAAACCAAAATGCAGATAAGAGTGCATTACTGGGTAGGCAACTTATAAAAGAGTGTTTGGATGAAGTTTGTCCGCTCAGACACACAAGTGGCTCATGTCCGGTAAGGCTATAGACGGAAATTCGATCCCCGGTACCAAAAAAAAAAAAAAGGCTATAGACAGAAAATCTTTTCTAGTGCACAGGCAGTATTTGTATTTCTGCCAGACATAAATCTACAAGTTAACCTCTTTCCCTATAGAGCTGTAAAATAGCCTTGGAAAGTCAGGGGAGAACTGCTCTGAAAGTGCTCTGGTCATTTTCTTTTCTTCTTTCTAATTTACATAGAATTTTACGACACTTTATGTTAATTGTAGAACAAGTCCTATTTGGCAAATTTGCTCTATCAAGTACATTCAATTTCTACCCTATTTCCCATATTGCTTACATTATTAATTTTTTACACTATTATTTTTAACAAGCTCTCATTTTAATAGCTATTACAAAAGCAGAAAGCCTAGAGAATGTCCAAACAGCTACAAAGTCTAAGTAAATATGATTTAAATAGTGAAATTTTTCTTCTTATTTGTAAAAAGCCAGTTCTGCATTCAAACAATCCATGCAGACCCTTTTTCCCTATGGTACTTTTTAAATGCAGGTAGCTTATAGAATGTCTTGCCTGTGTGTGGACATTTTGTATCAAAAATTAAAGAAAATATTTATGTTGATGCTGCTAGTCTCAGGAACTTTGAGACCCTCTACCCTAATGTAAAAGGCTGAATAAAAATAATTAGTTTTTTTTTAGCAGTCCATGCTCTTGCTTTGAATTCAGAGCATAAGCCATTGGCCTAAAGAATTCTTCCCCAAGTGATTCTCTGTCTTTTGATGGTTAAGATGACAAATATTTGCAAGTTTGAGCGTGTGTGAAAAGAAAGCTTTCTATTCTGTTGCCTCGACAGATGTCTGGAATACCTCCGAATCCTATCGTTTCAGCTACATCTCCTAAACTAGCTTTCAGCCTTTTAAGTGGCCCCTAAATCCTAGGACAGACTCCGAATGATTTTTGGTCACTGCAGATCTGTGGTTAGAACCAGACACACCCAGGTCCCTCATATTCACAGCTGTATCCAGGCTCTCCACATGACTGTATTAGACAGCTTCAGGCTGGGGCTAACCAAAGGCGAATACACACTATCAAAGAACAAAACCTATTTGGTCCATGGACTTGTTTCATTTCTAAAGTGTTCTTAAAACATTCTCCCACTCCTTTCACATACACACTCACCATCAACACATACGCTATAGCACAAATCAAATCCCACCTCCAATAAACTTTCAGGAGGCAGTTTGTTCAGCCTGCCCCATCTTTTCTTTAAAACCTTAGATCTACACATGAAGGAAATTTTGAAGGATTATAGTATCCCATTCTTATTTTGCAAATGGGTAAGAATCCATCTGGTGCTTTGGAGTGACAGTGTTAAATGATTTGCAAATTGCTGTTTTCTTTGGAAGGATTATTCCAAGTTTACAAATAAAAAAAAAAAGAGAGAGAGCTAGATTTGGAAATTTGCCTTTTCTTGATCCATTCCATCTTCGCTAAGTTTTTCTAGCACACTGTCAACACTTACTGGACTGTCTTTATTCATCAAAGTTGCCAAATATTCTCCATAAAAATATCAGACCACCAGCAAGAACAGTAGAGAGTAAAGGGGGTGGGGGAAAGCCGCTGCTCTGCCCAGGGAGATACCCTTCTGCCATTTTCAACAAAATACTTAACCTTAATCTCAAACCTCTTCTCTATAAAAATTAACTTACAAAATTATTCACATTGCAAAAGAAACATTTACATTTAAAAAGGATTGTAGAATCCCCTTAAATATTTACTTGCAAAAATCTTTATGGGAAGGAGATAAAATTTGAAGTATAGTAAGTGTTGATCAGGAAATAATAGAAAGCAAACTTGAAGTTTGCTAACAGAGGAATTGTTACGAATTATGGAATATCACAAGCAGCTATTATTGCCCAAAAAGCATCAACACAATCAAAATCTTTTATTTCTTTGTATGACATGGTTCCATTTTTTCTTCCTGAACATACTCAGATTGAGTTAATATTGAGATTCACTGATGCTCTGTATGGACTGGTACGTTTCTGGTTATTTTTCTATAACAACAACAAGAAAAGCTGACACTTGTATTTTCTCTTTTAATATCTTGAAAAATCCTCACTCTTGTGAAAATTGAAAGCTGTATTCATGTGTAAGCAGAATTAAGCTCTGTAAGGGGGGCTTTCCTTTGTGTATAAAATATTTGATTGTTGGAGTACAAATAACATTTTATAATGTGTAGTTCACTGACTAAGATTTGACGATTCAGGCAAAAATAACGAGGACAGAGGAATGCTCTGGATGGGTTTAGAGTTTTTAATGTTCCTTTTGTTTGTGAATTATGGATAATTACTGTATTTCAAAACTGGTGGTAAAAGAGTCACAGCTTAATCTTGTCACCTGCTCAGGTGTGGATTTGCTCAGTAGTAGCAATGGGACCACATTACAGGGGTTGCAATGCCCTGAATCAGTATTGGTGATATACAGTAAGAATGGAGAAAATATTGATGACTTTCTATTTTTTTCTTTGCACTCAGAACTAGCTGCCTTTACAATGATCCAGAAATGTCTTCTATGGAGAAGGAGTAAGAATTCCCCATCAACAACAGCTATGTGGTTACTTGTAGTGTTGTGTGGCTGGGCTTGGAAAGAAAACAAAATGCATTCAGGATTGGGTAAAGCCCCTTTAGATGTTCAGCTTTTATTTCTATATTCCTGAAATCAGAAATTTGAGAAATTTGCCCACTTAATCCTTCTCCTTACACATCATTCTATTTTTCTAATCTAAAAATGAGGAGAAAATAAATATTGGGGCCAAACATAAGAACATTTGGGCACCACAACTCTGCTTTCTGAATCTTGTCATCTGTTTTAATTAGTGAAAGCCAGAACTCGCATGTCCGTGTAGTATTTTGATGGTAGGGGAGAGTTATCCTTGTTTTGCACATTCCAGGAGGCAGTTGAGTTTGCAGAGGACTTCAGGAATCATTGCATTGGATGATTCCCATCCTGTGAGAAGCAGAAATCTGACATGTATTGAGTTGTTAGCATGTGCCAGACTCTGTGTAAAAAGCCCACACACAGTATCTGATTTTCATCCTCAGAATAAGCTTGAGGAACATTTTACAAATAAGAAAGCGAGGCATAGAGAGATTATCTGCACAGTTCAATGTTTTAGAGCTATAAAAGTGGCCCCGAGAGATACATTATATACATGTACTGATCTGCCAAAATGACTCTTACTATTCTGTGTTACTAATAAGCATTAATAAAAAAAAATGTTTAATTGTCCAGAACTGTATTTGAAACTTGGTCATGCAGATCTGGAGCCAACAGTTGTTTTTAAATCAGAAAATGGTGCCCTTTGTGCTCACATGGGTGAGCCATCTCTCATTTAAGGGTACTCACCTAAGAGAACAGAGCCAAGCCAGTTTCAGGGATGCAACTGTGGTCGCTGATGTGCTCTCAGAGAGAACGTGACCACCCACAAAGGGGCTCCTAAAGTGCTTTGAGTGGTAGAGCACGAACACTGTCAATATTCCCAGGAACCCAGAAGAGGGGGCAGTGATCAAATGAAAATGTGTCTGCTGTCACCTTCTTCCTGCCCTCGAGGCCCACAAAGAAGTTGGAAAGACACAGTGCCATGCCTCTGCAGGTGCCATGTTGACTTTACAACTTAGAGAAAGTATAAAAACGAAAGTCCAGGATGTCCAAAACTGAAAAGGGCACAAAGAACAAAGCTTTACTCACATGGCTATTTTTCTGAAAGTTGCTGGTGTCCTACATTTTCAGATGAAGGTTCCAAAGCAAATTGCCAAATGGCATTCTGCAAAGGAAACATAAATCTCAGTCCACTGTAATCCATTTTGCAAACACAATACATTTCCTCCTTTAGCAAAACAGCACTGCTAACAAGCTTTGTGAAAGGTATGTCCTGAATCCCAGCCACTCAGTGGCCTATCAGTGGCTGTTACATCTCCGGGCTTACCCCCTCCTCTGCTGCTTTGTGTGGTGTACGCAGCTCTTTGGGTTGGGAGAAGGAGAACATTGCTTCTAATGCGGGTTCACTCAGGGCTGGACATGGGGGAGAGAGGGATGCTACAAAATGTCAAAGTAGCTTCCCACTTGGCGGAAGAACACATTCTTCTCAAGGCTTCCTTTCCTTCGAGTCTCTTTCCTGTCACAGCAGGGCACAGGATCACTATGAGAAGGGTGTGATTCTAGATAAAGAGACGAGGGTGCCCTAGACTAGTTTTTTCCTTCTGATTTCCAGTCCTAGATTTTTGGCTTTCTTGGTGTTGGAGTGAGGGGCTCTGCTAAAGTTCCTCTAGCTTCAGGTCGCTACAGGCCATCAGGGACGGGGAAAAATACTGTATGGAAGCATTTTACACTTTCTGTAGCTAGTATGGCGAAGACACACCGTCAAATGGGCACGAGCCCTTTCAAGTGCCTCCATCAGGCTGAGAATAAAATGAAATGTGTCCTGCAGCTGCTACACTCTCTCCATTTACTCCAAGAAAGCAGGGAAAGTTAATGCCCTTCTCCCTTCTCTTCCTACATAAAACAGAAATGTTTTTAACTGATCATCAAACAAGACTGTCAGAGACTTTGTAAAGAACCCCATTTAATTCCCTAGAAGTGAAAAGGACCTATTGTAAAATTATCAGAAGTTTGCTTTGTCTCACTGCAAAGTTGACCATAGAAAACATAACTCACTCCAAGGTTTACACCTTTAAAATATTCATTTCTGAGGAAATGTAACTTTTCCCAGAAAGGATGTATATTTTTAAAAGTCCTAGTTATTTTTCTCCTTCACTGTTAAGTTCAGATTGTATGCATTTATTCATGTCCTAAGCCTGTAGCATGGCTTTAGTATTTTTACACATATTTAAAATTTATATGATCAAAGGTGATTCTGTTTTATTAACTAATTCTAAACTGAATTAGTAGCCTTGGCAATAGCATCATTAGTGCCGTGTGTTAACTGTTTTCTCCAGAATTATTCTTCAGAGTGCTTCCTTGTATTAAGTTATAAGAAAATTGTCTGCTTTTAACTATCTCTTGCTCTTTGCATTAACTGGGTGAGTAGGTTTCAGTCTTTCAGCTTTTTTGGTTACCAAAAACTGAAAAGATGAATTAAACCCCAGAAAATTTATCAAAAAGTCCGAACAACAAATGAAAATAAAATGTTTTGAGATGGGCAGCCTGGTGTAATTGTTGGCTCAGGTTTTTATTGGGGGCCCAGGTGGGGAAACAAAGTGACTATGTACTTGCAATTGTATATAATATTTTTGAAAACCTTCGGTTGCCTGCAGTGGTTTAGACTTTTCAGACAACATGCTTCAAATTTTGGCTTCCTGATGCCTTCCTGGCTTGTGACAGAAAATGAGCCAACTCCGTAGGAGAAAAAAATGAAACTGTAGGTACCAGACTCCTTGGAATTACCGCAGCCCAACGTACCTTTTAGGAACCATGCTCAGGCAATATAAAAAAATGACCTGAATAGTAAAGGAATGTTAGGGGGGAAAAAAACAGTGCATAAAAAGAGGACATCTCCAAAGTACAATTCTGCAGATGAGAAAACAAGACCTGGCACCTGGAACCCTTCACAGTGCTGAGCATGGCTGGGCTCCAAAGACACCCTAAAGAGACAAGATTATCGCAAGTAGAGCAATTAAAGCAAAGAGATGATTTTCCTCTTTGAAAAAACACCTGAGGTACAGCTGTGTACTTAGGCATTAGCCACAGCTGTGAACACATAGGGCTGGATTCTTTGCATGCTGTGAGAAGTGTGATTGCTCCGATTTAACATACATGAGCAGAAGCATGGAGGAAATGGGTGTCTTGGCCCAGTCCCCACAACTGCAAAGTGGTGAAATTGCTGAGGATTTTTCAAAGGAAAGATCCTTTACAGCTATAAGCTAGACAAGCAGCATGGCTTACCAATGGCTTTATTTGCAGAACTGCCAGAAGGAACACGACTCAGCTGCGGTAATCCGCAAGTAAACACTGAAGTGAAGCCTTTGCAGCAGACAGATGATTCAGGAGGACAGATAGTGCAGTCTGCAGATTCTTCCTAAATTGCCTTTTCAAATCAATTGTTGTGCTTATTTTAATGACTAGAATTCTGATTTTTCAGTGGCTTTTAGTTCTCTACTTTGAGGGTAGGAATTTGTATTTCATCCACTAACCAGCAGAACAGAGACACATGTGGCTTGAGGGGAAATTTTGTTTGTTTGTTTTGCAAGGCTGAAGATGGATTCCAGGATCTTGTACATGCCAGGCAACTGCTCTACTACTGAGCTACACCCCTAGCCCTAAGAAAATTTGACGTATTCCCTAGATATTTGGGAACCCGGATACCCTCTCAAGTCTTTTTTTCATTGCTATTAAGATCCATTTTATCAAATTTGCTAGTCTTAAGTTAAATCCTTTGACTCCTAGAAAGTAATTTTTTGGTTATTATTTTATTTTTTGTTTTTGTTGCTATTATTTTACTGTTTACCACTTCTTGCTATTTAGCACTTGTCAGATATTACTTATTTAAGGCAGATTATGTTTGCTTCACAAGTTTATTAAGCAGGGTTCTACACAGAAACAGAACCAATGCAGTATATATGTTCAGACCAAAATCATAAATAGGAATTTATTAGATTAGCTCATACAGCTATAAAGGCTTAAGGGTCCCACCATGGCCTCCTGAGGGCTGAGAACTAGGAGAGCTGGTAGCTGCTCAGTCCACGAAGCCAGAAATCCCAGAACAAGAAAGACGCCAATATGCTGGCTGAAAGGCCTTTGGAGGCCTGCTGGTACAAGTCCACGTTGAAGGCATGAAGAACCTGGAGTCTGATGTCCACAGACAGAAAAACGTGCACTCAGAGGAAGTGAGAGCACCAGCTCTAGAACTTCCAGGCCCCTCTTCCGCTTTCCCAGTCCACCTCAGCCCCCAGTGATTGGCTGGTGCTGCTCACCTGGCAGCTTCCCAGAAAACGCCCTCAACCCAATCAGGGCCAGGCGCAAGAGTATCCATCACTACAAGAAAAAGGCATTTACTAAAAATAGATCCTTCATTTCAAAAATAGAGCAGTAATGTTTCTTATCGGAACTGACTTCGTGAACAAGCCTTAACATGCACGGTTTGTTTTCCTGCATCATTTTGAAAGGCTGTAAAATGCTTCCAGAGATAATTTTGTAAATAAAATGTTCCCTATTTTTAAGAAAAGCTTAGAGACTAGGGGAGGATTGTGTTTTACCCGATTTTTTTCTAGTACTATAGAGAGCTTGCATGATTTATTTTCAGTAAGTCTTTAAAGGTAAAAAAGCAGACATCCCACCCAGATCAGTATTGTTTCTCACTCCCTCTCTCCTGTCCTCCCTTCCTCACAGTATGGACCTGAAGCTGAAAGAAAAGCCCTAGCCAGCTCTGGCTTGAAGAGAATGCTGCTCTTTGCTTTGTGGTTCTGCCAAGAAACACGTCTACCTGGAAGAGACAGGGCTGACATCACCTTTTCTCCACTTTGCACTACCTGGTGCCATTCTAAATTTCTAAGGGGTGAAACAGGAAAGGAGTTTGTTTACTTATACTGGGTTTTATGAAATTGTGTGTATTTTCCTGTTTTGGCCAATTATGTGCCTCAGAGCTTTTAGCTGAACCTTAGCAAGAAAGTAGGACCTTCCATTTCGAGATTTTGTTTACCCTTGGTGTAGTGGTATTTGTTCCCTTAGGCAGATGTTTACCAACATGCTAACTTTAAATCCACTGTTAAGGATAAATGGGCTTATCTGTAGACAGCTAGATTTCTTCATAGTGATCACTTCAAATTTCAAGAACACGGGGCTCACACTCTGCTATCCCCAGCGAGAGCTGCTACCCACAATAACACCTTTCAAATTGTAAGCCTGTTCAGGAAGCCATAAGCCAGACACAGGGGTAAAAACATCATCAGCTGAATGAGTCATCATCACACGAGTCTTTCACTTCTCAGAGGGAAGCCAAGCTTTCTTTTTTTTTTTTGATACTGGGGATTGAATTCGGGTCCTTGCACTTGCAAGGCAGGCCACCGAACCGCTGACCTAAATCCCCAGCCCCCCAAGCTTTCTTAATATCAATTTTATTTTAATTATCATGATTACATGATTTTTAAAAATTATCGTGATTTACAAAAAGTATCTTTTAAAATATTATTTTCTCCCACAAATGTTGCACTCCTTCCTTTGCAAAACTTAAGGCTGAATTGGTGGCTGTCTATACTTTGGGGCACAAACCAGGCTCAAGAAATTATACTCTTAGGTGCCAATAACTCAAAGCCCACTCAAAAACTATTATTTGAGAATATTCAGTTATCTAAATTTCTCTCTCACATGCATTATAGAAGGCTATTTGCTTTAAGACATTCTAATCGGATCACAAATTTAAAAGGAAATATATGTGCTACCATTTTCAAACTAGGTTTTAGTTTTCAGATTCCCTTTAAAATGACAATGTGACTTCAAATGTGTTGGCTTTTAGCAGCGCTTGGCAGAGTACGCCAACTCTAGGGTACCATCATAAGCTAAGGATGGTTTTCACATTTGTGGTTGAAAAAATTTAATTTTTCGTGACAAGAAAATTATTCAAATTTTAGTATTCATAGATAAAACGCTATTGAAACACAGCCACATAATAGTGTTTTTCGACCGTCTACAGCT
Organism: Fukomys damarensis; assembly: GCF_012274545.1. NCBI lineage: Eukaryota > Metazoa > Chordata > Mammalia > Rodentia > Bathyergidae > Fukomys > Fukomys damarensis. The sequence continues at coordinate 24,159,793 of NW_022900943.1, read as the reverse complement.
ACGTTTGCACTACCTCAGCAGAGTTGAGTAGTTACAACAGTCCATATGGCCACCAAGCCAAAAATATTTACTGTCTTGACACAGAAAGTTACGCAGCTTCTACCCTAACAAATATGCCTTTTCCCATTCTGCTCCCCGCCATTTGTATTTGATTTCTCCTGCAAAATGAACAAATAAGGCCACAAACTAATTTTTTTTGGGGGGGGCAAAAATAAATTTTCAACATCTGCAGAAAGTCAAATAAAATACATGGTCTGCTAAGAAAAGGCAAGGACCGCTAGATTCAAATTCATGGTACAAGTAGTAACTGCAACACTCAAAGCAAACCCTTCTTAAAAGTCCCTCCTGAGCTATTTCCTGGCCTTGTGGAGGTCCTTGATTTCCCTTTGGGAACCATTCTTAGTCTCCAGTGTCGCCTTTTACAAGTAAGCTGGAAGAATTAAAATGAAGTGAAGAGAGGGCTCTGCTGGAGTCTCAGGGCTGTAACTGCATTGGGGACAGTTTTCTGGGACACTTCAAGCCATGGGTACAGTAAGCCCTGGATTGCTTTAAGTAGACATCGCATAGGTGACTGAGTCTCCCTGGCCTTACTGCTTCATGTCTGTTTCTACCTACCTTGCACACGTGCTCAGACAAGGTATTTGAGTCAGCTCTTTCCTCCATAGTTACCTGTCGTCTCTCCTTATGCCTTCCAACTTAGTAAACATTGTATCTTTCTGGATCTCTTTTCTCCTGTCTGGTTTATCTGAAAGAAAAGCCCTACAGCCCACCCACTGTCACAGCCTACCTCTACCTCTACCAAATAATGCCCACCCCGACACATGGTTACCCATACCCATATTAAGTATTAGTTACCCAATTCTGGTTTATTCACCTGCTCAGCCCCTTCCTTTGGTAGTGTTCCACCTCGGAAGGTGAACTACATGGTTTCTGTAGCTATGTTAAACCTGAGTCATGAGGAAAGCGGGGTTCAGCTTAGTGGTACAAACCTGAGGACACAGAGGTGTGGGTTGGGGGGTTCCTGTTACAGCTGCCAGTTGTGGCAACAATCTCACCATCCACACTGTCTTTGAGCTGGTCACCAACTCAGGTGGTTAACACTGTGTGAAGCTTCCTCTTCCCACACAGAAATGATAAGCATCTTTTCCAATCCAACAGTGCTGTTTGCCTGACCTATGGGCTGTAGATCCAGTCTGATATGGAGGCATTTAATGTTTTATTACTTTAAAAGGGCAAATTAATCTAAGTGCACGTGCTAGAGAAAAGCTATCATGTAAATTCAATCCAAGTAAATAGAAGCCTAGGTAAGCCTAAAAAAATAATCCCTACACAGCTAGGTAGACTGATGTGCATTTTCACATCATTCAGCTCTCTAGCTCTTGCATTCTGAGTATTCTTGCTTTGGTTCTGACTTCTGGGAACTGCTTTGCACTTTTCCTGTAGATTTTTTTGTTAAAGGAACCAAGGGCTCATTGTGGTGCAGAAGTAGTGTTGCTCATATTCAAAGTGGCAACTGTTCTTTGTGTAGCTCTTGATTAAAAGCAAGAACAAAAATCTGCACAGAAGATACCGTGGAGTAGTGAGAAAGTTTGAGGGCAATAGCTGTGTGAGGAAGAAAGCCTGAAGTTCCTGTTGAAGCCATACAATGTTTTATAGGGTTCGTACTAAGGCCTATGCTGAGATGTGGAGGAAGTCACTACTCCTAGCCTTTGTTATCAAGATATCATTCTGAGCATTCAGTAATGGTACTTATTACATTTGCAATGCGCATCTCATTATAATGCCTTGGTAGTTTGCTCCCTTAGAAACATTTAGTTATGCACAAATTCACCTTTTATATATTTAAAGATTTTTCTACCATGTATAAGATTGCTCAGAATAAAGTGTCTATTAGACTTTGTTTGGGCAAATAAATAAATTCTCCCTAAATAGTGTGGATTAATAATAGAAAAATATGTAACAACAGAATATATCTGTATAACCTCTCTGTATCATTCAGAAATAAAAGTTGATTCCACATGTTTATGGTTTGCTTTCTCTGAGTCAGCAACAATCTTTCTCCCACTTCACCTCACAGAGATTTTTATTTGGACCCAGTCAGCTTGGCACTTGGTACTGGAGGACTGTAGATTTCAGGCCTTATTGGCCACACAAGTATCATCCTTTCATTTTTATCTTTCATGTATGTATCAGAGTTTGGTCCGGTATGCTTTCAAATGCATTGTTCACTCTTCGGTTCAACAATTTCTGATTTGGGAAATACATCCATCTCTCACGATAACTTGGTTTTGCCAACTCTTCTCTTCTCTATCCCTTGGTCTATATTTACTTTTAAATTAAAATGTACTTATCTAAGTGGTGGAGGACATAACTAGCATGGTCAAGACCCTGGTTTGAGTCCCTGCACTACACACAAAGCATGCATACACACACACACACACACAGACACACACACACACACACACACACGCACACACCATTCAATGTCTTCAGTTGTTTTGTTTTTAAATTTTTATAACTTTCACAATAAACCAGAGTTAGGAATCAACACTGGGTTTTTTTAAAAAAAAACAAAACTTAATAAACAGATCTGGACTTCTGCTTTCTAGAAAGAAGTTTGTTGGACTGGCTAAATAAGAAGTCACTGTATAGTAACCAAGATACCACATGTTCTTCTGAACTAGAGATGAGTTCTGGGGATAATTTCCTCTATGGAAAGAAGCAGAACAGAAGAATGAGACACAATTGCAGGCAAATAAAGATGATGTTATTCCAAAGTAGATGGTGAGATTCAATCTGCTATGATCACCTAACTCAAGCAATTGGAGGCAGGGTGTGTCCAGCACTTGGGAAAAGGATGGGTAAAATGTGGCTGGCAAACGCTGGTGTACTACACTTTTGTTAGAAGCAGCAAACAGTATTCACAGAGGAACACATAAATCATTTGGTAGAGTTGAAAAAACAAAAAACAAACAGTATTTATAGCATGGTGCTATTTACATGACTTCTAAAACAAAACTATGGTACGCAAAGCCCGTGCATATTTAAGGACTTAGCATACTGATTAAAGGACGTATATGGCATGGGGCTGAGGGATACAGTTGGAATCTAAATCTCCTTTAAAGGAGGGCTTTTATGGCTGAAGTTAAAAATTGGAGGAGTGAAGACCAAGTTTCAGGAATGAGAGTCAGGACTTTCAGTCATAACTCATAGAAAAGCTGTGTTAGGCACTTTGGGTCCTCAAGGGACGATCCCCTTCCACAGCAGCCCTTGTGCCTTTTCTCTGTGCCAGCAGTACCCATGTGCAGCACTGCTTGCCCTGAGGCCACCCCGGTCGCATAACCTGGCACAGTCATTGGAGCCTTTCGATGCATCAATCCTCACACCACTGTGGGCTTTAAAGAGCAAGGACACTTGCTTATGAGGTTAATTTTCCTGAGTAGTTTTGTTTGCATTCATTCAAAATAACTCTTTAACGAGGCAAAATTATTTTCAATATGTAACTATTGTAGTAATACTTAGATGTCAGATATGAATAACTGTTACTATCTCTAGCCTCATCTCTATCAAGGAAGCGATAGCCCCTGACATTTGATTGTGATTTTCTTGTGAATCTTTTCTCCCTTAGACCAGTGAGCTGAATTACCCAGTTTTCCTCGTATTCATATGTATTGCTGCAATGAAAAATTACTGTTGATTTGATCCTCATTATTCATGGCAGTAGTTATATCCTACAAAGTAAGAGCACTGACTCATGCATACTGATTCATTACTGCTAGGGGAACATAGGGCTAGGTTTCTGTGAGCCTCAGGACACAACATTTCTGTCAATTGACCAATAATATAAAAGCTTGCTTTATGTGTTTTTTGTTCAAAGACACCTTATTGAATACATATTGTTGGTTTGTTAGCTAACAGCCTGAATATAACTCATGGCTGAACAAAGCTTCTCTCACAGATGTATTTTCTTGGGTGGGAGAGCTCAGTCATGGAGCATGTGCTTAGCATATGCAGGGGTCTAGATTTGACTCCCTCCATCAAAATAAACAAACATAAAAGGCACACCACAGCCTTCTTGCACTTGGGAACACTAGACATCCCTTCATCACTACAATTAGGGGATATTTTAAAGAGTCACATCATCAGTAAAAAAAATTCAAGAAGTCAAAAAGAAAGAAACCTTACAGAACTACGTAGACGGTGGAAAAGGACATTTGTTTACAGTATGAGAGCTAAAATAAAAAGGCTTTGCCTTACTTGTGCAGCCTCCACTGGGGACAAGTACCTCAGGAAACTTAAATTTTATGTCACTGTAGATGTTCATAAATGACAATAAGTGCTGAGAGTGTTGGTTTAGGATATAAATAAATTTGAGCGAGTGAGTAAATTTACAATTATGGAATCCATGAATAATGAAGATCTACCATGTGCTATAACTTAGCATCCTTAAACAATATGCACTTACTTATGTCATTTTGTGGGTGTGGGAAATCCAGGCACACTGTAGCTGGTCCTCTACTTCCGGTCTCTGGCAGGTGGCAATCAAGGTGCTGGCCCAGGGTCTCTCACAAGAAGTCAAGGTGTTACTGGGACAGAATCTGTGCCTAAGCTAACTCTCCTAGTTGTTGGCAAGATGCAATTAACAAACAGTTGCTGTGGAGCAGAGTGCTTTACTGCTTGCAGCCTATCAGTTGGAGGCTGCCCTAGGGTTTTTGCCTTATGGTTCTGTTCACCATGGCAGCTTGTTTCTTGGAAATCAAAGAGAAAAGCTAACTAGGTGGAAGTTACAACTTTTAAAGTGACCTCAGAAATAATATCCGGTAAGTTTTGCTTTCTTTTTAGAAGTAGTATGACATAGAGTGTGAATACCAAGGGGGTGGTCATGGAGGCCACATGAAAATTCTGCCTACCATAACGCTTAGCCTTCTGCAAATTCCTCTGTGAGCAGCCTGCTTCTTCTCACCTGTTCTTCAAGTTGTTTCTCCACGTTTCTCTTTTCTTTCCCCTTTCCGCTGCCTCCCCAGAAATCAAGTTAGATCAGTCACATCCTGGTTTCAATCGTAATCTCAAACCACCATTATCCCATCCACTGTGCCCAGTCCAATCTCTGTGTTAGCAAAAACTACACTCTCTTCCCTGAGCTGATGAGAGCACTTTTCTACTATTTCACTGTCCAAAATCACACATAATAGGATTTCAATCCTGGTTCTTCTTACTAGCCATAGTACTCTGTGTGAATTACTTAATGTCTTTGAGACTTGATTTATCCACTTTTGTGCAATTTATGCACAAAATCCTCATCTTACAAGTTTATGTACTAGTTAAGTGAGATTTAAACGTCCAGACTAGTGCTTAATACAGAGAAAGAATTAAAAAACTTTTAGCTCTCCTTCCCTCCCTCTTTTTTCCTTCATTCTGCCCTTTCTGTTAGTCAGCCAACACCTTCAAATCAACTACCAATCCATCCTTCAGTTTCTGTCAACTACATCAGTGTCTCATTTTCTCTTCTTCCCTGTCTTCCAAACTAATTCCTTTAACTCTACTGTAGTTGTGATATTTCCTCCTCTCCCCTTACTCCTTCTTTTCCACATTTTTAAAATCTCTTATGTCTGCTTACTTTGACTCTTGATTTTACTTTTTATTTGGAAAAAAATTACTTTTGCTCAAACATTTGCAAAAGGGTTGGTTGTCTACAGGGTTCCTCATTAAATTTCCTATAAAGACAGTCTCTTCATCTATCAAGACCAAGAAATGAACACTCAAATGTCACTGTCATGCAATCCTGAGATGTCATTCAAGTTTCACCTTTTGCTTTAGTAAAAGCCCTTTATACCAAACGGACCTTGTCCAGAATCACAAGATATATCTAGGTGTCATGTTTCTTTCACCCCCATCAATCTGACACAGTTCTTCAGCCTTTCCATGAATGTCATAACTTTGACATTTATGGTAATTAGTCATAGTTATTCCATAGAATGTCGCTTGTCTAGGATTTGGCTGTTGGATTCAGGTTACTCATCTTTACCAGCAATATTTTGGAACAGTTTTATGTTTTTTTCATTGTACCCTACAGATCTTCACTTTAAACTTAGATATGCTAATGTTCATTTTAAATATACTTTTTGCCCCTTGTGATTAATGAATATTTTGTTGGGGGGGTGCCCTGTCTGCATGTTCACAGCCTGTTGCCTATTAATTTAAGAATTTAAAGACTTTTTTTTTTTTTTTTTGGTAATGAGGATCAAACTTGCATCCTTGTGCTTGCAAAGCAGGAGGCAGAAGCACAGAGCTAAATCCCTGCTCTTTAAGACTTTTTTTTTTTTTTTTTTTTTGGACCGGGGATTCAACTTTTGCACTCCCAAGGCAGGAAGCACAACCACTGAGCTGAATCCCCGGCCCCCTTTTAGACTTTTAATTTAAGGATTTATTTATATCAGTGTGAACTTGTGGAATCTTAGTTTATTCAATAGGCTACAATTTGTTAGTGGGACTATTTATTTTGATCTTCAAATTGGCCCTCGTCTGGTTATTGGCCCTACTCTGGTCCCTTTAGTGTGGTTTCTGTACTTTTTGATAATCCTTTTTCTTTGAGCAATTATGTATTCTTTGGCTCAGGAGGTCCCAGGTTCAGCTTGTATTTCCCTGCTCCATCCCTGGAATCACCCATCTCTTTGCAGAACCTTGATTGCTTTTAGTGGAAAAATGCATTTGAGAGCCAAGACCCAAGTGCTGGGTGTGCTCAGTGCTAAGTGGTGAGTCACTCCCTGAGCTCTTCCTAGATAGAGCAAGAGCACACGCACACTCACACACACACACACACACACACACACACAACTATAATTATTCTATATTCATTATTTCCAGGTCTGTTTGTGTATACTGAAGTCCATAAGCTCACACTGATATTTCCCATTCTGAAACCAACTCAACCCCTCTCACAGATGCCCTCTCAAGCCAATGTGCACTTGGACACCCTGAGAAGGGTGCCCCCTTCCCATGTCTTCATTACCCGCTGTTGTGGTTTATATCTGGATATTCCCACAAAGCTTCAGTGTGCTCACTGATTGGATGACAAGTGCATGATACCCTTCAGTGGATCCATCCACCTAGACATTTATAGCTAACTGTGATTTGGGAAGTGAAGCCTGGACAGAAGCGGTCAGTCACTGGGGAAGTGGCTGGGGAGGGTCTAGCTCCTTCTCTCCTCCCTCCATCCCTCTGCTAAGGGGTTGCCATGCCACGAGCTGTTTCTCCTCTGTGATGCCCCTCTGCCCTGCTGCCCTGCTGCCCTGCCTTGGAGCAAGCCAACCGAGGGCTGAAACCTCTACAAATCTGTGAGCCAAAGTAAGCTTTTCCTCCTTTGATTTGCTAGTGTAGGGTATTGTGCCTCAGCAACAAGAAAACAACTAAGACATACACCCAGGCAGCCTAAACGCAAGACTGATTCAAATGACTCAAGGCTCATAATGTAAGCACAGGATTCATTAGCAACTCTCCATAAAAAACACGTTTGAATTGCCTGGTCTTTATTATAACATGTGCTATATCTAACATAATGCACGTCTCAACCAATCCCTGGATGTGTTGCTAAGTGTTTCACTGGGCAGTCTTTCCTGCTCTATCTTTTAGTGCCTAAATCCTTCAGGTTCCAGCAAACTGAAGCTGTGTACCCATTCTCCTCTACCTTTCGCTGCCCCCACAGCAAAAGAAGCAAAGCCCTTACATAAATTAATTTATAGTGATTATAATATAATAAAAGAAAGATCCTTTGTACCATTCCTTTGTTATTATATCACATATAGCACCAAATCTGAGTGGCCTGAAACAATACATTTATTCATTATGCTGACCAGTCTGCAATTTGGCAAGGACTTGGGAGAAACAGCTCATTTCAGTTGCACACAACACATCTGGCTGGGGGCTGGAGGAGACACTTTCAAGAAGTCAGACTGACCTGGAAGGCAAGTTGTTTAAAACATTAGGTAAATTTAATGTTAATGTTTCCCTAAAGATGAATATTTTCCAGATAGTTTTTAAAGGAAAATGAGAGCTGAAAACAAAAGGGATAGAGCAGCCTCCTTTCACTTGCTAAAATACGATTTTAAAAAAGTTAAAAACATGACTTTCACACACATGCATGGTGAACACATGTCAAAAATGTATCCAAATTATTCATTAATTATGTTTAGTAAGATGCTAAGACTGGTTAAAAGGGCAAAAATATTGCCATAGCTATAATTAGATGACAGATAAATAGATGATAGATGATGGAATGAACATTGAGAATGTTTAAATGCATTTTTTGCAAGTAAATATAAAATCAGCAGTCCTTAATACAGAGTTGAAATCTAATATTTTAAGTTGTCAGCTCTACTTGTGAGTTTTTCCTGAACCACATTCATTTGTAGGCAAACCCATCTCCACCCACCCCCTTTACTGGACTTAGGACTTGCTAAGCAGGTGCAGGGCCCCTGAGCTACAATCCTGGCCCTTCCCCTCCATTCCTCAGTGTCATCCATGTCCTGATGGCGTGGTCCACGCAATGATGCCTTCTGTTTAAATGGGCTCGCCCAGACCTAGCCAAAAGGAGCATCCAATGCCTCCAGTGATTAGCTCAGAAAGGGATGTGTAGCCCAGGTGGAACCCAAAGACACAATGAGATTTGGCAAGGGCTTTTATGAGAGCCACCGCTCTCTCAAGGGCACTTGAATCCGAACAATTTCAGATTTGAACTTGCTAGCTGGTAATTTATTACCAGAAGAAGTCTGACCATAAAGAAGCATCAAAGAAGAGAGACTTATCATACAGGAACACTATTCTGATAGTTCTGAGTGCCTGAAAATTCTTCAACTTTATGGCAACCTTGGGAACTGCAATCTGCAACATTTCCATTATATTAGCCAGGGCATTTCTTTTTTGTTTCTTTATTTAAGCCAGGTAAATCGATCCTAGGTGATTCCTGGCAGTGCACAGGGATGTTCCAGCTCTAGTTTCTTCTAAATTAACTCCCTACAAACATATTCACTTCTCCTAGCTTCAGTTTCTCTTTGAAAAGGAAACAATACCTAATATAGGGATATGGATTAGATAAAAATATAAATATAAATCAAACTTTACAATGACAATGTAAAAGAAAACCAGTACCTTTTCTAAATAAAATTTTACCTACTTCTAACCCTTGTTCTGGTTTGAATGTCTGTGTCCTCCCAAACTCACGTGTTAGAACCTAAGGTCCTCTGTGATAAGATTAAGAGAAAGGGTCTTTAAAAGATGATTACATCAAAGGCCTTGGTCCTGAATAGAATCAGTGCTCAAGGGAAATAGCTAGGCATTTCTGTCCTAATGCCCTTCGCCAAGGAGCACACAATGTTTGTCCTCATGGAAGTGCAGATGAAAGTCCACAAAAAGATACCAAATGCTAACACCTTGATCTTGGACTTCCCAGTCTTCAGAAACGTGAAAAAATAAATTTCTGTTATTAATATATTATCCACTGTGGCAATTTTGGACTGCGATATTCATTTACTAGGATGGGATAGAAAGACTCCCAGTGCCTGTCATTATTAGGGCCCTTTTTACTCTTTAGTGTTAAAAATGTGTCCAAAACTGCCTAGGAAAGATTGGTCTTTAGTAAATCATGGTGGCTACTGAGATGTTGACCAAGGCCATATGGTCTGTTCAAAGGCGGTGGCTCCACTGTCTCTTCGTTACTTAGGGGATCTGGCATTTCATGTAGCTCTGCACACAAAGGTGTTTGATGCTTAGTATCCCCAGGTAACATGTCTGCTCACTCCACCAGAAGCTCTGCTACCTCCTAGGACACCTGCACCGAGAAAATAGATGCTTGTGGTTTCTGCCGCACACTTGTCCTGAAGACCCTGCAGCCGGGGCTGACCCTGAGTAGCTCCTTGTCTTTCAACCCAGTGGCTCCATCTTCAGACCCTACTTCCTCCCTCCAAGGACGGCCCACTAAATCTACCTTCCACGGGAGAATCTCGACAGAGTTCCACAACAGATGCCTTATAGCTTCCTTTTAGGCTAAGAAGAACAAAATTTGTAAAACAACAGCAACAACAACAGAACAGTCTTAGATTCACAAGGATTCCTGCTTCCTGTCGTTCACATCCTTGTATGATCCCCTGGTTTGAACATGTGCTGGGCCCAGAGACTCACTTCTAACAAACAGAATGCAGCAATAAAATGCCCCTTCCAAAATTAGCCTATTAGACAATTGTGACTTCCATCCCGTTTGCTGTCCTCTGCATCATCACTGCTCTGAGGAAAGCCAGCTGCCATATTGAGAGCTGCCCAGTGGAAAATCCCGTGTGCCAAGAAAGTGACGTCTAAGGTAACATCTGGTAATGCCCCAAGTTTTACCACAAGCTACATTAGTGACTTGCCCCACGTATACCTCAGGTACCAGAACCCCAGCCAAACCTCGAGTTCAGCCTTGTAGGAAACTGAGGCAGCTTAGCAGTGGATGCCTGACTCACAGAAACTGTGAAAAATATTCTTGTTTTAATCTACTAAGATTTGGAGCAATATGTTATGCAGCAACAGATAACTAATACATCACCTTGAAGATCAGTGGGCTAGAATTTCCTTGAAAAGAGGGAAATTAGCTTTTACTCCTTTTAAAGATCTCTTCTAGCAGGGACAGAAAACAATAAATGCCTCAGTAAATTATCCTGCGACAGCAACAATTACCTGGAACAAGACAGGCCAACCCATACAGAGGAAGATTATCACCTCCTGTCAGTCAGTCCCCACTCAGCCTGGGCTGAGGAGCAATCATGGCCCCTAAGCTGCTCGAGAATCACCCTGATCTCAAACCCTCCAACAGGAGTAACAGAGGCTGATGCTTAGAGAGGTGAGGTTACTGCCTCAAGACTCTAAACACTAACCCCTTGGCCTCTCTAAAGAAACCAAAGCCTATTCCTGTGCCCTTAAGAAAACATAAGCTCACTTCAGCCTGGATGTCCAGGGCTAATGGAACCTCCATTTGAAAGTCACCGAAGGCTAGAACTTTCTCCCCTGTCATAGGCCACTGCCCTCCGCCTAGAGTTTCTGGTGCAGTTCTCCAAATCCACGAAAACTACCTCCAGGGATGGGCCCTAGGCACAGGGCCTGACAACCAGGGAGGAACCTGAAACCCAAGAAGGTGAGCTCTGGGGACCTCTACATCCGTGCTCACCTATAGAGCGGCAGCTCACTCCTGGACAGGTGTTAAAATAATGCTTGGGTTTGTATAAGCCCAGAGAGTCACTCTGCTGCTGTGATCCATGTCGGTAAGGCTGGCTAAGGCACAGTGAGGTGTAAGATGAATGACAGGCCTGGGTTAATGCCATGCTATAGGCATAAAGCATCTGAAAAATGTTCACTAGGCAAAAACACCCTGATCTACCCACTATTACTCGTGAGATGACTTTCTCTTCTTTTGTGAGTCCTCCTGTGTCCCCATATGGGAAATAGATGGGGAACAAGAGGGAAATACAGTGTTAAAACAGAGCAAGATTGGGTCATCCCTCTTAGACACTTCCTTTTACCCATTTGGGACACGTTGGTACTAAAATTCTGGTCTGATTATAACTGTGGAGATAGCAAAACTACAGCACTGAGCAAAAATGACTTGAGACCAGTCTCTGAGGTAGTTTAAGCCTCCACTTCTCCTTTGGGGTAAAAAAAAGATCACCACATGAAAGTCACATCACTTGAGTTCTTTGGCCTGGCTTTTCTACCTAACATGTGAGTGACTATCCTTGACCTTTGGTTTGAAAAACTCCAGATAGTCCGATGTTAGATGTTAGAGCAGCATCACGGTCACAGCCTGGGCAGAACAGAAAGAAGAGACTGAAGTTTGGCCCTGGCAGACATGACCACAGGTGGCTGAAAGCTGGAAACTTCACATGCATCAGAAAACAGGTCTGCTGAGCTGTGTACCTTGCCCCCATTCTTCCACAGACTGGGCCACCTCCCTTCATCCCAGAAGCCCAAACCCTTATCATTTAACCTCTGCATAAGAGTCTGCCCTCTTGTCCTTCTTTCAGCCTAATCCCTCCATGCCTCATTTATGTGTGACATAGATTGTGTGTATTCTTTCTTCTGTTAAAAAATTTAGAAAGAAATTTGGGCCAATTATAGGATAGGATTCACACTTTCTTGAGCAGTGGAGAACCCTACTGTGTTCTCATAGTGAAGATCAGAGAAAAATTTCCTAGTGTTTCCAGTAAATATAAGGAAAGTAGCAGTTTTTAGATACACCCAGAATATTCCACTCTTCAAAACAAATTGGAGCTTAAGTAACCTGAGGGAAGGAAAATACCACTGTATCCTTCCTGTCTCACCTGCTGATGAAAAACCACCAGCTGAGAAGCACTTGCAAAGGTCACAGCCCAGGTCACAGCCTGTCATAGGACTACGAAGCACTTCCCTCCTCGGCTCTTCACCCCCACATCAATAGGGTTCCTGTGTAACAACCAGGAAATACAACCCCAGAACACTGTTTAATAAGTCTCTAGAGAATATTTAAGCAGTCTCTAGGAAGCCCGGAGACAACAGAGAAACCAAAACAAGCTGCCAGATGATAGCTTAGCCTCTGACACCTGCAGTTTCAGCAAACAGTAATGTGGGCTCAACAGGAGGCCAGATCAACTACGATCTCACACCAGAGCCTCTTTACAGCTTTTCCTGAATTCATCAGCTCTGGCTTTCAACAAAAGATTGCAGGGTATGCAAAAAGACAAATGATAATTGTATATAATTATTAAATAAACTATTGAAAACAAAAACTAATCTTTCAATAGTTTAATTTGTGTTGCTTTGTTTGGCTCATTATTTGTTGTTTTTGTGGTGCTGGGGATTGAACACAGCACCTCATGTGTGATAGACACATACTCCGCCACTGAACTATATCCTTAGCCCTGCTTAATATATTTTAATGGCAAATTTATAGAAACAATAGACAAGACTAAACACACATGTGCATTCAGGACTTTGCTGAAACAAAATACACAACACCCACAAGTTAAGGGAGGAAAAGTTTATTTGGCTCAAAGTTCATAGAGGTTTCAGTCTGCAGTCTGCTGGCTCTGAGGCAGGGTAGCATGGCAGAGGGGCATCGCAGAACAAAAACAGTTCATGGCAGGCAGAAGACCGCAAGCAGCAAGCAACAAACTACAAGTAAATAAAAGCAAACCTCTTTCTGTCCCTTATGTTGTATCCAGGGCAGCACTCACACCCTTCATCTTAGCATTATACCATGAATCGATTACACATTCTAGATCCAGCCACCTCTGAAAAAGCCCCACCTGTGACTTCATGAGGCTTTGGGGGAACATCGAGACACAAGCTATAACAGATGGACTATACTGTATAAATAAATGCTACATACACCATTTAGTGGTTATTAATGAGAAATATATTTGATCAGAAAAGATTCAAATACCAGAATTATGCAAAGAAATGTAGTGCCTTTATTTAAGATTGTTATAAAGCTGAATTGCTGAAACTTGTTCACTAATCTGACTTGTGCTAATCTTTTACATTTGCTTTTATATTAAAATTTTACCCACAAATGAAAATAGAAGAACTACAGTACCAGATTTCTGTCCCTTATTTTTCCATTCTCAGTCATACACTTAGGTACATTTTGATCCCTGGGGTAAAATATAACATTTGGAACTATCAATAACAGGAAGAAGAAAAACCTTTTTTATTTGTACATGTGAGTGTGTTTGTGTGTGAAAATGAAACATTTCAATCCCCATGGATTCTTAAGCATGCTCTCCACGTATGTAGCATGCTCTGAGAATATCCTTTGACCAAAATTTACACTGTTGGCTTGGATAACAAGCAGGTTGTGTTCTCAAGAAGGCCAACTACATAGGTCTCACCTGCCCCCTACACAGCCCTGGGAGATGCACTCTGGACACTCAGCTATGTTTTGAAGACTTGAACAATTTCTTGTGACAAATAATGGAAAGAAAATATGTAAATCAGAACTTCAGCAGACTTCCAATAACGTCTGATTTCATAGAGCTCCTGCTGTACCAGGTTTATAATGTGAGGTTTCTTCCCCCTCCAGTAGAGGGTGTACTCTTGCCAGTGGCTTCTGTGACCAGTTGATTCCTGGGTGCTTTACCACAAGGCCATTGTGGGTGATCTGTTTCATAAAAGCCATGGTATAGAAACCTTCCAGCTACTCAGGAGGCTGAGGCAGGAGGATCACCAGTTCAGCACCATCGTGGGCAACATACTGAGCCCCTGTTTTAAAACATAAATAGAGAAGCTGGGCGTAGTGGCGCACACTGTAATCCCAGCACTCGGGAGGCTGGGACAGGAGGATTGCTATGAGTTCAAGACCAGCCTGAGCTACACAGTGAGTTCCAGGTCAGTCTCAACTACATAGTGAGACCCTGTCTCAAAAAACCAGAAAAAAAAAAAAAACCATAAATAGAGAGACCTCCAACTTACCTACCACCTTCTCCTTTGGCTGGAACTTGGGAGCTAGAGGCTATGCTGGCATTAGCCAGTGACACCAGGCGGTGGCTATGAAGACAATTGAAAAGTAGAAATGAATCTTCCCAGGCTTTGCTTGATCTCTAAGCCTTCTCCACTTGGTGAGACATGAAGATTACTTTTCCAGCCATAATCCTGAAGCTGGAGCAGATGCACAGTTGGAAGTGAGCAAGGATTAGCCATCACGCCCTAATTTCTATCCTGTAAGTATAAAGGGCAGGGTTGAAATATCAGATGGATCCAGTGGCTTTTCCATTACATATTTATTACATCTCACATGCATTGTGATGTGGGGTTCCCTCTGTTGTCCACCTGCTAAAGCGGAAGCCCCTTCAGCAAGTACTTTGGAAAAACATAGCATTTTGGATCAGGTTCAAACAGATTTCTCAGTTCACTGATAAAATAAAACTAGATGACATTAAATTCAATACACTTTGAAGATCCAAGATCCTATCTCTTTTAAATACAAATGATTTCTTTATTTTTAAATTGTTTATTTATTTTTAAGGTGATTTCTTTAAAAAAAAAAAAAAAGGACAAAAGTGGATAAATATAGGATATAGGTGCAGATCTATACATATAAACTTTTTCCTATAGTGCTGAGGACCGAGGCCAGGGCCTTGTACAGGCAAAGCAGCCACTCTGCCACTGTGCTACCTTCCGTCCCTATCTTTCTATATTTCTTTCTTTCTTTCTTTCTTTCTTTCTTTCTTTCTTTCTTTCTTTCTTTCTTTCTTTTTCTTTCTTTCTTCCTCTCTCTCTTTCTTTCTTTCTTTCTTTCTTTCTTTCTTTCCTTCCTTCCTTCCTTCTTTCTTGGTACCGGGATCAAACTTGGGACCTTGCATTTGTGAGGCAGGTGTAGGAGCCACTGAGCTAAATCCCCGGCCCCAACCAGTCCCTACGTACACAGCCTTGTCCAGCCAGTTTAGCAGCTCTTGGGCCAGAGACTTCATCTCCTACTGCTTTACTTTCTTCACCTGTAAAAAGAGCATGATAATCACCTCATTCGGAGTTAATGAGTAGGAACTTAGGCCAGCTGTTGTAAGCAGTTGGCAAATGGAGTCTATTAAAAGAGCACAGAAATTCTGCAGAGCCATGTATGAGGTGGGGGTGAAGGTCACCTGGCTTGGCCCAGGGAAAGTCAGAGAAAAATTTATGACTGCTATGCAAATCTTGCTATGTAGAAATTTTCATAAGTCTGTGAATTTTAGGTTAGATTAGTATATCATTTTTACTTAAAGGAAAGACAAAACATTATCCTTCTAATCACATCATACTGTTTCTCTGAAAATAAGACCTACCAGGGAGACAAGTGGTATCATGACTTTAGAAGAGACACCCCCTGAAACCATGCTAGGTCTTATTTTTGGAGAAATAGGATAGTGGAAAACAATGTACAATAATGGTCTTACTGTGTGACATTTGCTTGCCATTTGGTGATAAACAGTTTTCACTCATTTCACTAATATTGTTGAAGACGTTTGCTCAATATGTTTATAATCCTGAGCCAAGCTTCCATTATTGTCCAGTTAAATAACTATTACATTTTGGGAGACTGTGGAAAGTGAATCACAAGTTTGAGCTCAACCTGGGCCAATTTTATGACTTTAGCAAGACCCTGTCTCAAAAAAAAAGAAAAAAGAAAAAGAAAAGGCCAGGGATTTAGCTCAGTGGTGCTGCCACCTGCGTTGCAAGTGCAAGGTCCTGAGTTCAATCCCTGGTACCAAATAAGTAAATTAAGTAATTAATTTTTAAAAATGAAAAAGGACTGAGAGTGTAGCTCAGTGCACAGGCCCTGGATTCAATCCCCAGTGTCACATACGCACAAACACACACAGACACACACACACACATTATAGGAAGAGAATGCTGTTTTGGATTAAGTTCCTGCACTGGGGTCCAAAGGACCAGACTAAAAATCAAATGGAGTCAGCCATTTAAAGTTCCATGTCACCAAACTGAAATTAAGTATAACCAAGCTTCCCAAACAGACGGGCTTCAATTGGCACAATAATGAAGTTCCCTCTGTCAGTAATTCTTGAAAGGGGGTTCGCGTGCCCTTTCGGGTGCCCCTTCCCAATTAGGCCACTCATGCACCAAGAGGTCTGACAGGAGATCTTTATTGTAGGGAGGCGAGCAGGAGGCAGGAAGGCAGAGAGACAGAGAGAGAGACAGAGAGAGAGAGAGAGAGAGAGAGAGAGAGAGAGAGAGAGAGAGAGAGAGAGAGAGAGAGAGAGGAGGAAGAAGCAGAAGGAGAGAGAAGAACAAAGAAAGGAAGGTCCTTTTATCAGTTTTGGTTTATGGGCCCAGTCCTGCAGACACAGGTTTCAACTTTCCTGGACCACTGTGGCCTTGTGGGGAGGGAAACCAGAAATAAGGGCACGAGGTCATTTTAGGAGCCAATATGTACCAGGAGAATGCAGCCTGTGAGGCGGCGTCACAGCATGCTTTAACATGATCAATTCCCTAACAATTCTTACAACAAAAAAAGGTAACCTGAAGTAACCATTGTTAAGAAATCACTATTTTTCTATAGTTCTGCCTCTCTGTCCTTGCCTTACAAGGAAAACCCTTAGAAATAATTGCTCTGCATTCCATTCTTTGTTTCTGCTTATTCTAACTCTTCTGTGTGCAGCCAGCCTCTCCAGCTCCACCCCCCTGTAACTGAGAAGGTCCCCCAGGCTGAAATAAGGAAACTAATCCACCCTTTTGTAAAATAAATTCTTAGGTTTGATGAATCCTGCCCTGAAAAAAGAATTTTCAGGACGCATTGGTAAGAGACATGAAGGATTTATTAGGCAGAGGTTTTAGGACACTTTCGGGAGTGGAGTTTGGGAGCAAAGAGATATGAGACACTTTATTTCCTGGAAAAAGAAGCAATTGTGCTTCTCTTGAAAGGGTGGAAACTCTGGAGAAGGTGGCTCCCAAAAGGGTAGTAGCCCATTCTATAGCTAAGGGCCCATTTTGTTGTTGTTGTTTTAAATAGGTAATTTAAACATTCTTTGGATTCCCTCTACCTTCTCCTTTATCTTGGCCAATTTAGGACTTTCAGGAATCTCGGATGTGATGGGTCTGATAGGGGAGGAGCCTAAATTTAAGCAAAAGAACACTGATAGGGGTCACCTTGGGTAACGCCGGCGGGGGAGGGGGAGGCTGCTCTCTTAATAGTACGATTTTTAGTTATGAGTTCTTTGTCTCTTTTCTACCTTTTATTTCTTCTATCTTAACTCAGGTCCATTGGTGCACTCATTCTAATTTTATGGAAAGAAAATTACCCGACTCCAGAATAAAAAGTAAAGCCAATTAAAATCTTTAAATTAAATTGTTCGATTTTTGTCCTTTGACAACCAAACTAAGTGCTGTGGTGCGGACAGAACATGTTGGTTTTGGCCCCTGGAAATTGAGTGTATAGAAGAGAGAAAATATAGAAGTGCAACATTCCTAAAAGACATACCAAAGTACTTCTGTGCATGGTTCAGAGCTAAATGAATTAGAAGCAGAGTAGTTAGCTCTGCCATTAACTAGGTATGTGACAGTGAGCAAATCCCTCTCTTATTTTCTGAAGGAGCCCATTTTCTTCATATGAAAAATGACAGGGACCTAGGTGCTATAGATCAGTAGTAGAGCACTGCCTAGCATGCATAGGTTTAATCCCCAGCACAAAAAATTAAAAATAATGAAATAAAATGCTGCACTATTATCTAAAAAAGCCTGGATGACTGTAGACCCTCTATGAGTTCATGTCTACTAACAGAGAGAGTTGGATCCAGCAGAACAGTCACTGGGGACAGTAATACCAGGGTTGCCTACCCATACCTGAACTATCACCACCTTCTTGCTCAATGTGTTTTCTTAGGTTAGGATTAGTTCCACACTCAGAAGCAAGATGTTTTATACACACCAACAGTTTTCTCTTGTCAAAGTGAGTAGTTTACATCTCAAATTGAAGCAAATCTTCTAAGATAATTTTATCATTAAGGTTTGGGTGAGCGGTCAGCCAATCAGAACGGAACATGGGGCTTCTGCTGGCAACAGTGGCCTGCAGGTGCTGTCTCTCCAGGGTAGTGGGAAAGCCTGGAAATGAGGCTGTCATTTATAAGAGGAGCCAAGTAGGTACTGGCGGAGAGCTGAACCAAGATTCTGGTGGGAAAACAGAGCCAGAGCTAGGATCAAACCACATAGAAGCCAATACATTCACATAGAAGGATAAAGTACGCTTTGGATAGCAAAGAGATGGAGGAAGAATATTAAAACAACAGGAATCCAGAAATGATGTGCCATGTTTCAATAATGTCTCTTGCTAATTGTTTTTCATGTTTTCCTTTGCTTGGCTGACAGAATTTGTATTCACTTAATATAGAACATCTACAGCATATTAATATTGACTCTGTGTTAGAGCCTGTGCAAGCATGGCTTGGTTTCCAGTCATTGTATATTCCTGTTCTCAGACAGAATATACCCCAGCAGAGAGGCTAGAAGATAACCTGCCAACCACAGTCAAGGAGGGAACATGCTTTCCTTCACCCCAGGGTCTGCTGAAGGGAATAAGAGTGTGGAATTACCATCCATAACCATACAGATGAGGAGACTAAAGTATGTGAGGAAAAATATCCTTTAAGAGTTAATTGCTGAGCTGGGGATTTAGCTCAGTGGTTCTGCCGCCTGCCTTGTAAGTGCAAGAACCCAAGTTCGATTCCAAGTTCAATTCCCGGTACCAAAAAAAAAAAAAAAAAGAGTTAATTGCTATTGTGACTGATGAGCCAGAGAGATAATGCTTTTACTTTGCCTGTCTTTTATGCATTCCTTTAAGGAATGCCTGAGATCACAAAAACTGCAGCAGGCAGTACAAGCTGCAGTTTTACCTAGGTCTGTCTGGTTTCAAAACCTGATTCTCAAGTCTCACTTCTTAAAGTGATTTGTGACCAGTGGTGGCAACAGAATCCAGGGAGCAGGACTGGCTACATAATTTGTGTGATCCAGGGCAAAATAAAAATGTGTCCTCTTTTTCAAAGCAGGGGAAAAGTACCACCAAAAATACTGAAATAATAGGATTTTCTTTTCTACAACCTTCCAACTTGTCACGATGTTCCCTACATACTACTTAATGTCATTCTAAATAAAGAACATTTTAAATGACTAGCACGAATTTACCTTTGTCCTTTTAGCAATCAAGGTCAGATTTTTTTTTTTTTTAGCTTGGTTTATTTGTTGTTTTGTTTGTTTGCAGTGCTGGGGATCAGAGTCTTATGCATGCTAGGCCAATGTTCTACCACTGAGCTACACTCCCAGCCCCAAGCAATGCCAGTTTTAAATGCAAGCTATGAGCATTTTTTTTTTTTTTTTTTTTGCAGTGGGGATCAAACTCTCAGAACCTTTTACTTTTGAGGCAGGTGCGATGCCACTAAGCTAAACCCCCAGCCCTAACTATGAACTTTTAAATGGCAATGTGGAATCACTAAAATGACACAATTTGTATCTTGTAACTTGTACACATACATGTATTTTGTTCCTACAGGACAGTGAAAATAGTGAACAAAGCAAGTATGCATTTGATTAATGATCTCGACCTTCATGCATCCTAAAGGATGAATAATGAAGAACTAAAAGTAAAAAAGACATTCCTTTTCTTTCTGTGTCATCGTTTTTTCAGAACAAGTGGCTGACTAATGTAGGGAAGTAACTCAGAAGGGCCACGTCAAGGTTCCTTGGCTACTCACATTTCTTAGGACACCACACTGTGTTCACATAGGACATCTCAAACACTATATGGATTGTGATAGCTAAAACTTGGAAGCAGCCCAGTTGCCCATCAACAGGAGACTGGATAAAGAAAATGAGTGTTTTCTTTTTAATAAAATGGTGGACTACTCAGCCATAATGAGAAACTAGAGACATTTATAGCTAAATAGATGCACATTGAGGTGATACTCTTAAGTGAAATAAATAGGACACATGTGTAAATACTGAGTTGTTTCTCTAGTGTGAGAAACTGAAAGTGTAAATAAGGACTAAAAAGTATAATAGATAATTTGAAATAGGAAGAAAAGGTGCAGAGTGGAAGGGGAAATGGAGGGGTAGGAGAAAAAGAAAGATGGGAATGGAATTAACACGAGGAAAAAATGGAAATAAAGTCTTTGTAGATAGGGAGGGGTGGAGGAGGTGAAGGGAGGGCAGGGGAATGGGGAAAAAATAAGAACCAAGATGAATTATGTAAAGATGCAAATTTCCAATGATGGATGTCACTACATTGTATACCACAATGTACTAAATGTACCACTAAAATTAATTTTTAAAAAACACTACATGGAACAGCTTTGGCAAATTCATACTATGTGGCATGACCCCTTGAATCTTGTGCTGGCTGTCTTGTCCCCTCAGACTTATAAAATACAAATTTGAATTGAAAATTATTAAGTATCTCAGGCTGGGAGTATAGCTCAGTGGTAGAGCATGTGCTTAGCATGTCTAGGGTTCTCAGTTCAATCCCTAGCAACCATAACAACAAGAAAAATTGCAAGACGATAACAGTAAGCCAAGCTCAGGGCCCTTTGATGACTGCATAGATTGCAGCCCAAGAAACTATGTCTGCTCAGGAACTTTATTAGATCCAGATTCTCAGCTTCCCCCACCCCAGACCTGCTAAATGACAATCTGCATTTTAGCAAGATCACCATGTTGATCATCTATGGGTGCTTGACATTTGGGAAATTCCAGTCTCATGTAGACCACTGAAGACCCATCTCCCAGACTACCTTACTCACTGGTAGATCAATAAAAGTAACTTCTCTGGTCTGCCTCACCCCTTCTCTTCCCTCCTTGGGGCCCTACCTGCTGCTCCCCAGGATGCTACAAACCAGACTGCCAGCTGGCTTTTCTGAAGTCCTATTTGTGAGGCTTTGTTCAGGTCTCAGGTTTCATCTGCCTTCTGTCCATCCAAGACCTTCATATATTTACAAATCTCTGCGGCAAGAGAAAACACATACACACACACACACACACACATCCAATAGCTGCTTTTATTAAAAAGCAGATTGTGAGGGCTGGCCAGAGGCAGAACACTCCAAAAGATGAAAGATTTGTTAACTTACATGTCATAGCTGAGATCCCTTTATTACTGAGAATTCATAAAGGAGACTTAATTCCCACCTCTGTCGGCTAATTGATTCCATTTGTTTTCTTACTTTTGCTAGCTTTTTTTTCCCCCCTTTGTTACCGGGGATTGAACTCGGGTCTTTGCACTTGTGAGGCAGGCAGTGGCACCACTAAGCTAAATCCCCGGCCCCTACTTTTGCTAGCTGTAAAACTTTCTAGAGTGTAGCTCTATCTTCACCGGATGCTTCATACTCCAAAGCGATAGCTGCTTCATTCACCACCTCTCTAGCACCTGGTGCCAGAATATGTGCTCCCAGCACCCTGTCTTTGTTGCTTTCTGTCCAGTAATCTGTATGATGCCCTCTGTGTCAGCATTCGTCTTGGGAATTTCCCACCTTAATGCCCTCTTCCTTCAACTGCACTTCAAGGTGTGTGTAAATCACCGACAGCACACAGTTGTAGTCAGTATGCACTGCGCCACCAGCCTTGCCTTCCACACAGACTATGCCTTCGTCCTCTGCTTTGCGGGCCAGCATTGGACCAGTGACCACGCCACCAAGGGTGTAGTTGTTTGGAATCTGCGATTGCCTGGAATTCTACCTCTGGGATCCAGTTCAATGCCAAGTTCTTCTAGTTCCAAATTCTGAGTGAATAGTCATTGACCAATGAAAACCAAGAGTACATCACACTGTAATTCTGTGTTGTTGGAGGAGTTGGAGTATGGTGTGGAGTATGGAGAAAGGTGATCAAGTTATTTTAAATTTGGTTTTCATATTGGAAACAAGTCTGTTACTAGCACAAGCTCTAAATATGTGTAAACCAAACTCGTGTAAATAAAAAGTGACCATTACTCCCTTGTTTTATTTAATTCCTAAATTCTTGTAGTTCAGAGGTAGGATTTATGTGTGTAAGAGGTTTTTGAGGTTCTGTTGAGGTCTACAAGTCCGAAAGGTAGTTATATAGTTATGGAAAGGAAGTCGGTCCACAAAACTCCAATATTAAATAGAGGCTCAAATGTATTATAGTGAGAAATACAAATATCTAAATAAGCATCTTATTCATTTACTGATAAAAATTTTTTTCTATAATGCATAATTATTCACTATTCTGTTTTACTTTTGTTTGAAATTTTTCATGATAAAAAGTCAGAAAATTAATACTCCCAATTTTTAAAAGAGGAAAAAGAGGAGAGTGGAATATTTAATTGTCATTGCCATTTAAGAAGTATCTAAGAGTAATAGCTTGAGAAAAAAAAATCAAATCCAAATTAGGATCTTTTACCTTCTTTTTGTTCCCCTTTCAAACGCATGTCTCAGCTACCACACAACTGCCTTCAGCTTGTGAGCAAAACTTGCTGCACCTTTATGTTGTAAGTGAGGGCAGTCTTGCAAGGTGTAGCTCCCTTCTTTTTCTGCAGACATGAATTTTTTAATGTTTTCCTTATTTTTTTTTAACTTCTTTTTTTTCTTCTTTTTTTTTTTTTTTTTTTTTTTTTTTTTTTTTGGTACCGGGGATTGAACTTGGGTCTATTGTACTTGCAAGGCAGGCCACCGAACCGCTGAGCTAAATCACCAGCCCAGCAGACATGAATTTTTTAAAAAGCAGAAGAGAAGGAGAGCAAGAAAAAAAGATAAGTGGGTTTTGAAAAGACACCTGCTGCTACTTTCAGGAGATGGTCTTTTCCTCTTCATCCACAAACCTCCAGGAAGGAGCCCTTCCAATAGCCAAGCCAGTCAAGAGCCACCTCACTCCATAGCTGCTTAGAATTTGTCAATACCTTTCTGACTTATAGACATCTCTATCTGAAGACCAAGCTTTCACGTCCCCTGACCAGGATTGGATATTGCAAACCGATAAGACAATCTACTGTTGAGGAGTGAGGAAATATCTCAGAGGTAGTAGGGGACATGACCCAGACCTCCTGAAGGTCTTGAACTTTCTTGCTGTTTTATGGTTCCCTTATTCTTCCTCTACACCCAGCCAAGCCCAGAGGAACAAAGAAACGGGCCAGCAATTAGCTGCTTGGAGTTGCATTTTTATTGCAATAGCTGAGTGCTGTGAAGTATTTCCTTATAAATTGCCCTGGTTGCACAATGATTGCATTCTTTTTTGGATCACTGGCTCAGGACATTTGGTAGCATGAGTGACATGGACATTTTAAATTCATGGGAAACACAAAACTCCCTTTGTGGGCATTGGTTTTAGCTGCCGCCTCAGGTAACAAGAGTTGAGCTAAGTTTTCCTTCTTTTCCTTTCCTTATCCATTGATTCTCTGGCCAAGGTGCTATTGAGTAGCTTGGTGACCTACAGGCCAAGGGAGAGAGGAGGAGATGAAACAGCAAGCTGATCCACCAGATGGAGACTGGGACAGCCTCACCGGGAGACAGCTGCATTTCCAAAGCCAGATCAACGTCAGGTTCAAAGAGTGAAGCCCGCCTTCAGCAGCCAAGCCTTTGGGATCCAAGTGGCCTGAGCTGGAACAGGAGAGGGGAATTCTCTCCTCCATTTCCTCAGAACTTGGATCTAAGCAGCAGAGTTCTACTGTCTGTGCTCAGAGATCTCACAGTTAGCCTGGCTTTGTTCAAATCCTGTTTCTGGGGCCGGGGGTGTAGCTCAGTGGAAGAGTGCTCTCTTCTCATGTGCCTGGTGCTGGATTCAACCCCAAGCACCAGTACATAAGTAGCAATTAAGTGAGTGACATTTAAAAATCCAAAGTAAAATTCTACTACGGCCGTTGGGCAATTTATCTAGCTTCTCTGATCCTCCATGTCTTCCCCTGTAAAAAGGGGACAGTATTATCACATATCTTACTGACTTTCAGAGAAAAATCAATGAGCAAACCTATGCAATGTCCTGACAGCCCAGTTACATAGACTTTAATAAGAAATAGTAGTAGTACGAGCTAGTAGTTATGGTTTTAACCAGAAATTCAGCTTCTTATATTTCCAAAGAACCTGTGAAAGGGTCACGAGTGAGGGGAGGAAGCCCCAGCTGCGTCATTTCCTGCAGAACCCACAGGTCTGGTGAGTAAGCTACCGCATTCGATTCACACCATCACCTTTAACAGCCATCTTTTCTTCCTTCTTACCAGTATTCTCACCCTCCTCCGCTCATCTCTGACTCTTTCTTCTCGCCCTTTTCTCCCTAATGACACCATTAATTCCACTCTTTCCTTACAGAGCAAGTTTAGAAAAGTGGTCTCATGCTGCTGAGTCCCATCTGCCTCTTCAAGGCAGGCAGAACACTGCCTCAGGTGCTCCCAAAGCCAACATTCCACATTCCTGTGAAAGCAAATGCTCACAATTACTCTCTTCTCTTCTTGGTCTCTTCTTTGACCCTTGAAAGTACACTTTAAAGGGAGTTTTGAATTTTCTCTCTGAAGTTGCTATACTTTTAGTCTATGAAATAAGCAGGCAATAGATTAACAGGGGGAAGGTCCACCAATGTATTAATGTGCAGAAATACAGGTACCATACGTACACCAAGCATGAGACTTGAAGAGAGAGAGCTGAAGTTTAAATAACATTTTGAGTGGCAGATAAACGATGGATTTAAGGCTGCTGGGGAAGTAGAGGAGAGAGTGATACAGGTGTTGGGAGAGTCAGAAGAGGAAAATGTAACAAAGCATATATGATTAGGCAGATAAAGTCCTCCAGGTAGCCAGGCGAGGGTAATGCTAATAATTCCAGCATGGCTGCCTACTACTTATATATATTTCTTCTTACAAATGGGTTACCTTTTCAGAGCCCTTCCTATGTCTGTAGCCCCTCTTAATAGCCACCTGGAAATACACCGATGTAAAATATGGGTAGCCTATTTTATCTCCCTCACCTCAAACTCCGGGTTGAACTTGGATCACATGTCTGCCACTAGAGGTGTGGCAAGGTAGGAAAAACAGGCAGGGATTCTCCAGGACTTTGGGCTTCCTTAGTAAAACACAGAACTTGTTTTTATAATCTTACCAGACAACATGTTCTGTGGAAGGGGAGGTGGTATTCCCAGAAGAAATCAGGAAGGAAGACTAGGCATTAGGAGCAGGATGAGGCAAAAGGAGAAACTATTCCAGTGCTATAGAGACAGAATACAATTTCTCTTTTTCATCCACATATTTATTTATTCATTCACCTTTGAGTATTAAGACAAGTGGAAATGCAATGATATTTATGTGGAACATAACAATATTTAATGTGGAACATGATGATATTTATACATTTTCATGTTCAAATGTGCATTAAAATCTTTTATAGTAAGTTTGATAATAGGAGATCCTGTCAGGAAGCAGAGTAGATCACAGTAGCTAAATTGAATCTGTGTTCAAGGTCAACCAAGTCTTTTTTGTTTGTTTGTTTTCATTTTTTGAGACAGGGTCTCACTATGTAATTGAGAATGACCTGGAACTCACTATGTAGCCCAGGCTGGTCTCGAACTCACAGCAATCTTCTTGCCTCAGCCTCCTGAGTGCTGGGATTACGGGCATGCACCACCACACCCGGTAACCAAATCTTTATGAAGACTAAATCAGGCAGAGGGCAGGAGCACAAAGGCTATGATCCACTCCTGCCATTCTCAACCTTGCATAATTGTGTTTCTTTGGGAGATATTAGCAAATCAGGAGCCATTTGGTGTTGTCACAACTGGAGATTAGGGGTCTCACTACTGGCTTTTGCTTTATAGAGATGAAGATGTTGTTTAAAATTCTACAATGTATAAGACAGCCAGCCTCTCCCCACCACCCAGCCTACTGCAGTATAGAATTATCCTGCCCCAAATGCCCATAGTGACAAGATTGCAAAATTCTTAGCAGATCAACAGAGGCCTTTTAGTCCAATAATCTTGATGTCTTTCATTAAGTTTGAGTATAAGATCCTTTCTCTTTCCATTCCCAAACAATGAAGGGGCTTGTAATGAAGCTCATGCACTCTGAATACTCCATGAGACTTTGAATATTGTACTAAATGTTTTAACATGGAAGAAATGGAGTTTTCTGGAAGCAAGGCCAAGACTGATGGGAAATTCTTACTTCTGAGATCACTGTTAGCTGCATCATCAGTTCAAAATGTAACTCTCTGTCTCTTCTTGGATCTTCTGAGCTGCACCATGTTGTTCTTCCAATAAATTTTCTTTATGCTTCTTTAGACAGTTGTCTCATTTTGCCTGCAACAAAGACATCCTGATACAGAAAATCTCCAGATTTCTTTAGTGATTACACAACATGACCACAACATCCTGTCCCACCACTCCAAGAAACACAGGATCCCCAAAATATCCGGGCTCATACCCTACTTCTCTAGGATCTACTATTTGATTAATCAATCAAATGATCAAGAATTTGACACCCACACAAATTGAAGAATGCCAGCTCAAGGGAGAGTCAAAACAGAGAAAGGGACTAATATTTGCCAAGTATCTACATGTGTTCCAGGTATAATATTAAGGTCTTTGCATTTAGAACCTCGTCTCAGCTTTGTGACTATACTAAAGGTTGGTGTTAGTACTTCATTTCACACTGAGAGAAATGAGGATCAGGCAAGTCAGCTAGCTTTCATCACATCATGTTTCAAGTAGTTTTTATAGCTGGGATTTAAATTTGGATCTTTCCCCAAAGATTTTTAAAAGCTCTGTGTGTGGTTTGAAAATCTAGCCTGTGGTCCATATTTTGCCCCCTGCCACCTAGTTTTGTAAATTAGGTTTTACTCTTACAGTCACACCCATTCTTTTGCTCTGTAAGACAGAGAAGTATTTGCAATTGAAACAAACCCCAGAGAGCCTAAAATATAGCTATCTCCCATTTATAGAAAGAGTTCGCTAACCACTTTTGTTGTATTTGGCTCACAGGTTTGAAGTGTCCGATCCACGATCAGTTGGCTCTGTAGCCTTGGCTCTGTGGTAAGGCAGCAGCACTGGAAGTACCTTCAAATCTTAGGGAAGAAAAAGGGCACATCTGCTGGAAACTTGAAGAAATGGCTTTATTTCACAGATTGAATCACTAAGATTTTTGATGAGGTTCCCTCTTGGACATCCTCAGAGCATACGTATAAGTAGCCCCTTAATCTGCTGTTTGCAGGCATGGCCCATTCAGTTAGGCCTTGGCTGGGTCCTGAGTTTAAGGTCATTGGAGGCTGCTACTTATACTCAGGATTATGACACTGACCACTGATTTCAGGTGTCTCATCTTCATATACTTTCTGAATCTCAATCTGTAAAGACTGTAAAAAAACTAATAAGTAAATTGATATATAATTTTACTGACCAATAATACCAGTATGATTGTATGTACCAATTGCCAAAGACAGCAATTACCTACAGCCTGATTTGCTGTTGGCAATCTAAGTTCACCACTAGTATAAGTTTGATGTAGAGAAGCTAAGGAATTTTTTCTGTTTCTGGATGAAGCCAAGGGTCTCTTGTCTTTCTACCTCATTCCCTACCATCCTCCAATCTCTCTGTGGCCCTGACTGTGTACACAGGCTAATTGTATCTGAATTCGAACCAATGCAGTGCCCAGCATGGTGGTACAGGCTTGTAATCTCAGCTGCTCAAAAGGCTGAAGGATCACAACTTTGAGGCCAGGCTGGGAAGCCTTAGCAAGACTATGCCTCAAAATAAGAAATTTTTTCCCATTAAGTTTATTGGTACATTTAAAGCAAACAGTATGAAAAGGCCAGAGATATAGCTCGGTGGTAGAGTATTTGCTTAGCATGAGTGAGGCCCTTGAGTTCAGTTCTCTGGGAGAAGAAAAAGTATAAAGAAAAAATAAAAGAAAGAAAGGAAAAGAAAAGAGAGAAAAGAAACAAAAGAGAAATCACCAACAGCAGCAGTTGCAGCAATACATGCATATGTGTGATGGTGGCAAGGAAAACCACTTCTCCCCTCTTTACTTCCAGTGACTCACTGATAGTGATTTTATCTTCCAAATTGTTTTCAGGAATGACCTTGTTCCTCCTTCCCTATCACCACTGCTCAGGTAATAATCTCTTCTTGCCATTTCTTATCACCTTAACAGTTTACGTTTTCCTGCCGCAACCTCATCCGCTTGAGTCCATTCCCCCAAGCAGTTTTCAAAAAAGATCAGCTAATTTCAAGTGTGCCCAAAGTCTCTCCTTTCCTGCAACCTTGCAGGGGCACCTAGTCCTCTTTACAGATGCCACAGATTTAAGTACTATACCAGAGCACCGGCGACAAGTATCCAACAACAGGGGTGAGCTGGAGGGCTCAGGCCCTGATTAAATGCATTTAGGTTTTATTTAAGCTCTGTGCCAGGCTTCAGAGCAACCTCTACCGGCTGGAAGCGGTCCATGCGCAACGACTTGGCCACCTTAGCGAACGGCCAGCGTCTCCGTCTGCTTCATGTATCCTGGGTTTCATGGTCTCTGCTCTGACTTCTCCTCCACGCCCATCTCCTGTGCTTTCTTAAAAATATCAGAAAGCTCTCCTGGATCCTTGCCATACCCCTAAGTAACAAATATTTATCCTCTGTGCTTTTATGCTGGTCTTTGTCATTGCACTGACTGACTTATTTTAAAATTATGTATTTACTGGGGTTTCCCCGGGGCATATTAAGTTCTTGGGGAACAGAGTTCACGAGTCTCTATACCTATGTCCATAGTAATCATTCACTAAATATTTGCTGTGCCAGGCCCTAATCTGAGAGTCCACAAGAGGTCTGTCTGAAATTGAGCAATCATTTGTTTGCTAGGGATTGGTCAGTTATTCAACAATCCTTTGTGACCCAATTGTTCTTTCTAGATGGAAGCAACATGCTGCCCTCACAAGTTTGTTTGTTTGTTTTGTTTTGGAATGAAATGAATAAATAGGAATAGATAGCACAGAATCTGGCATTTAGTTGGAATTCAGAAAATACGCTATCTTAATGGAGTGTGTCAGATGTCAGACATGGCTCCAAATGCAACCTTGAAAGGACAGTTTGCCTCTGCCCCTACAGCTGCTCTAAGTATTTCTGCTCTTCTTTTCTGTTGCTGCAGTGCCAATGTGTTCTGCAGACATTTTCTCCAAAAGTTACTTGTTACAAACCTTCCTCGGGCCGTGATGAAAGCACTACAGCAATTTCCTGGACTATTGGAAAAATTACCTTTCTTTCTGGCTCTCTATAGTTGTTCTCCATAGGAGTAAGCGAAGTGAAAACTGTCCACAAAACTAAGCCATGGTGTTTAGAATAAAGGCTATCTTCGAGGAATATTGACTAAGGGGGCATACAGAAGCTTGTGTATTGGAGATGCTTGCTACCTGGATCTGATTGGTGTCTGCACAGGTGTGTACATCTGCCATCATCCATTCAGTGTGATGGGTTTACTTGTGACCCCCAAAGAGAGGCTGAAGAAGTCCTAACCTCAGTACCTATGATGTGAACTTATTTGGAAATAGTTGTAATCAAATCCAGATGTAATGAAATAATATAACCAAATAATGTAATCAAACAATGATGATTTAATGTAATCAAATAACAATAAGGTCATTAGGGTGATTCTTAGTCCCGTATGACTGCTATTCTTATAAAAAGAGGGAAATTTGGTCTTAGACACACACATGGGAGGACTCCATGTTATATCAGAGGTGTAGACTAAAGGGAGGATCAATATTTCCAGTCATCAACAGACACGAAGAGGAGGCAGGGAAGGGTTCTATCCAGAGTTCCAGGGAGGGTGGCTTTACTCGCACCTCGAGTTTGGACTTCTAGCTTCCAAAACTGTGACAGAATAATTTGTTTTGTTTGTTTATTTTTAAACCACCCAGTTTGCGGTGCTTTGTTAGGACAGTCCTAGCAAATGAACATAAAACTTGGTACTAGGAAGTGAGACATAATAAATATCTAAAATGTGGGAGTGGTTTTGGAATTGGGTAATGGATAGAGGCTGGAAAGGTTTTCAGGAACTCAGTGGTAAAAGCCCAAACTGCTTTAAAGAGAGGACGGTAGAAATATTACAGGCTATTCTACTGAGAAGTTAGAGAAATGTGAGAACCAAAGAGAAAGCTCTACATCTATCATTTTAGAAAAGAATATATCAGGAACTTCTGTTGCTAAAATAGGGATATGAAAGGGATGTCTGGTGAGTCTCAGATGGAAATGTGAAACACATTATTAGACAATGGAGGAAAAGCAGTCTTTGTTATAAAGAGGAAGAAAGCTTGACTGGATTATATTTTTTCGTTTTGTGGAAAGTACAACTTAAAAGTAATGAAAGTAGACATTTAGCTGAGATGATTTCCAAGCAAAGTCTGGAAGGCACAGCCTGGCTACATAACCTGCTCTAGAAGCAGGGTCAAAGGGGTGGCTGAGCAACTCTTTGCTGCAGGGATTAGGTGTGTGATTTATGAATCCAAGCAGTCATCTCAGCAAAAGATAGGAACAGAGTTGCGGTGATCAGGAGAGATCAGTGGAGGACACTCTCATTCCCTGGACTCCTGGATCACATGGGAGTCTCATAAGGCTTCTGTAGAATTCTGCCAGCCTGGACTGACAGGAACTGAGGCAAGATGAAGCAGGAATGAGTGAGGGCAGAGTCACCCTTGATGACCAAGGGGTGTAGCCACCGCTCTATGGAGCCACGTGAGTCGAACTCCAAGCCAAAGCATCAATTTCAGGCTTCTGACATTTTCCCTCCTGGGTTGTGAACTTGCTTCAGGTGAAGGTCTTTTTTATGCCTCCCAATATTTCTGTTTCTGTTCCCTTCCCATCTTAGAGCTAAGCCTAAATGCAATGTTTATCCCCTGGCTTTCTACTCAGTAACTAAGTTTGGAGTACAAAACCTTAGTAGAGACTACAGAAGGTCTCTCTAAACTCTGCTTTTATCTTATTTTGAAGTTTGGATGCTCTGGAAACATAGATCCTCATTTTTGGCAGCCCTTTAGCAATGACTCTCTTAGCTAGACAAAAAGCAGGAAGCCTATTTTGCTGTAGGCAGATCAGATTCTTTTAAGAGTTACCTAGCAGAAACTTCTCACGTCCCTAAAAAGCTTCTTTTCCATGTGTCTTTCCAGATCTCTTCTGACACCTCATGCTTGTGTAATGCTTTGAGGGGCCAGAAAGACTTTCACTGACAGATCTCTTCTCTGTCTGTTTCCCCCAAGCCCAACGTTCTCCCATTACGTTCTTTGTGCTTCCTGGAAATCTTTTTCCTGTAACTGGTCTAAGATGTTACGCTACGGGAGGAAAGATCCAAATTCCTCAAAAATGGATAAGATCTTGCATCTGTGCTTAGTTCACTGATGAGAGGCTCTGGGCTATATAGAGGTGCTGAAGGAGAGGTGCAAAAATGATATTAGCATGCGCATGTACGTGTGTAGGTATGTGTGTGTGTGTGCGTGTGTGTGTGTGTGAACACGCAAGTGTGTCGGGTATGACTTAAAGGGAAAAAAATATCTCATTTCACAGCTTTACCAGGCACCTGTCTTTCTCCTGCCTGCACCTGATTCCACCTTTCCTGGGTATTTCTGCTTTCAGAAGACGCAGAGGGCATGTTGTTGACGTTTATTTCTGATGATGGCAAGAAGCAAGAGACCTTAACAGGAAAAAAAGACTTTGGAGATCATAGAAGAGGCTCCCTCTTTAGGGGAAGTCACTGGGATTATTTCTCTGGGAGATCATCACACACCTGTGGCATGATAGGCCTCTTTCATGAAGAGACCTGGGCTCTCCTAGCCTCATTCCTGGATACTTTTCCCTGTACCCACACTGCAGCCCTGAAATTATTTTTGATTTCCTGGAAATCCTGCTTCCTCTGCAGGATGCCCTCTCTTCTGCTACAGGCAGCTGGCCCTTTTCTCTTTTCTCTTGCTCTTCTTCTAGGCTGGCTGTTTAGGTTTACTCTGGGCTCCCTTAACATTCTGTGCAGACTCTATTCACTGCACAACAAATGCCCCTCTTATCTGACTCCTCCCTTATTGGGACTCGGTTTAATCTACGTATTTCAGCACCCAAGAGGGTGACTGACACCTACTTGGGTGCTCTGAGGGTGGTGAGTATTAATGTTGAGACAGATTCAGAGGCCCATACTTTAGCTTTCTGTTTTGCAAAACAAGCTCAGATATGCATGCATCTTTTTTTGCATGTTAGTATTATTTTATGAAACCATATGCATCTATGAACAAAGTGAGGCAGGAAAAAGAACTGTATGTAGATTGTTACCTTAAAAATAAAATGATAGCAACCTGATTAAAATGGGCAAAAGACTTGAACAGGCATTTCTCCAAAAGACACCCTTAAATAGCCAATGGGTACTTGAAAAGATTCTCAAAACTATTAATCATCAAAGAAATGCAAGCCATTTCCACAATGAGAGATTTCCTCACATCTGCTAGGATAGCTGTTATTAAAAACCAACAGTAATTAGGGCTGGGGATTTGGCTCAGTGGTTCCACCACCTCACTTGAAAGCACAAGGGCCCGAGTTCTATCCCTGGTATCAAAAACAAAAAACAAACAAACAAACAAAAAACAGTAATCAATGTCTGTGAGGACGTAGAGAAATAAACCCCTTGTACACTCTTGCTGGAAATGTAAGATGCAACAGACACTGTAGAAAGCAGTACAAGTTTTCTTCAGAATAAAAACGTGATAGAACTATCATGTGACTTAATAATCTCACTTCTGGACATTTATCTGAAAGAATTTAAATCAGGATCTGAAAGTAATATTGGCACTCTGTGTTCATTGCAGTACTTTTTTTGGTAGTAGCCAAGCTATGTAAAGCTGTGTGAATGCCCATCAAGAGACAAATACAAATGGAAAAAAAAAATGTTATGTGCATAAATAGAATATTATTCAGCCCAAAAAAGGAAGGACATCTTATCATTTAGAACAACATGAATGGACTCAAAAGACATTATGCTAAGTAAAACAAGCGAGTCACAGAA
Source organism: Fukomys damarensis (assembly GCF_012274545.1). Taxonomy (NCBI): domain Eukaryota; kingdom Metazoa; phylum Chordata; class Mammalia; order Rodentia; family Bathyergidae; genus Fukomys; species Fukomys damarensis. Next base: position 24,126,314 of record NW_022900943.1, on the reverse strand, counting down.
GGACAAATATTGCCTGATTCCCCTTCCATGAGGCACCTACAGTAGTGAGCGGTATTGAAGTGAACCACAGCATGGTGGTTACAAGGGATGGGGGAAGGCCACATAGGGAGCTGTTGTTCAGTGCGGATAAAGTTAGTTATACAAGAGTAAGTTCCCGGGATCTGCTGTACAACACTATACCCATGGGTAACAATACGTACATACGTGCTAACTACCAAAGTGTATACATTAGGTCTGCGATATGCACGCCCATTATACCTCAATAAAGCTGGGATGTTAAAATAATGTCAATATTCACAACAAAAATAAGGAGCTCTGAGTGTAGGGGTGAGGCTTGTTCAACCGTAGCTTGTCTGCAAGGTAATAGGGCTGGGCTGTTTCTCTGGACAATCCTCTCCTCAGGATTTATCTTGGTTTAGGCCATCTTGAAGCAGACCCAGAAATGAGGTATCCAGATTTCAGGGGCGACCTCAGGAAACCCTAGAAGGGAGGAGGAGAGGTGAGAGGCAGAAGGGAACCAGTGCAGGTGGAGCAACTGAAGCCCAGTGGGTGGGAGCCCTGTGAGTCCTGAAGCTGGAGAAGAGCAAGGAGGCCAGGCTCATTGTTGCCCAGCTCGGGGCGTGCAAAATCTCGGCCATGAAGTTGCAGAAAACTGTCTTCATGTGCAGAAGTGAATGTCTTGGGGACATGAGGAGAAGCTGATGTGTCTGCTTCGGTATCTTTATAACTTTCAAAAAATTTTTTTTCTTTTTTTGTACCAGGGATCGAACTCGGACCCTTGTGCTTGCTAGGCAGGCACCAGAACCACTGAGCTAAATCCCCGGCCTTTTTTTTCTTTTCAATTTTTTTTTCTTTATAACTTTCCATAGGTTGATCAGCTGCTCCTGAGGTGGACAATCCCATCTTCTACCTGAAGTTTAGTAGACCAGCTGCCAGTACCCTTGAACCTGTGGAGAGAAAAGACTGGGCTCTCACTACTTACTGTTTGCTTCGCCGCTCCGCTTTCATTCCATTGTGGTCTTTGCCCTGAGTAACTGATGGTTCCTACTCTCTAGAGCAGCACTGTCCAATAGAAATATGATAAAAGACATAGGAATGACTTTAAAGGTTCTATTAATCACATTAAAAAATGGAAAAATTACTTTCAGTCACGTTTTACTTAAACCAGTAGAAACAATATTATTGTTTCAACACATAGTCAACTTTTTATGATGCAAAGAATCAAAGCCAGAATTTGACCATGCTGGGCAAATGCATGAACTACTGAGCTTTACTCCCACCCTTATAGTCATTATTTTTCAAATAACATGATATTTTATTTTTATTTTACTAAGCCTTTAAGATCTGGTGTGTATTTAATATGTAGAGTGAATCTCAATTCACAAAAGCCACATATCAAGGGCTCTAAAATCACGCAGACCTTGGGGGTCACCATATTGGGCAGCACAGCTCTAGAGAATAAATTTCCGGTCCCGTACAAAACTGGGAGAGGGGACAGATGTTCTGCAACAAGGCTTTGAGAAGCGTGCTGGGAGTCTAACCACTCTTAAAAAGACTTTCCACCAACTGACCTGTTTCCCACTCATCCTCATTTTAGAGCTAACTGGTGACAATGATTCCTGAGCATTTTTGTGCTTCCGTGGAGTGAGATGATGGATGACTCTCTTTCCCCACTGGCAAGTTGGTTTGCCACTTCAAGAATATGCCTGGTGAGTTCACACTCATGTCCGTTCCCACTCATGCTTTTCATGTTCTAGTTCTTCCTTGCTATTTCCTCCTCTCCCGGTCTCATTGTCCTTATGGATTTTTGGGCTTTTAAAAAATTTACTCATTGTCATATTGGTGCATTTGTGGGGGGAAAACTGAGACAAACATATATGTTTAAACTACTTCTTTAGCTAATAATCAGTTTGCATGAGATTAGAATATGAGATTTCTTGGTTTGTTTTTTTTTTTTAAATTAGTCTACAGATTTGCCTTGTGTATCTATCTGATGCTTTGGTTTACTCCAGCCACAATCCTATGTATGTAATGACTGCTTCCAAAAGAAGTGAATCAACAAAAAGCTATCTATGAGAGTGATTTAGTCTTCAAATCCTGTCCAATCCATTGGACACCAAGGCTCCCAGCTCAGCTCACTCAGCTACCGCCGAGCTAAGAATCCTGCAGAATTAAGTAAGACCTGTGTAGGGCTCTTGGCAGCAGCCAGATGGAAGAGGCCAGGAGTCAGCTGTCTCCACCGCCCTTCAACCTCTCAGCTCCCCCATCACCTAGGACCCAGCATTTCCTTGAAGCACTCGGGCTTTTTCCTAGCCTGGGGACTTCTTACCTTCACTCTACTTTCCCCTGCCTTTATTCTCACTTCTTTTGAAAGGTTCTGAACTCATCTTTGTGCCTCTTTACCATCTTTCTACAATGAAGCCAGTATCTTAGAGCACAGAACAATGTTCGGCGTCCAGTCTTCTGTACAGGGCTGACGGCTCTGTGGTCCTTTTGTTGGTTCGGTTCTGCATGTGGTGGTTCGTTGCTGTAGAACTCAAAAATAAATGAAAAGCAATTCAAACATGCATTAGAGCTTCTTATAAAATGCCAAAGATGGGATTTTACTCATAATATACAGAAAACTATTTTAAATTTATTCCTTTCACCTAGGTGGAAACCTTGACCATCAAAGAATTTTCACAGATCCTATTTAGTTGAGTTCTTTTGCTTAAAATAAGAGATAGTATGATTACATATCACACACATCTGGACAGTGGGCAGTAAAGAAAAGGGAAGTCCTGGAGGCTCCTAAGGGTTATCAGAACAGAGAGGAAATTTCTACAGAGGAGATAAAGAGAAGTAAATTCAAGGGTGGAGTTATTAGGCTTTCACAGTGTTTATAGGGAGAGAGTCAGTAAGTTAAGCACACTGAATTAAATCGGAAGTTTTTCAAAGTGTGGCTTCTGGGGCTCTGGCTTTATAACACCCGGCATTCTGTGGCTGTCTGCTGCTGCTCCCTCCCAGGCTTCCTGGGTTTTATTTTCCCAGCACACATTGTAAGTCGTAAGAAAGTAGGATCCCCCTACCAAAAATTTGCAATACAAGAATGTTTCCTGAAAACATATTCTTATAAAAATACAATGTTAGCGTGGTTTTTATAGTTTTCAGGACATTTCAGAACACCTTATCTCACTTCATCCTCATAATAACTATCTCTATTTCATGTAAACCCAAAAAGGGACTCATATCAGGCATCCTATTTATTGTTCAATTGATATATTTATTTATCACTCTACTGTACAAAGGACTAGAGGTAGAACAATGGGCTTCACATAAATGGTGAAGTGCACAGCTGAGGCCAGATGCCAGGCTTCCTAGTTTCTAGCTGGACCCATAGCCACTGAAGATCTTTGTCACCAGTCACCTTTGTCACCAGTGCTCAGAAATGGTCTCCAAAATAAACCTGATCAGAAGCCAGCTCTCCCAACAACTTAAGAGTTGACTAAGGATTTCTCATGGTGATGATTTGGTCTTAAGAAAGCAAATATTCCTCTTCTTTCTCTTCCTCTTTTTCTTTTTTACTGGAACAGTTCAGTCCTGAAGCCAGTGGGGCCGAGATAGTTGGGCCAGGGTGGGCTGTCTCCTTGGCACAGGGGTAAGAGAGGCTAAAGCAGCTAAGGAGAGCTTCCAGGTAAGAAGGATGGTCGCGCAACGTATGAGTCCCGGACAGCGAGGCAGTCTTGCCACAGATACATGGTCTGGCATAGGTGTGCAGTCCAGGCAGGGCAAAGAGAGCGTCACCATGGTGACAGGCTGCCTGGGGGTGGGGTGGGAAAGGCAAATGCATGAAACAGCTGCCATGCACAGGAAATTAGAAGCCTGATGGGGTGAGGAGGGTGTCTGCTGTGGTTTGCATGTGGTTTGTCCCTAACAAAACTTCTGTTAAGGCTTCATTTCCCCAAGTAACTGTATTGAAGTAGTCAGACCTTTTTGAGGTGTTTGGGGTTAGGAAGGATCTGCTTTCATGAATGCGTTGTTTTTCTTAAGAAAGCGGGTTAAGTTCTTTTGAATCTGGATTTAGTCCTGAGCAACTGGATTAATTACCACGAGACTGGGCTATTTATTATAAAGCAAGTTTCCTTGCTACTCTTTGCTTCCTCTCTCAGAAAATGGTCACTCCTTTGCAACACATCTACTATTGGACACTATCTACCATGATGCTTGCACCAGAAGCCAGTGCTTTTCTTTATAAGTAAACCCCACCATGGCATTTTGTTGTAGACATTTAGAAGAGACCAAGACAAGATCCATGCAGGAACGGATAATATATCATGGACTATTGAGATTGGATCGGGTCATAGAATGGGTCAGTGTGGTGGGGACAACAGGTTGGAGCAAGAGTGAGTGACAAGGTGGCCCCAGGAGCATGAGGGACAGAAGTCACAATAGGAGATGGGCTACGTAAGAAGACTGAACAAATAAGGGGACTTAATGATCATGGGAGCCAAAGTTTTTCTTAGAGTTGGGAGATACAAACACAGAAAAGAGAAAATTATTGGGGTGAAACCATGGCTTTCAATTTATACTGACATATAAAACTACAGACAAAATGTATGTGTATATACATTTCTATATGCATATACTGATTCATAGTTGTATGGAGCTATTTGCTTAGAGATGTCCCCCAGCTTTGTCCAGTTACTGAGTCTCTAACAGCAATGAACGCAGCCCAGATTTTATCTCCCACACACCATTCTCCACAGAAAAGAGCCAGGGCTTCATGGAGAAATGAATGATTCCAGGGCTGAGGCAGGGAATTTAAGAATATGAGCCTTAAACTGAGAGCAAGTAAATGATGAGAACATACCCAAAGAACACAGAAACAAACCTCACATCACAATAAATAACCATGTGGTGCATAAAATAGAAAATACTGAGTTCTTAGCAATATAACTATGGTAGTTAATTTTAATCCAGCATAAATATATGGATAAATTAAAAACTTAACAAAGAAAGGAATATTTACATACAACCTGTCCCACAAAATATGCATTAATTACTGCATAAAAACTACAATCAAAGTAACTGTAAAAAAACAGTAACTTCTTAGTGGAAAAGGGTGGCAGATAACACCCGAATTAAATGACACTGGTGATCATCATGAGGAAAACTGAAGCTGTGTTCTTTAATAAGATGACAATGGAAAGACTAAAAGATCATAAAAAATTCCTGCCGATATTCCATAAATTGAATCTTATATCAAACACAAACATGTGTCTTCTAAAAAACAGCTGATCTATAATCTTCAAAAGTATCTATGACCACTAATTTTAGTGTCAATGTGATCGGACTGAGCAATGTCTAGAGGGTTAGTGAAGTAAACTTCCAGGCATGTCTGTGAGTGTTTCTAGAAAGGATTGGGGTGGGTCAGGATCAGTCAAGTGAGTGGGGAAGACTCCTACTGAATGTGGGTAACAAGTTGGGGCCCAAATGGGAGATCTCTCTCTCTCTCTCTCTCTCTCTCTCTCTCTCTCTCTCTCTCTCTCTCTCTCCCCTCTCTCTCTCTGCTTATTTTCTCTTATTTCTTGTTACTACCCTTGGACATCAGACACCAGGTTCTTTGGCCTTTGGAGTCTAGGATTTGTATGAGTGGGCCTCTCGGGTTCTGGGACTTTGGCCTTGGAAATGGGGCAACATCCTACAGCTAGTCTCATTTTTGAGACTTCTGGCTTCCTGGATTGAGCCATAATAGCAAGTTTCATGAGCCTGGTTTTCCATTGGTTGGCACATGTCAGCTGCATTCTCTGGATTTTTTTTTTATCATAACTTCCAAAGACACTCGTGAAAGAGCACTGCCAGAATTGCTTCAGAAAGTAGTAAGAAAAATGGGATAAGTGAGTTCAAAGCAAGGTGAAATATTCTAAGAAGGATGAATGGCAATGTGTCTTCTACTGTAATAAATTTTTAAAATTTAAGCATTCACCTTACATTTGATCTCACCTTGTATGTGTTACATGTATTAGTATATTATATATATATATTAAACAGTGTATATATGTGTGTATACGTATATTATAGATACATATACATATATGTGTGTATATAATATGTGTATTTTACACACACACACACACACACACACACACACACACACACATTCCATTAGTTCCCTGGAGAACCCTGGGTATGTAATATAGCATCAAAGCCAAGGAAGTCAGGAAAAGACTCAGAAATTATTTTAAAGACATTTTTTTTAATTCTTGTATTTTTATGATCAATGATACCTATGTTAGCTTAGGGGAATTTATAAATATGTTTTATCATATTTTGTTTGGTTTTTCCTTTCTTTATCCCCCTCCCCCCACTTTCCTCTTCTCTCCTTCCCCTGGCCCTGTTCCCCATCTTCAGAATGTCTGCCTCCCTGGTTCTTACCATCTCTCCTTATTTAACTCCTTAATTTACTTATATTCTGGTTTTCTCTTATAGAGTAAAAGAAATTAAGGTAATTGACAACTTCCTCAAACAGGGGATTCTCAAGTGAATGCATTTGTTTCAGTGGACTCATGGGACAACTGATGAAATCTGAAGTGGGTTGGAGAACGAATGAAACAATATTAATTTACAGAGTTTGATGAGCAGATTTGCTTTTGAATCTCCAATTATACGAAATACTCGCGGAGGGACCCAGGAGACTGTTCCACCTACTCAACTTAGGTATCCAGTGATACAAGGGCCAACATTCTTTGTGCTGTTATCACAAAGTTTCTGTAAGTTTGAAATTGTTAAAAATAAGATTTATTTTAAAACAAAATTACTGTAGTCATCAAACTGTTTCTGGTACTGGGGATGAAACCTAGGCCTTGCCTCTGCTAAGTAAGTACTCCACCAGTGAACTACAGCCTGACCCTTTGCTGTCAGTTTTAAGAACAGAAAAGGGGAGGAAAACCAAGAGAAATTATGCAATACTGTCAGAAAAAAGTTTGGTGGTATAATCCATATGCAAAGTACTTTTCCAGCACACAGAATGTTCTCTCCAATAAATATTTCACTCAGGCAGACTGTGAGGTAAAGCCACACCTGTTCTAAACAAGACAATACAAACCTTTTATTTTATTTTATGACCACAGACAAGCTCTAAAGAAAACATACAAAGGGAAGTTCCAGGAAAAGAGAGTGGTCACCTTTCCTATCCATTATTACTGAGAAAGGTTATCTGTCATTCTTAGAAAAAAAAATACTCCCCAAACAACAAAAAAAAAAACCCTATTTTTTAAACCCCAAAATGAATATCCTCCTTCCATTTAAAGAAAAATCCATTCCAATGAGAGGGTTTGAAATGGGAAGATGGTTCCTCAAAGCATGGTTTTGGAAAATAAAACGTTTCACCACCCCGAGGCAGCAAGTATACCCAGGTGTGTGTTCCTTTGAGTGTTTCACATGATTCCTTTTTAAGCAGCTGTAATCCTAGTCCACACTTGGCCCAGTCACGAGCTGTCTGGAGTGACAGAATGATCTAACAAAGGCTTTGATGTTGGCTGACCGGGCTCCACATTAGGCCTGTACCACTATATGTGACTCTGAGTTACCTCCTACGCTATTAAAAGCCTCAGTTTCCTCCTGTATCAGATAAGGATGTGATATTTTTGAAAGGATTAAATTAAGTAATTAATGTAACCCATACATTACATGTCATATTTCATATATTGGGAAATACTATTGTATTATAAATGTGTATTAAATATATGATTAATGATCATCATAAATAAAACAAAAAATACTATTGAAGAAAATAAAACAAGGTCTGAACAAATGAAAAAAATTTATGTTCTTCAACAGAAAATCAAATACTGTAGAAGTACCAGTTAACAAAAAACATTAGAATAATTATATTTCAACACTGTATTAGTTTCTTATCATTGTTATAACAAATTGCTGTAATCTCAGTGGCTTAAAAATTACAAAATTATCTTCTTACAGCTCTAGAGGTCAAAAGTCCATCAGATCAGCTCACTGCCTGTTATGGCTTGGGTAAACTTGCCCAAAAGGTCCAAGTGTAGCAGGCTTGGTCCCCAGTAGGTGGGAGGCGGTAGACCCTTTAAGGGGTGGGGCCTGTTTGGAAGGCTTCCAGTCCTTTGGGGATGAAGATCTACCATTGAAGGGGATTCTGGGACCTGGCCTGTCCTCTGCTTCTTGGCTTTCATGAAGCGTGTGACTTCTGCCATGTACCTCTGCCATGATGTGCTACTTCAGCACAGACCCAGAAGCAACGAGGTCCACAGACTACAAACTAAAACCTCCAAAACTGTGAGTCAAAATAAACCTTTCCTCTTTCTGAGCTGATTACCTCAGAGTTTTTGGCATAGTAAAGGAAAGCTGACTAAGCAACTGAGCTGAAGTCGGTGTGTCAGTCAGGCTTGTGTCTTTCTGGGGACTCTGAGGAGAGCATCTGCTACTTTCTTTTGTTAGCTTGGAGTGGCCATGCGGACTCCTATGGTCCCTTCTTCTACCTTTAAGTGTGTCACTCCATTCACTGCTTCTGTTATTACATTCCCTCCTCGGCTAGCTCTCATGACTGCTGTGTCCCTCTTATAAGGATCTTTGTGATTCTGTCAAATGCATTGTATAATTCAAGATTATACCCCACCTCAAACTCATTAACTTTAATCACATCCACAGATCCTTCAAGTTATGTAAGGGCAGAGAAGGTAACGTTCCCAGGTCCAGGAACTGGAAAGTAGACCTATGTGGAGGCATCATCATTCTACCACAAGCACCACTAAAAGTCTTTTTTATGGAAGAATAAATGCCTAAGAGCAGCCAAGAATGTATAAAAAAGAACAGGAAGTCACTATAATAAAATCAATGTCGTATTTTAAAGATTAAATAGACAAGTGGAGTAGAATAGAGAATCCAGAAAGGTAGTTCAGCATATATGAAAATTTAATCCTAACTCATGGAGAAAAGAAAATTGGTCAATAAAGGATGTTAGCACAACTGTAGAGGCACGAAAAGAGATACAAAATGGTACAAATTACATAAAAAATGAAAACTCAGATGCAACTTTAAAAATGTGCAGTATAAGAAAACACAGTTTCTGTACAATCTAGAGATGAGGCATAGCTTCTTTTTTTTTCTTTTTATTGAGTTTATTGGTACATTTTAGGCATACAGTATAGTTACATTCATTACTGGGATCTTGTACCTTTACATGAGAGGTTGTGGTTCTCATTTTTTCCCCTTGTCCCTGCCCTCCCTTGACCCCTTCCTCCCCTCTCCATTTACAAACACTTTATTTCCATTTTTTCATTTCCTCATATTTTTTTTCTTTTTCCTTATTCCCTTTCCCCTACCCTTCCCACTTTCCCTTCACCTTTAGCCCTTTTCTTCCTATTTCACATTGTTAATTATCTCATTAGGATCTTATGTACTATTATATATTTTTGCACCAGAGAAACTATTCAGTATTTACACATGTGTGACTTATTTATTTCACTTAGGAGTATATCCTCAAAATGTATCCATTTTCCTATGAATGAATCTAATTTCTCATTCTTTGTGGCTGAGTAGTATTCGATTTTATAGAAAAACCATATCTTCTTTATCCAGTTTCCAACTAATGGGCAAATGGGCTGTTTCCAATTTTTAGCTATTACAAACTGTGCTGCTATAAACATGGGTGCCCATATGTCGATGTGATATGATTCTTTTAATTCTTTTGGAAAGATACCCAGCAGAGGGATGGCTGAATCAAACGGAACCTCTAGTCCCAGCTCTTTGAGGTACCACCATATTGATTTCCATAGTGGCCGCACCAGTCTGCACTCCCACCAACAATGGAGAAGGGTTCCTTTCTCCCCACAACCCTGCCAGCATTTGTTTTTGTGTGATTCTTGATAGCAGCCATGCTTTGTGGAGTGAGGTGAAATCTCAGTGTTGTTTTCATCTGCATCTCTCGAATGACCAGTGATGTGGAACATTTTTTCATATATTTACTTGCTGCTCTTGCTTCTTTGTCTGAGAAATGTCTATTCAATTCAGATGCCCATTTTTGAATTGGGTCTTTATATTTGGGGGGCCTGACTGTTTTGAATTCTTTATATATTCTTGATAATAGTCCTTTGTCTGAGGATCAGCTGGTAAAAATTTTTTCCCACATTGTAGGTTGTCTCTTAGTTCTGTTGACTGTTTCTTTTGCAGTGCAGAAGCTTTTTAACAAGATGAGATCACAGTTGTTGATTCTTTCTGCTACTTCCTGTGCTACTGAGGATTTGTTCATAAAGTCTTTTCCTATGCCAATGTCTTCCAGAGTTCTGCCTAACTTATCTTCCAGCAAGTTTAGTGTTTCTGTTTTAATATTTAGATCTTTAATCCACTTGGATTTTAATTTAGTGCATGGTGAGAGATAAGGGTCTAGTTTTAATCTTTGGCAGGTTGAGACCCAGTTTTTCCAACACCATTTATTAAAGAGGCTATCTTTCCTCCAGTGGGGATAGTCAGCTCCTTTATCAAAGGTGAGGAAGCTGAGTACATCAGGAGTTGTTTTTGTGTCTTCCAGGCTGTTCCACTGATCTTCAGGTCTGTTTATTTGCCAGTACCATGCTGTTTTTATCACAGTAGCTTTGTAGTACAGTTTCAAATTAGGAATTGTTATACCCGTTGCCATGTGACTGTTGCCTAGGGTGGCTTTTTCTATTATAGGTTTCTTATGGTTCCAAATAAATTTTTGGATTCTTTTTTCTAGTTCTGTGAAATATAGTGTTGGAATTTCAATTGGCATTGCATTGAATCTGTATAGCAGTTTTGGTGGTAGGGCCATTTTCACTACGTTGATTCTTCCTACCCAGAAGCAGCGGACATCTTTCCATCTTCTTAAATCCTCCTCAATCTCTTTTTTCAGAGTGCTATAGTTTTCAGTGTAGAGGTCTTTTGCTTCTTTTGTTAGGTTGATTCCTAGATACTTCATTTTTGGGGGTGCTATTGGGAGAGAAATTGTTTTCCTAATTTCTCTCTCAGTGAGTCTGTTATTTGTGTACAAGGAGGCTATTGATTTTTGTGTGTTGACCTTGTATACTGCTACTCTGCTAAAAGTGTCAATTAAGTCTAGAAGTCTTTTGGTGGAGTTTTTTGGGTCTTCAATGTAAGGTATCATATCGCCAGCAAATAATGACCTTTTAACTTCTTTCTTTCCTATCTTTATTGCTTTAATTTCTTTCTCTTGTCTAATTGCTGTGGCTAATGTTTCCAGAACTATATCAAAGAGGAGCGGTGATAGTGGGATCCTTGTCTTTTTCCTGATTTTAACGTGAAGGTTTTCAGTTTTTGGCCATTTAATATGATGTTGGCTGTTGGTTTTTCATACATAGCCTTTATTAAGTTGAGATATAGGCCATCTATTCCAATTTTTTGCAGGGTTTTTATCATGAATGGATGTTGAATCTTGTCAAATGCTTTTTCTGCATCTATTGAGAGGATCATGTGGTTTTTGTCCTTGACTCTGTTATTATAATGTGTTACATTTATTGATTTAAATATGTTGAACCATCCTTGCATCCCTGAAATAAATCCAACTTGGTCAGGATGTATGATCTTCTTGATGATCCTCTGTACTCTGTTTGCTAGTATCGTATTAAGAATTTTTGCATCTGTATTCATTAAGATTGGCCTGTAGTTCTCTTTCTTAGTTGCATCTTTCCCTGGTTTGGGAATCAAAATGATATTTGCTTCCAGGAATGAATTTGGAAGCATTGCTTCCCTTTCAATTTCATTGAAAAGTTTGAAGAGTAATGGCAGTAGCTCTTCTCCAAATGTCTTGTAAAATTCAGCAGTGAATCCATCAGGACCTGGGCTTTTCTTTGCTGGTAAGTTTTTAATTACATTTTCAATTTCAGTGATTATAATTGGGGTGTTTAAAATGTTTTTATCTTCTTTGTTCAACTTTGGTAATTCATAAGTATCTAGAAATCTGTCCATTTCTTCTGTGTTTTCCATTTTATTAGAGTACAGATTCTCAAAGTAGGTATTAATGATCCTCTGGATTTCTGTTGGATCTGTTGTGACCACCTTTTTCGTTCCTGATTGCATGGATCTGAGCCTTTTCTTTCCTGTTTTTTATAAGGTTTGCTAAGGGTTTATCAATTTTATTTATTCTTTAAAAAAACCAACTCTTCAATTCATTAATTTTTGTATCATTTTCTTAGTTTCCATTGCATTGATTTCTGCTTTAATCTTTAGAATTTCCTCTCTTGTTTGAGTTTTAGGTTTTTCTTGCTCTTGTTTTTCTAGGAGTCTAAGATTCATTGTTAGGTTGTTTATTTGAGCTTGCTCTGTTTTCCTAATGTGGGCATTCAGTGCTACAAATTTTCCACATAGAACTGCTTCATTGTGTCCCATAGATTCCTGTATGTTGTACAGGCATTTTTGTTTATTTGTAAAAACTGTCTGATTTCTTCTTTAATTTCCTCTGTGATCCATTGATTGTTCAGGAGAGTGTTGTTCAATTTCCATGTGTTTGTGAAGTTCCAACTGTTTCTTATGCTATTGATCTCCAGCTTTATTGCACTGTGATCTGATAATATACAGGGAATAACTTCAGTTCTTTTGCATTTATTCAAACCTGTTCTGTGAGCTAGTATGTGGTCTATCTTGGAGAATGACCCATGTGCAGCTGAAAAGAATGTATATTGTGATTTTGTGGGGTGGAACACTCTATAGATGTCTAATAAGTCCATGCATTCAAAAGCTTGGTTCAGTTCTAGTATTTTGTTGCTGATTTTTTGCCTAGATGATCTGTCTATTTGTGATAGTGGGGTATTTTGATCCCCCACTACAATTGTATTAGTGCTTATTTGTTTTTTCAAGTTACTTAATATTTGTTTTATATAGTTGGGGGCATTTATATTTGGTGCTATATGTTTATGATTGTCATCTCTTCTTGAATTGCTCCCTTTACAAAGATGTAGTGGCCTTCTTTGTCACTCTTAATCAGTTTTGGTTTGAAATTTACTTTGTCTGTGAATAAAATTGCTACCCATACTTTTTTCTGGGCTCCTGTCACATGGAGAATTGTTTTCCACCCTTTCACTTTCAGTCTATGGGCTTCTTTTTGCACTAGGCATGTTTCTTGTATATAACATATTGTTGGATTTTGCTTCTTAATCCATCCTGTCAGTCTATTTCTCTTGATTGGTAAATTGAGGCCATTGACATTGATGGTTATAACTGATATGTACTGACTTATTATTGTCATGTTATTGTCCTTTTGTTGACTCTTTTTAATTTTTTGCCCTCTCCTTTTAATTTCTTGCCTTGACTATTTGATTTGCTCTGTTGGGCCTCATGGTGTTGTGATTTTCATTGTCTTTTTCTAGGATATTGTTTAGAATTCCTTGTAGTGCTGGTTTGGTATTCATGAAGTTTCTCAGGTGTTCTTTGTCATGGAAGTATCTTATTTACCCATCCATTTTGCAAGAGAGTTTTGCAGGATACATCAGTCTAAGTTGGAGGTTGTTTTCTTTTAGGACCTGAAATACCTCACTCCAGGCTCTCCTTGACCTGAGGGTTTGTGTTGAAAAGTCTGCTGTGATTCTGTTGGGCTTTCCTTTGCATGTGATTTTTTTCTTGTCTCTTACTGCTTATAGTATTTTGTTCTTCTGTTGGGTTTCTGGAATCTTGATTATTATATGTCTAGGTGTAGATTTGTTTTTTTTTTATTGTAGCTAGTTGGAGTCCTATATGCCTCACTTATCTGTACATCAAATTCTTCCCCTCTGTTTGGGAAATTTTCTGTCATTAATTCTGTGAACAGGTTTTTTAAAGTCATTTGTATTTTCTCCTGCTACTTCATGTATTCCTATCAGTCTTATGTTATTCTTTGCATCATCTAGGAGTTGTTGGATCGATTTTTCATGATCCCTTACTGTTTTTAAGAGACCTCTCTTTTCATGGTCACTGTCTGTGATCCTATCTTCTATATCTGAGATTCTGTCTTCACATACTTTTATTCTGTTGTGTACACTTTCAATAGGGTTTTTAATCTGGATATCTGTTTGAATGTGTTTAATGGATTCCATTTCTTTCCTATGTTGGGCATTCATTGTTTCCATTTCTTTCTTATGCTGAGCCTTCTTGGCTTCTATCATGGTCCTGACGTCATCTATTTTTTTGTCTGTTTCTGTTCTAGAGTCTCGACTTTCACTTTGCTCACCATCTCTATGGTTATCTGGGAAATTTTTTGTTTTGAATTTTTCTAGAGCCTGATTGATCTGTTTTGTTACTTCCTGTGCTTTGCGTTCAGGGTGCCCTGGTGGTTCACTATTAGACTTTTCATCCTCCTTTGCCCTACTGTTTGCCATTGGTGAACTGGAAGTCTGTCTTTGTGTCTTGGTTAAGTCTTTTCTCATTTTTATTTTTGCTGTTGAGTTGTTCTTGATTCAATCTCTGGGTTATTAAATCTTCCTGATATGGTTGCCTTTTAGCTTTTGATTCTCTAATGACTCATAGACATTCTCATTTTCACAATATCAGAAAAAACAACTCATCAAATCAAGCCCTATCCTTTATCCCAATCAATACAATCAGCAACACAATAGGATCAATCACTACTTGCAAATTGACCACTTGTAGTCATTAGTCTATCACCTTTAAACTATGTGAATTAAATTAAAATCAAGAAGCGGCCCCAAATTTTTTGTAGTGAACAAACTCCTCAACATAGCATATTTACCATTGAGGATGGGGGCCTAGATAGAGTTAGGACGAGAAGAGTAAATAAGTGAAAGAACTGAAGAAGGTTTCAAGTGAAGCCAGAGTACACAGAATGATGACACAATCTTTAGGAAACCGTTAAACTCAAAAGGGATAGACAGAATGAAAGTATAAGAACAAGAATATATCCCCTTAACAGCAATAGGGGCTCACTTTCCCTTGAAACTACTGACCCTTGAGTGAGGAACAATGATAGAAAAAAAGAACATTAAGAAAAAAAGAAAAAATGATAAAAGAAGAAATCTGAGTCAGGGCAGGAGCAGGAACAGAAAGGAAGATGAGGGACAATACGGCGGAGCAAGAGACTGAGTTGGTGAAAGAGGACAGAAAAAATAATTACAGAGTGGAATGCGGAAAAGAAAGAAAAGGAAAAAAAATGACTTTGAAGGGCCTTTTTCAGACTTTATCTCTGCTGTCATAATACACATCATGTGCAGCCATGTGCAGAACCAAATCCCCCTATCTCAGCTAGCTGATGGCAGACCCCCATGATGCAGACTGACCTCAGGCTGTAAGGCCCAAATTGAGCTCCCCAACCTCCTGCAGGGTTGAACTCCAGACAGTTCTACTACACGTTTCCCCTGCCCTTTCTTTAAAGATGTTCAAATTTGGGAGGCATAGCTTCTTAATAACTATTGGAATCCCTGAAGATTATTTTAAAGAAGATAGATAGTACAGTAGTATCTCAGTTTACAGACTGAATTTGTTTTGCGATTTGGAGGAACATGGCTGCATCTGTGTTTGTGTGAGGAAGATGATCATGTTTGTGTTTGTTACCTGATGTGGAGTTTGCAAACAGAAGCAAAATTTGGCCAAATGCTTTTGTTTATGACCTGAGTTGCTTGCATATAGAAGCTTTTGTGAACCGAGGCATTACTGTATATAGGAACATAAATAAATGAAAAGATTTTATGTGGAAAAGGTGTCAAGTACACATCAATGACAAAACATATGGTTCTAAAAAAGTGTGTAATGTCAAAGCCAAGTGTTAGTGTCTCTGATTTATATGGAGCTCTCAGAAATGGACAGGAATGAGATAAGACTAATGTGAGCAGCCCGCCTGTCAGTTACTCTATTTTTCTCATTCTATCTCTAAGGGAGGTTGGTTCATTTTTGGACAGAATTTTCAAAGCCCAGAAATACGATTATTTTTACCATTCCATTGCTTTCAAAACCAAGGGAATGATGACTTTGCTGGCAACTATAACAAACATGGTTGTCTGTTCTTGCTGTTGAGAAAATCACTCTCCAGCACCATTTAAACTAAAAGAATGTTCTTATTCATTTGCTTTATTTTCTTCCTGTTAGAAATTGCTTAATAGTTTCCATGATGAGCTAAAGGGTGTGTGTGTGCATGTGTATGTGTGTGTGGTAGCAAGATTCAATGTTATTTTTGCTTTACAGAGTAATTCTGACTTTCAGATTTTAAGGTGGAGTGTTTTGCTGGGTGAAGTAAGTCAAGTTTCCCCTTCTTTTATTCAGTAAACTTATGCTAGGTTTGAAAATAAAGAAAAATAATGATCCAGAGTTGGCAACACAGAAGGAAAATAGAACTTCATCTTGTGCCTAAGACTGTATGCTCATTTATGTGTTTCACCCATAAAGGAGATATTTTCATTCAAAGTTTTTTCTTCTTTTCTTAAGAAAAGAAGACAATATATATTGTAAACAATTCTCTACTAAAAATTCACTCTATAATCTATAGAAATTCTAGATGACATCTGTGGTCATTTAATCTGTTTATTAAAATCCAACAGAGACAGATGAGAGTTTTCTTCAAATATAGTATGATGGGATGAAATATAGGACTGAGGTAAAAATATCAACCTTAGAGCCATGTGAGCCTCAGTCTGAGTTTCTTACTAAACTTCTCATCCTCTTTAAACTGCAATCTCTCCCTCTCTCCTTCCCTCCTTCTCTCTCCTCTCTCTCTCTCTCTCTCTCTCTCTCTCTCTCGGGAATTTGTTTTTGAGACAGGGTCTTACTGTGTAGTTCAGGCTGGCCTCAAACTCACTGTGATCCTCCTGTCTCAGCCTCCGGAGTGCTGGGATTAGAGGCATGCACCACCACACCTGGCTCCTTATCTTTTTGTTTGTTTGTTTGTTTGTTGGTACCAGGGATCAATGCAGGTTCTTGCATTTGCATGGCAGGTGGTAGAACCACTGAGCTAAATCCCCTGCCCTGGCTCCTTATCTTTAGATTAAGGAGGAAACAAAATATCACCCTTACATGGAGATTAGATCAGATAAAACACACAATTGAACCACGAGCCAAGCATATAGTAAGAGCTCAGTAACTGTTCCCTTTTGCTATTGTGTTTCATTTAAAGCCATGAATCCTAGATTAGGACCGTGCCTACAATCTTATTTCTCTTCCAGGAAGTCACTTGACCTCCACAGTATACATGAATACTAAACTGGCTGATATTTTCAAACTCTATTCCCAGAACCCTGGGATGTCACAGAGGGCCTTTGTGAGGTGGTAGATTCAGTGTGAGGCTGTGATGGTGGGTGAGATTCTGGGCCTACCACTGTAGCTTTGAATTTTTTCTGTTCTATATTAAAGGGACCTGCCTAGGTTTTCAATTCAAAATCTACTAATCTTTTAAATCTGCAGAGCTATTACAATTTTACTCTTCTGTGGGCATTCCACCTCTTTAAAATAACTTTTTAATAATCTCTTTTCATTATCCATCCTTAGACACCTGACCCTTCCTGAAAGAGAAAGTGTTTGCCAAGCCATGTTTTAGCATGGAGAACTTTGATGTATTCTACCTTCTGGGAGGTGCCTGCATTTTAAAAGAGTCCGAACAAGAAGAGGACAGACAAAGTGTACATTTCTATCAATAGAAATCTGACTTGCAGGGAAGACTGGGGGTTGGTACGGGAGGGTGAACTTCTGTAAAACTGCTAACGTGACAGCTCTAACGTCTGCCTTAATGAAATAATAGCAATAAGCTGGGCTCGCTGGTGCACCTGTACTCACAGATTAAGCAGGCCAAGGAAAGAGAAGGCTTGAGCACAGGAGGTCAGGCTCAGTGTGTGTAGCACAGCCAGACCCTGTCTCAAAATAATATAACAACCACAACAGCAACAACTAGCATTTGTAAAGAGATCCTGACTTAGACAACAGTTTCATCTCTAAGTTCTCAGCTGATTGACACAGACTCCCTGTTGATGAGGTACTGCTTCTTTCCCCATTCATTTTCAGGACCAGGACCCGGAAGCTCAGTGTCTTGCCTCAGTTGGCAGACTTAGGCCCTGACTCAGGTCTTGGTCTCTGTCCCCAGGACCATGTTGTGGCCTCCACCCATTTGGGAAGCAGGGCCTGCCGATTACTCAAGGCTTAGATTTTTAGGACACTCCCTTTGCAGAAATGGTACAAGCAGAGCGTCCGGCTTGGTGGATGCGTCCCCCATAGGAATAAAGGAATGGCTTTACCAGACCTGTCGGCTTTCAATGAGCTCTTTGTGCAAACAAATTCCAAAGGTTTTATGAGTGAAGACTGCAGAGAGGACTAGTACCTCACACCCCACCCCACCACCCCACCACCAGTAGTTATGGTCAGAAGGCTGCTGTTTCAGCCGGACCTGGCATTCCTCCAGAAATCTCTTGGCCATATGCACTATGAATTGCAGATCTGTGGATCAGTAAACTTAGAAGACTGGAGAAGAACTTAGGAAAAACTGCAGGCAGAGCAAGAAATCCTTGTTTTTAATGAGCAAAAATTTATCTCCTTTCAAAATCCACACTGACACAGTATTGTAATGTTCAAAAAAGTAAGCATAGAAGTCATTAATTAGAAGAGAAAAAGGTTGCCTTTTTCCATTGTATTTATACAAAGTCAAGCCACCTGGTCTTTATTGCTACAGCCCTGTCATAAACACATGTCCATATATACATATGGGCACATATGTACAAAAAGCTCTCAGTATTTTGAGTGAATGAATATGTCCTGTAAGTGAAAGGAGAAGACAGAAATCATGACAGCAGAAGCCACATCAGCATGGTACCTTTCCCTGGGATTTCCCTGGGTTATGACTAATTTTGAAAGCACCAGCACACAGCCCTGAGGTTAATTGCTTACCAGACACGAGAGATCAGTGCCTTGACCACGGGGAAAGCCATGTTGGAATATTTAGAAAATTCGAGGCTTGGGATGATGATAAGTCTTTCAATGCAAAAGCGAAAAATATAACAGTTTCACTCTGGTGGACATGGCAAGGTGAGAGTGTTGAGAAAGGTCTTTTGAAGACTCTTGAAGATAAAACTATCATGTGATGAACAGCTAAACATTCTGAGGTTCATTTAAGTATGTTTTTTTCCAGGGTATTTACAACTTTACTATCCTGAGCAAGTTTCCTGGAATATAGCAGACATGGATAAGGAGACAGTGGAATATGAGGTCATGTTAATGGACACAGCCGGATAGTACAGTCAGATCTATCTAGACCAGGATCCCCAAAGGCCGAATGCAGCCTGTGGCTTGTTTTTATAAATAAAGTTTCACAGGAACAGGGCTACTTCATTCCTTTAAGTATTGCCTGTGATTTTCCAACAGAGTTAAATACAATATCTGTGGCAAAGACTGTTATGACCACAGAGCCTAAAATAGTTGCCACCTGGCCCTTTATAAAAAAAAAAAAAAAAGTTTGCTACATTCTGATACAAATAGTAAGCTGTGTGGGAGTAGAATAGTTTCACTTCTGGTTATAGTTATTCATTCATCAAGTATATATGAACCACTTAATGTGTGCAAGTTACCCTTGAGTGTAAGGTTCATTGAATGTTGGAAATACAGCATTCGATATGACAGATGCTTTCCCTTGTGGAAACAAAAGTCACATAAATCCAGTAGACATAAATGCTACTACTATGGTTTGAATGCATCCCCCAAAGTTTATAGGTTGGAAACATAAAACACAATGCAACAGTTTTGAGAGATGAGACTTAAGAGGTCATTTGGCCCTGAGGGCTCAGTCCTCTGGAATGGATTAAGGCTGTTAGCACAGGAGTGAGTTCCTAAAAGGATGAGTTTGGCTTCCTTCTTCTCAACCTCTTGTCTTCTGGTATGGGATGATGAAATAGGAAGAAGTTCTTCAGATGAGGGCCCCTCAAACTGGACTTACAGAATCTGGAATTGAGAGCCTAATAAACTGTTGTAGTACATGATTCAGTTATAGCAGCACAAAGGGACTAAACAGCTACAATGTACAATTAAGCATAGAAAGAAGATAGGAAAAGGTTGATACAGGGGACAAGGGAGACTCTTTGGGATGTGGCCAAGAAGGACAACCCCTTTTAAGAGGTAAGTGAAGAAGAACACGACTGAGGCAAACTGTGTCAAGATGTGAGGTAGCTGTTTGGGGAGAGGCTTCCCAGCAGAGGTAGAAATGCAAGTATCTGGAGCCTGGGCCATGCTTGAACAGGGTAGGCAAATGGCAGAATGGAAAAGACTGAGATTGACACAGCCAGGGCCAAGTGAAGTAGGAGAGGTTTAGGGGAGGTTTCAGGGTTGGAATCTTATTCTGAATATGATCAAATGCAATTGTGGACTTAACAAAGTAAGGATGGTGCATGATTTCCTTTTCTTTTTTTCTTTCTTGTTATGGTAGTAGAGATTGAACCCAGGGCCTTTGCCCTGAGCTACATCCCAAGATCTTTAAAACAAAACAAAACAAAAAATCACTAAGTTGCCCAAGGCTGGTATTTAACTTGCAATCTTCCTGAGTCAGCCTCCCAGAGTGTTGGGTGTGCATCACCACAGTTTATTTATGGATTATATTTTCAATGTTACTCTGGCTGCATGCATGGAATCTGACTGTAGATGGGCAGATTGGAGGTGGAGAAGAAAGCACAGGTGAGAAGTCATGTCTAGATTGCACAGCAAGGATTAGAGATGGTGGACAGCATCTGAGCGATTTGGGTTGAATTTTAAAGACACAGCTAACAAGAGCCCTAAATGAATTGGGCACAGAGTACGAGAGAAAGACAAGAGTCAAGGATAATTCTAAGAGTTTAGAATTGAGTAAAAGATGATGCCACCTATTTAGGTGAAACAAGACTTGGAGGTGAGCAAGGGTGAAATTAAGAGTTTTGTTTTGGGGGAGGTGTAGGTCAGTGGTAGAACATGTGATAAGCATGCATCATGTGGTCCTGGGTTTCATTCCCAGCACCAGTTTTTAAAATGAGAGTTTTGGTTTTTTTCTTGTTAAATTTCAATTGCCTATCAGACAACCCAATGAACAGGCTGGTAGTTGGATTTGGATTTGTGCAAATGGGATAGGTTGGGCATAAGATCAGCTTGTGGATGTGGTATTCAAAGTCATGGGATGCTTTTAAATAAAGAAAAGGGCTGACTACTAGATTCTGGAGCCAGGCATGTCCTGGAACTGGCTCCAGCCTGCTAGTGAGAGCTGATTGAGAACATCTTTGGCCACCTCTCCATTCCCTTCATGCTGAGTTTCAATTCAGCCACAGTGGAAATACACCCTGAAAATCTGTGAATACACATCGAGGCATCCTTTCCACCACAGAGCCAGTTAAACACTCACCACTGCCTGGGGCCCTCACATTTGGAAGTAAATAAAGCAGGAAAAGGCTAGAACATAAATGAAGGAGGAGGAAGATTGAAGAGTATGGTGTCCCAATCACAACTCCAGTGGCAATGCTACTGTTGTTCTCTTTCTCTTCACAAAGGATTTCAGCACTTAGAGTAAATAAAACATATCACATATAGAAATATTAATCTTTTATATAGACTTTGATTCTATCAATCACTTAATGACTTTAACTCAGTTTTATAAACCCTGATACTCTGGGAAGCCTTTCCTTGAAAAAAATATTTCCATGCATTTTAATGGTAAAATTGTGTTTTATCTCAAAAGCAATCACTTAAACCATTTCCACACACAGAAAAATAGATCAATTGTCCACTGAAAGCAAGTTTAAGTTAATATTATAAAGCAAACTGAGGCACAATAGCAGTTCAAAGCCTTTGAGTAAGTAGCAGTTTATGAATTAGGGAACACCATACCAAAAGATGTTTAGTTCAGATAACAAATTGGCAGGAGGCAAGTATTACTGGACTAAAAGCAGAAGCAAAATTTTAAAAATTATTTGATTTGTTGCTTTTACAAAATTGCTAACTTCAGTTTACTTTGTTGGAATTTGTTGGCTGCTTAAAATTAGCTGAGGTTAAGTTGGGCTTTGGTCTAATATCAGCATTAATGAGAAATAACTCAAGTTTCATTTGTGTTTGCAGTTGAAGCAAAGCTAGTTCTACGACATAATTGGTTTTACTTTTTCGGGGGTAGTTTTTCTTTTCATTTTGCTTTAGTAATCCCTTCTTTGGGACATCCACCGAACAATCCCAGAGTGTGACCAGAGGACATCACCTCCCTCTCCATTACCGCTGCTGTCCTAAGTGCTGGAACGAAAAGTCCAACACGTGATTGTCATCACCAGCAGGCCCCTGGAGCTCTCAGCTCCAAGGCCACCGTTAGCAATGACATAATAAGTGTTGGTCTCCTGAAGTTGTCTTATCCTTGTGACAATAAATTCGCATGCATATAGCTGCTAGAAAGCATCTAAAACCATGACAGAGAACAGTGTTCCAGGGTATAAGGAGAAAAATAGCCAGTGTTTGAAAAATTTCACTGAGAAAAATTTCCAGAAGCCAAGATTTAATCAAACAAATAAAGTAAAAAAAAAAAGTGCTTATCTGATACAAGAATAGTATTTGCTCTTTAAGAGGTTTCAAGTTTACAATAATAATTTCTAATTTATTTAACAATGGTAACATTTTTATCAATAAATGTACAAACTCTCCCTTGTTAAACTGTGAAGGTATCAAGAACTTCCATGTTGGAATACAGTGTATTGTTTGAAGAGAATTCAAGGTATTATTCCACAGTAACAGAAAAAAGCAAAAGTTAGTATTTGAAGCAAATTATAATATCATGTTTTGAGTCCAGAGGAAGGTGGTTGAGAAGAATTCCAGATAACTTTGAAGCATCATCTAGATTCTTGTCTTAGGCTCTCTAATGATGCTGAATGGTGGCTCTGATCCTTCTCTCCCTCCCAGTCAGCCAAGTGACCAAGCGGGCAAAGAACCATACTGTACTTACTGTACTGCACGGTATACTGTATTTAGTAAGTTACATGAGATGCTCAGCACTTCATTATAAAACAGGCTTTGGGTTAAATGATTTTGCCCAACAGTAGGCTAACAGGAGCATTGCAAGCACAAATAAAGTAGGTGAGGCTAAGCTATAACATTCGGTAGGTTAGGTATATTACATGCATTTCAACTTGTGATATTTTCATCTTATGATGGATTCATTTTCACATAGGTCAAGGACCATCTGTACTGATTTTTTTTTTTTTTTTTTTAGTTCTGGGGATTGAACTATGCACTGATTTTTTAAAAGTTGATTTTTGTTGCTGCTGCTTTTGTTTGATTGGGTTTGCTTTTTGAGACATGATCTCACTATATAGCTTAGGCTGGCTTTGAACCTGAACTTGCAGTGATCTTACTGCCTCAGTTTCCCATATGTTGGGATTATAGGTTTATATCTCCATGCTCGGTTTGATTTTCTAAAAGTTTAAAATCATCCAGTTTCAGTTTGAAAGGCTTGGGAAATATGGAAACTAAATATTGAAACTACATTGGGAATATTGAAACTAAAAAAAATAAAAAAATTGGGATTCTATCCAAAATAGAGTGACATAACGAAACCTCTAAATAAGACTACAGTTCAATAATGTGTGTACTAATTTTTGTTATTTTGTTCTGTTTTTTGAGACAGGGTCTCACTATGTAGTCCAGGCTAGCCTTGAACTCACAAAGTAGCCCAGGTTGGCCTCAAACTCACAGTGATCTTCCTGCCTCAGCTTCTCAAGGGCTAGGATTACAAATGTGCATCACCATGCCTGCCCTTAAATTTCTATCATTTCAATAGTCCTTCCCATTTTTACCAAAAATATAACAATTCATGTGTTTTTAAAGAATTATCTTAGCAATTTGTCCTGATTGTTTACATAAACGTAATAAGAATAGTCATTCTATGTATTTTTTTAAATATGAAATTTTAATCAGAGTTTTTGGTAGTATATAAGAGGCTTTATTTACTCTGTAGTAGTCAAACCTAGTTTTTAAAATACTATCTAGCAATGAGAAATACCAGATTAGACATTTAAGAATCCGTCTAGGGCAAGAAGCCAAGCCAAGCACTTGTCCAATGTCCTGTAACAAGAAAAGATTCTTATTGAGCCTCTGCAAATATTTCATATCTCATAGGAGATATCTCATAGTGTTTACATTTATCTTAGAAGTGCATACATGGACTTAACGTACCCTAACAAATCTTAATTCCTTTTATTCCCCTTCCCTTACCCCGCTTTCTCCATTTCTAGGTCCTAGTCTCTTTTCTCTGTCTTTCTTTCCTTCCTTCCTTCCTTCCTTCCTTCCTTCCTTCCTTCTTTCTTTCTTTCTTTCTTTCTTTCTTTCTTTCTTTCTTTCTTTTTTTTCTTCCTTCCTTCCTTTCTTTCCTTCTTTTTCTCTCTCTCTTTCTTTCTTTCTTTTTTTCTCTCTCTCTTTTTCTCTCTCTTTCTTTCATTCTTTCTCCCTTCCTTCTTTCCTTCCTTCCTTTTTGCACTGGGGATCGAACTCGGGATCTTACACTTGGAAGGCAGGCAAAAGAACCACTGAGATAAATCCCCAGCCCTGTCTCCTTTATTTTTTAGTTCATGTTTTTGACACCTAATGATTACATTGATTTTTAAAAGTAGTAGTTGGAAGCCAGGCATGGTGGCACATAACTCTAATGCCAGCACTCGAGAGGCTGAGGCAGGAGGATCACTGTGAGTTCGAGACCAGCCTGGGCTACATAGTGAGTTCCAGGACAGTCTCAACTACATAGTGAGATCCTGTCTCAAAAAAAGCAAAAACAAAAACAAAAAAACTTTCTTTCTAAAAGAAGTAGTTGGAGGTAGAATTATTGACATATAAATAACATATATGTAGACATACAGAAATATATAGACAGATATTTATAGCTTCTGTTCTAATATTTTAGCCATGTATTTGGCACAATAAATCTTACTAGTTGGATCTAAGTTATTCTCTTGTCAGTTGTCTTTTATTAATGTGTGTGGCAAGGACTTCTAAGATTTTTTCATCTGTCAATTTATTTCTAAAAATTTGTTTTTTAACCTGTTTAGATGAATCTCTGAAATTTGTGTTTTATTTTATTTTATTGTGGTGCTAGGAATTAAACCCAGAGCCTGACACATCCTAGACAAATGTTCTACTGATACTGTTGGGAGGGCTCAGCACATAGATTCCAGGCTCTTGTGTATAATGAGCAAAGAATTGCAAAGCGTACACCCAATGCTAAAAGAAAAGCAGCTACATTTATTTAAGATCATATAAAAATGTACTCATAGCAGGTCTGTACTGACAAAAAACATGGCATGAACATAAAAGTGGTACTGGGACATCAGGAAAGAAAAAGCACATAGCACACAGATAAATTGGGCTGTTGGAATTTAAAGGATGTGCACTCCAACAAAGTCGCCTCACTGGGTCTCTGAGGTAAGACTGACAGAAGGTCAGTCATCTCAGGGGATTTTAGGGAGCACGTGTGTCCCAGAATCCACTCTGATTACATTTTATGTATGAAATGCAATCTATATTTATTAACTTTTAATAAAGTTAAAGTGGGGAAAGTCACTAAAGTTCAGGCCAGGAGATCTGACATACATGCTCCGGTCTAGAGCTTCAGAGATTTCCTGAGTCTTTATTATTTTATTTTCTACCACCTTTATGAACAATGGAGGGAGGATTGGTCCTGGGGTATTGCCCAAACTCAAATGAGTGGAGAGGAAGATTTCCCAGCCCCTATTGTGCTACCTGTACTACCAGCATGGATATGCCCAGCCCCTGAAGCCTACATTTTAACGATTTAGACAGGGCTGGGTTTGAAGTTTAGTGGTACAGTAAATGCTTAGTATGTATGAGGTTCCATCCCCAGTATAAATAAACAGACAAATAAATAAAAATAAGCAAAATTAAGATTATTTTTCTCGAAAGGCACAGAGAAAGGATGTTAAATTTTCGCCAAGATGAAATTGAGGGGCACATTCACCTATTATTAATAGTCAGTCTTTTTGAGACGGTGGATTAAATGTTAGGGAAGAAGGTGAGGAAATATCTAATCCATTTTCAGTCTTTATCCTTTGTAGCCTTAGGACAGTGGTGGCAAACTTATGCCACCCATGTTGCAGTGAGCAGTTTCTTATCATTGAAAGCTCTAAAATGTTCACCATCACCGGTTTAGATTTTCATAATAGCTCAGAGTTGTGTGCAAGATCGACAGTTAAATTTAGTTGCTACAAATATTTCTGGCTTGTTTGAGATCTAATTTTATTGTCTTTATTTTTTTATCGGTCCATGCTTGTAGTACATGTTTACATTCCTTGGGTACTGCTGGAACACATACATAACATGTTATTTTTTTCAACCCTTTTCCCTTTTCTCCCTCCTTCCCCTCTCCACCCATCTCTTGATCCCCTTCCTGTCTGGGAAAGATCTATCACCATACTTCCTAATAACTTTTATTTTGCTCTTCATTTATACTTGGGGTTTCTCGTATAAGAGAAACTTTGCAATAACTAAGCTTGTGCATCTGGCTTACTTTACTTAACTTTATGATCTCAAGGTGTGTCTATTTTCCTACATATGATTCAATGTTATCCTTCTTTATGGCAGAATAGTACTCCACTGTGTATAAATACCACATTTTCTTTATCCGTTCATCTGTTGATGGTTTTAAAGGAGGTTTGTTTTAAGTAAATTCAGATAGGAAAAGGGCAAGTAATCAGAACTGGCAAATTAAGAATAACTTTGATTAGCATACTGCAGGTAACATTTTGGAGAGGCAGTTTTTCCGGTAGTTCTATCATTTGGAAGCCTCTACTAGCCTCATACTACTGAAAAATGTACCTCATTATTTTGAACTATTCAGGGTCTTTTCTTTATTTCTAATGCACACATGTGTGGATAGTTTTATATAGAATAAAACTTGCTCACTGTGGCCACTGTAATTTTATGCTGCCTTCCTGAGATGCATTCATTTCTCTAGTTTCATAATTTTTGAACATGATATTAACTGGACTTCCAGACCTGAGAACTCTAAATGGCTCCTATCCAGTTTTTTTCCTATGTATGACTCAAGTTTATCCTTTTTGATAGAATAGTCCTCCACTGTGAATAAACATCACATCTTATTTATCCACACCCTCTGGTGATGGCCCTATATAGGCAGCTTCTGTGTTTTAGCTATTATGAGCTGTGCTACTACATCACTTGTGCATGTATCACTTTAATAGATGCCTTGAACTCTTTGGGGAAGATGCTTAGAAGGGGGAAAGCTGTACTGAAAAGAATTTCTAGTTTTAGTATTTTGAGGAATGGCCATACTGCTTTCCATAGTGGTTGCACTAATTTAAATTTCCTCCAACAGTGTAGAAGGATTCCTTTTTTACTGCAGGTTTTCCAGCATTTGATACTATTTGATTTCTTGATGATAGCCATTCTTTCTGGCATAACTTTATTTTGTGTTTCTATAAAGGCCAGAGATGTTGAACATTTTTTTCAGGTATTTATTGGCCATCTGTACATCTTATTCTGAGAAGTGTCTATTCCTTTCAGTTGTCCGTTTTTTAAATTGAGTCTCTTATTTTGGGAGAGCTGATTTTTTTTAACTCTTTTTTTTGCGGGGGTACCAGGGATCTAACTCGGGTCCTTGCACTTGAGAGGCAAGTGGCGGAAACACTGAGTTAAATCCCCAGCCCAAATTATTATTATTGTTCTCTTTTGGTGCTGAGGATTGAACTTCAGTCCTTGCGCTTGCAAAGCAGGCAGCAGAACCACTGAGCTAAATCCCTGGCCCCTAAAATTCTTTATATATTCCAGGTATTATTTCTCTGTCTGAGATATAGTTGTCAAAAATTTTTCCCATTCTATAGGTTATCCCTTCACTCATTTGGCTGTTTCCTTTGCTGTGCAGAAAGTTTTTATTTTGATATGATTCTATTTGTTGATTCTTGAGGATAGTTCTTATACAATTGGAGTTTTGTTTAACTAGTCCTCGCCTATGCTTTACCTGTTTTATCTTCCAGTGGTTGTGTTTCTTTTAAAATATTTAAATCTTTGATTTTTTTTTTTTTCATTTTGAAAAAGGGTCTTGCTATTTGGCTTCACTGGCTGCCAACTTGTGATCCTCCTGCCTCATCCTCCTGAATGCCTGGAATTATAGGTGTGCACCACTGTACCCAGCTAGATCTTTAACATATTTTTATTTTACTTTAGTACATGGTGAGAGATGTGCATATAGCTTCAGTCTTCTGTGTGTATATAGCCAATTTCCCCAGCATCACTTGCTAGAGAGGTTGTCTTTCCTCCAGGGAATGCTTTTGGCCCATTTGTTAAAGATCAGATGGCTAGATATTTCTGGGGTTGTTTCTGCATCCTCTATTCTGTTCCACTGATCTTCATGTCCATTTCTGTGCCAGTACTCTTCTGTTTTTATCACTGTAGCTTTGTAGTATAGCTTGAAGTTTGGGATTGTGATGCCCCCCACCTTGCCCTTGTTGCTGAAATGGCTTTTGCTATTCTGGGTGTCCTCTGGTCCTATATGAATTTTAGGATCATTTTCTCTACTTCTGGGTGGAATGCTGTTGGTATTTTGATTGGAACTGTGTTAAATCTGTAAATCAGTTTTGAATTCATGGCCATTTTGATTATATTAGTTCTGCCTATCCAGGAGCAGGGGGTGTCTTTCTACTTTCTGATGTCCTCTTAGATCTTTGTTCTCAGAATAAGGTAGTTTTTGTTGTAGAATTCTTTTGCTTTCTTGGTTAATTCCAAAATAAGATTTCTGGAATGTGCAGTTTAAAATCTTGCTCATATACTTCTTGATATCACATACACTGTTTCGCATCAAGGAAGCAACCAAGCAGAACATATATTTAGCAAGAATGACTCTTCAAAATAGGAAGCAATGATCATGCATTATTAGTAAAAGCCACATGAATGACAGTGTCGTTTTGAGGCCACTTTCGGTATTGTTTTTCTGAAGCACCCAGTTGGCAGTTATGTGCTCTGCCTACAGATGCTAAAGATTCAGTCTGAGCCACAAAACCAGAGCGTGGTAGGAGAGTGGAAATACGGGCAGCATCCCCTGGCCAACCCCACAGCTGTCGCCTTCTGCTCCAACGGGCCACCTGCTGCTTCCTACATGCGTCACACACAGGGCTTCGTTTCTCCCTCCCTAGAATCCCAAGCCTCTTTGGGATCTAGTGAAAGCCCTGGCACTTTCGCTTCCCTGAAACGTGTTTATTTTCTCCTTCGTCATTTTATTTTGCCTTCGATAGAAAGCTTGTCCGATTCTCAGAAATCTCCACGTTCTGCTCTATGGAATTCTGAACATATGACTTGGAAAGGTGGCAAACAACACAAACCTCCTCCCCCTTTTCCAAACCCTAGTACCAACAGCTCAAATAATACTGTCTCTTTCAGCCATAAGGATTATTGGTGATGCTGTTATTATTACTTCTGCCTAGTTGGGTCCTGATCTGTTCTGAAAAAGGAATGATTCACCTTATCTGAATCTTTAATGTACTTATTTGCACTGTGTGATTTGTCCCTCTCTTTTCCCAATTCCCAATTCTCAATTCTCAGCGAGGTAAGAGGATCATGGTAAAATAGTAGTTGCACAAGAAAAAAGGAACCCATATGTTCATGCTATTTCAAAAGTCTGTGTTGTCCTCCTGTGGGTTTCCTAGAGGTGGGGCTGAGTCTTTGCATTTTCTATCCACTTGCATCACCGCATGACTCCCCTTTGTTATACTACCTGGTTTACTATTTTTCTTGTCTTAGAAATTCAAATATGGCAAAAAATCCAGATTTCTGAAAGAAATATCTATAAGATGCCCCGGCCTAGACAAAATCAAAAGTGAGAATTAATAGGTGGAAAATGCTGCCCATTGGACGCTCTAGCCACCCTCACAGTGAGAAGAGCCAATAGGAACACTTGGCACTGAAATCAACATACCAGAAGGACAGCCCTTTCCTACCCTGGGAGGGATGCCAGGAATGTGGTAGAGAAAAAAGAGAAAGACAGGGCAGATTGTATGGTCAGTAAAACCCACATTTTCATCGTAGCTTTTTTACTTTGATTAATATATTCTTCCTTGCATTCACTCTTTCAGTATATATTTATTGAGATGCTACTACGTGCCAAGCATTGTTCTAAATTTCAAAGATACAGGGAAGAGCAACAAAATGTCTCTGCTCTCAAGGAATCAAAGATTAAATGTATATTTGAGGTGAGCTGGGGAGTTAGCTCAGTGGTGCTGCCAACTGCCTCGCAAGCATAAGGTCTGAGTTCAAATTTATATATATTTATATGTAAATATATATTACTATATATTTATCTATATAATATATATTTTATAGATAAATA
>NW_022900943.1:24070053-24095557 GCF_012274545.1 Fukomys damarensis | reverse complement strand
ATATATATATATATTCGCGGTGATATTTGTCAAAATACTTAACCTCTACATTGCTTAAAGGAAAAATAATCTCTACCTTACATTTAATGATAAAAATGGAATAACAGACATGGTAAGCAAGGAACACATTTCAGTGATTACTACAGCTTTATGTGTTCCTCCTTTGTCTACTCTCAAAGTTTCGTCCTCGGTGAAGCAAAAACACCACAAAATGTCATTAATCCTAACAACCAATGGTATTCTAGACTTGGAGATGCTGATCTTGGGATTTTAAGGGCATGGGCGCTCCCTGGACAAGAGCTAGAACAATTCTCTGAAGGCTGAGCCCACTCGGTTCATTCTTTTAACCTCCTATCAGGGTATAGAACCAGCAATGGGGTGAAGGAAGTTTTGGAGACGTTCAGATTGTCTGAGGAGAAGATATTCCAAAATTCAACCGGGGAAATGCAAAGCTATTTAACTTTCTCAGGCATGCAAAACAATCTAGAAGAGAGCACTGTATGATTTATAATGTTGTCCTGCAGTGTGCTAGGACATTTAAAATGATAAATGTCTTAGATTTACCATGAAATTTGGAAAAATCTTAGTCAGCCTCTGTACCCATCAGAGATGAAATTTCCCAGTTTCTGCTGAAATACGGTATGACCTTATATTTAATTAAATGTTTATGTATAGTCTCTAAAATTTAGCTGGCATAGAAATACATTGGGAAGGAGTAAAGGGGAAGTTTTATTTCAAGTTTAAAAATAGATCCTACAGTTGGCTGTTTTGTTTTGGATTTTCATCCCCACCCCGCTACCTCTTTAAACACACAGTAGTATGGATGTGAAACAAATGTGCCTTTGTATCTACCAAGTGAGAAACTTGATCTTCAGCCAAAAGTTTAAAAAGCTACCTAGCTGCTAATAACCAGGCGTGATGCAAAGAACACACGGGAAAGGTTTTTTTGCATCTGTGCAAGTCAACGAGGCAGTTGTGTGAAAAGTGTGAGTTTTCCAGCAAAGAAAACAACCAAGGAAAAAAAGGAGCATTTGTTGCAGAAATTTTTACCAAATTAGAGACAGAATTGAGATTGTGTTCATTTGGGGAACTGTCTGATCGGTTCCAGCCTGCAAGTTTTCTGGGGGATCCTCTGAGGCAGATGGCTCGGGTCGTCCTTATACGGAAGAGACCACTGGCAGAACGATCACACAGTGCCACACTGCAGCCTCTCTGAACTGAATGTATGGATAAATTTGCCTCTATGTTTATTTGTGAACATTTTACAATACGATTTCTATTTCTAAGGTTTGTGAAATGTCTGTTTCCTGATGTTGAAAAGGAATTCCTGAATCAAAATTGTGAATTGTAAGTTGATAAAAACTAAATCTGTGAATATCTTTGGAGATTTAAGAATTTGGTATGACTGGACAAGTGCAAGAAACAGCATAGAGGAATACAATTCCAAAGTATGTTCAAAGACTTTGGCTTACACAACCCATTATCAGTACAGAATTTTAGATTTTAAATAGTGACCTGTGGTGGTAGGGCATTGATGAGTATACACATGCCCTGTTAGCTTAATTGCCCATTAATATCCATCTTAGGTACAGAGTTAATTGATTTTTATAAGCACAGCAGTCATTGTTAATATCACTATCTCTAGCGCATATTTCTGAAAGAGAATTAATAGTTTCTCTTTGTTTTTAAGTCACCCGAATTTGACAATAATACAAGATTATGTTCTCACAAAAATCTATGATCTTTCAGCCTGGGCAAAATAACACGTTTTCACCAACCAGAGTTTCAAAATACATACAAAGCAAGAATTCACTGTGAAGGAAGGGAAAAACTTTCAAGGTGTCCCAGCTTATATTACTCTTCTCTTCTTGTAGCAGACTTACATTTTGTTCAGGTTTCTACTCATCAGAGAAGGTATTGTGTTTTCTTCTGACTTGGTCTCTGTGGGAAGTGATTATGAAACTCTGCTCCCGTCCAGACGTGACTCCAAGGATGGAGGTCTTGGGTGTTTGCATTGTGCTTTTTCTTGAACATTTCTTTATCTTGGCAGACAGCCTCATGCCCAAGTGTCAGACCTGTGACTAGGTGTCCTTCTTATAAGGAGGGATTTTTTTCTTGAAAAAAAATTTCACACTTAAAGACAATTAAAAGAATGAACTCATCTGAATTCACATACTGGAAGAATTCAAAATTATTAAAGTGTCATTTCTGTCCAAATTAATCTGTTGACGCACTGCAGTCTTAATCAAAATCCCACAAAGTTTTATGTACATATTAAGATGTTAATCCTAAGAAGTATACGGAAATACAAATCAAGTAGACTAATCAAATCAATTTTAAAAAAGAAAAGCAGCCAGGGATTTAGCTCAGTGGTTCGGTGGCCTGCCTTGCAAGCGCAAGGACCCAAGTTCAATCCCTGGTACCAAAAAAAAAAGAAAAAGAAAAGCAAATATGGCAGACTAAAAATGCCTGTCTTCAAGACTGACCATAATAATCAAAACGGTTCACTACTGATGAAATACCAAAGTCCCATTTGACCCAGCTATTCCCCTGCTGGGCATCTTCCCTAAAAACTTAAAAGAATCAGACCACAGTGATATATGCTCACCCGTTTTCATCACAGCAGTTTGTAATAGCTAAAACTTGGAAACAGCCCAACTGCCCATCAACTGGAGACTGGGTAAAGATGTGCATTTTGTTTTTATAAAATGGAGTACTACTCAGCCATAAAGAACAAGAAACTAGGGATATTTATAGCTAAGTGGATGCACACTGAGGCGATACTCTTAACTGAAATTAGTAAGACACACATGTGTAAATACCGAATAATTTCTCTAACTAAAAGTGTAAATATGGATTTTAATGAATAATTAATATTGTGTAATAAGAAGAAAAGGTCTAAAGGAGTAGGGGAAGGGGAGGGGGAGGGGAAAGGTAAGAAGGAAAAAGAAAAAATATGTGCAAAGGAAAAACATGGAAACAAAGTCTTTGTAAATAGAGAAGGGTGGAGGGGGTGAAGGGAGGGCAGGGGTATGGAGAAAAAAATAAAAATCAAGATAAGTCATGTAAAGGTGCAAGATCTCAATGATGAATGCAACTGCATTGTATACCTAAATTGTACCAATAAATTTCATGGGAAAAAATGTGCATTTGAAATGATTAAAATGGAGGGCTGGGGATTTAGCTCAGAGGTTCCTCCGCTTGCCTCACAAGTGCAAAGTCAAGAGTTTGATCCCCAGTACTACTACTACTACTACTAATAATAATATAAAAATAATAATAATGATAAGAAAATAAAGTGGCTAGAAGGTAAATTTTGGGTTATGTTTATTTTCCTATTTTTAAAAGGCTGCATCAGAATGTCTGCATCCAGTCTTGTTCCCTCCATGCAGGGGAGCAGCCCTGAGGGGAGAACCTCCTGTCTGGGGGGCACAGGGAGGGCCGGGACCTGAGGCCTGAGAGGAACGTCTGCCAGAGCAGGCGCGGGGAAGACAGAGGAGGGCTCAGGCAGCTGGCAGAATGGGGACCTTGCTTTTCTGGATTCTTCTGGCCGGGCTGCAGGACAGGCCGCGGTCTCCTCCTCAGGGGCCCGGTGTGTGGACCTGCGCCCTCCTCCCAGATGGGCCTGGAGCCAGGAAAGGTTTGCTGACGTCAATTCTAAAGCATGCAACCCAAGCGTCTGGAACATTTTTATTTGGTCTAGGTTTCTAATGGAAAAACTAGTGAAATAACAATGTAGGCAGGGGTCCAGAGAGATTGTGCTGTGGGCTTGGCAGCTTCTGGGAGCGGCTCGCTGAGGGAGGCTCAGCTCCAGGCCTGGTTTCTGCCATGTCGGGCCTCTTCTTGTAAGACCTAAAATCTTACTTCCACTCCACGGAGAGTGAACAGCCGAAAGGGCCTCCAGAATGCTGGGACCTATAGCTCAGCGAGGCTCTGGGAGCTCAAGAGTCACCCAGGAAGGAACTCACCAGGCTAGATGGTAAACAGACCTTTATTAGTCTGGCCTGAGGTCCTTTTTATAGGGTTTTTCTAAACAAAAAAATTCAAACTTAAGTCAGGGCATTCACAGAACTAACAGAGGACAAGATTCCAAACACACTGCTTGTCTTAGGCAGGAAATGTTCTAGGGTCCCCTTTTGTCATACCATTTGTCCCTGGGCTGGCTGTTAGGGGAGTTAGCAATTAACATATGAAGAAGCACAGTCTGGCCTATGAACACGGAGTCACTTTAGCTCATTCAGGCCTTACCCTCTGAGGCTGTCTCCAGAGCTGCCTTCCGCCTTTTGCAGCTCGGTGGGCTCCGACTGGAGCAATCGAGGGAGCCCATTTCTCTTTTCAATACATGCTGGTCAACAACAGAACAACTTACAGAAAAGCAGAACAATTTTCACGAGCATTTCCTAGCCTCGTAATCGGTCTAAAGCTTGCTTTGTCCTCTGCTGTCCCTGTGTCTTTTTCTCTTCTTTTCCTTTCCCCCTTTCTTCCTTCCTTTCTATTACAGATGACGACACATACATAACAAAAATTTCCTATTTTAGTTATTTTTAGTGTACAATTAAGTGGTGCCAAGTACCCTCATCCTTGCCTTTAAACCAGTCTTAAAAATTATTGTTAGAAAAAAAAATCCATAGGCATGAGTTTTTAAAGCGCAAATGCTTTGAAGAAACAATATTTTAGAAAGAAAATGCTCCCCCACGGCTGCCCTGGTCTCCCACAGAATATTAACATTTCTTACAAACCCAACACGAATCTTTGCAATGAGGTTTTAGTAATAGCACAAACACATTGAGAGTCCCTCAGGTGTCGGGGACTCAGTGCAAGCTTTTCCCAGCTGGGGGTGCAGGTAGTGTTTCCTTGCGTGGCCCATGCACATGTTACACACAGGTGCGTTTTCATGTCTATTTATAGAGAATGTTTTAATTTATTATTTCTTTTTTGGTACTGGGGATCGAACTCGGGACCTTGCGCTGGTGAGGCAGGCGGCAGCACTCTGAGCTCAATCTCTGGCCATGCTTTCATATTTATATAATAAAAGTGATGTCCGTATTGCTCCATGCCTTGATTCATTTCATTTGCAACACACGTGCCCCTCCATACCCTAACTTAGTAGACAGGAACCACCGTCCCCCAGGAGGGCTTGCGTCAACCACCCCCCTCTGGCTTTGAGTCCCAGCCCCACCGAACCGGCTGCGTTGGAGACAGATGAAATCCCCTGGTTGTGTTTTTTGAAATTTCTCTAGACTGATTTTCTCATATGGAAATGTTAACTTCTTTATAAAATAGAATAATGATATTGTTTTTTGTAGCAATTATATGTGTGTTAAGCACTCACACCAGTCAGGGCTCTCCAGAGAAACAGACCTAGCAGGGGGTGGGTGTGTGTGTGTGTGTGTGTGTGTGTGCACGCGCGCGCATGTGCACATCCATACGTTTACACGTACACCGAGTACCATGGATGCCGCCAAGACCTAGCTCTGCAAGGCTGTTCATCAAGCTAGAAACTCAGGAAAGAAATGCAGTTTGAGTCTAAACACAGCTGGGAGTGGTGGTGCACAGCTGTTGTCCCAGCACTCAGGAGGCTGAGGCAGGAGGATCACCAGGAGTGCAAGGTCAGCGTGAGCTATTTAGCGAGACCCTTTCTCAAAAAAACCAAAAATGAATAAATAAAAACAGTCTGTTAGGCAAAATTCCTTCTTTTGGGGGAAAGCCTTTCTCTTTCTATTAAGAGAGTAATTCGTGTTGGCCATAGTCCACTGATTTAAATGCTGATCTAATTTAAATATTCATTTACAGAAACATCTAGACTCTGTACCATAGCCTAGCCAAGATGACTAGTGTATAAAATTAACCATCACTGTAATTTAATTTAATTTATTATATTGTATGTTTACTTTTGGTTTTTTGAGATAGGATCTTTCTATGTAGTCCAAAAACTAACTTTGAACTCACTGTGTAGCCCAGGATAGCCTCAACTCACTGAGATTCTCCTGTCTCAGCCTCCCAAATGCTAGGATTACAGGCAGTGCCACCACACCTGGCTAATTTACTTTATGGTCCTAGGGATGGAACCCAGGGCCTCATACATGCTAAGCATATGCTGTTCCATTCAGATACACCCAAGTCTCAGTATGTTTTAAATTGAAAAAATGCTAGAAAGACATAAAAAGACTTTTACCTCCCTCTACCCCAAATTCTAGAAAAAAGAAATCCCAATATTTAGTAATTGATATCCTCAAAATTTTCTATGGTGAGATTAAACAGTAAAAGAAAAAGAATAAAGTTCTACTAATGCAACTTTTAGATGAAAGATCATAATTTAATATTTTTAAAGAAGAAAAATTAATTCAAGTGCAACTTTAAGTAAATGTTCCTTTAGGAAAATGTATGCTTATTCCTAGGAGAGCCTTAGAAAATAAAGTATTTTGTAAAAAGAAAATAAAAACATTATGTAAACCCATTAAAAAATTGGAGTCATTATGGATTTTTATTTTACTACTTATTTTAATTCTAGAATCAATTTACTTCCTATTTCAAAAGATGAATTACTACAGTAATGACCTCCTGACTCCTTCCCTCTAACTTCCAATATTTATTTATATTATCGTGATACAAAAGCAAAACAAACAAACAACAACAACAACAAAAAAACCCAAACATGTACAAGTCGTAAAAGACTAAGGTGGAGGAGTTATCCCAGAAAGTCTAGAGAAACACAGCAGATAAATGAGGCGAGCGCACTCCCGACCACATTTTCTTTCGGAAGAAGATGCTAGGAAACCACTTCAACGGAACAGGTAGCACCATGCAAGTGTGTAACACATTTTCTGAATTTAATAGCTATATGATGGACACGTGAAGTGATGGATGGCACCGTTTGTAGAAGGTGATGAGGAAGGTTTTCGTGTTGAAGAGTTTCAATGTCGGTGACTTACGCCAACTGAGCAAAGATAAAGTCACTGAGAAGGCGGCTGCAGGGGAGGAGGAAAAGAGCAGACAACCACGACACAAATACACATTCAGAGAGAAAGAGAGACGGATGCAGAGCCCGGGGAAAACCTAAAGGAAAGCTGCGTGGAGGTTCAGCACACCATTCTTACAACTCCTGTGTATTTCTGAACTGTCTTTAATAAAAAAAATAATAAAATAAAATGTGCTGAACTGTAACTTCCACGGTTGCTTCGGTTCAATTTTATCTAGAAATATATTCTGTATTCATCACCCCTTTTTTCCCCAAGCCTTCTGTATTTGGGATCATATAGATTTGATTCTTCTCTTGGTTTGCTAGATTTGGATAAGTATATCTTTCCCCCCCCTCTCAATTTTTTTTGATGCAAGATTAATGCAAACGGTGTGGATGGTATCTAACCAGCCCAGGGGAGGCGATCTGCGCAGCCCTGAGTTCTTTGGTTCTCCTTTCATGTGTAGAACAGCGGGGTCACTCTTCCCTGAGAGCACAGCGAACATCACGTGGCTGATTTCTGGCTCCCCGTGTTGCTCATCTGGGAAGAAGCGTGAAGCTAGCCTGACCTCTCCTTTTATAAACAGTCACACAGCGCTTAGAGACAGCAGTCTAATCTGAGAAAGGCGTCATTCGGCAATTCGGGCCCTGAACCTCAGAGCGCTCACACAAACCGAGAAGGGTCAGGCACCTCAGGCCCTGCCCTGATGCAATCAACAGCCTGGAAAGCAGGAGATAGAGGAGGTCAGCCAGCACCACACCGCACACTGAACAGGTACTGTTGGCTCCCTGCTAATGTCACAGAAAGAACACTGTGGTAGTTGAAGCCTGAAGGTGGCTGAAATGTCATTCCTTGGTGCGTAACTGGACTTGTCTCAACTTTTCTGTTTGGAAGCCCAGCATAGCCTGTCTTTATCCTTGAAGTCCTGTAACTTCTCTTAATTTTTTTCCCCCCCGAGGACACGATGTTCTCTCTCTTGACGGAACAAAACTTTGATCTGTTTCAAGCTAGCATTCATTCTTTTTTATTCCATTAAGTTTATTGGTACATTTTAGGTAGACATTATGATCAGTTCGTCGTTGGAATTTGTACCTGTACGTGATGCATCTTGGTTCTTGCTTTTCCCCATTTCCTTTCCCTCCCTTCCACCCATGCACCCCCCTCCCTATTTACAAAATTTTGTTTCCGGTTTTTCCTTCTTTTCTAATATTTTTTACTCCCGCCTCCCCCAACCCCTTTCTACTTTCCTTTCCCCTTTGGACCTTTTCTTCCTGTTTCACATTATCGATTATACGTTTTGGTCCTCATTTACTCTTGAAGTTTCTCACACTAGAGAAACTATTTGGTATTTACTCATGTGTGTCCTATTTATTTCACTTAAGAGTATCACTTCAATGTGCATCCATTAAGCTATAAATTCCTCTAGTTTATCATTCTTTATGATTGAGTAGTACTTGATTTTACTTTTTGAAAAGCACATCTTCTTTATCAGTCACCAGTTGATGGGCATTGGGCCTGTTTTCAAGATTCAGCTATTGCAAAATGTGTTGCTGTGAATGTGGGTATTTATATCACTGTGGTATGATGCTTTTAAATCTTTTCCAAACATCCCCAGCAGGGGAATAGCTGGGTCAAATGGGACCTCTAACCCTAGTCCCCTGAGGAATCTCCACACCAATTGGTGCTTACACCAATCTTCACACCCACCAACAATGGAGACGGGTTCCTTTCTCCTCATAGCCCCACCAGCATCTGTTATTGGTTGATTTCAGGGGGTGAGGTGGAATCTCAGTGTTGTTTTCATTTGCATCTCTTGAATGACTGGTGATGTTGAACATTTTTTCACATATTTATTTGCTGATTCCACTTCTTCGTCTGAGAAATGTCTGTTCATTTCAGAGGCCCATTTTGGATTGGGTCTTTAAATTTGGGGGATCTGGTTTTTTTTAAGTTATTTATATATTCTAGAGAGTAGTCCTTTGCCTGAGGAAGAGCTGGTAAAAATTTTTTCCACATTGTAGGTGTCTCTTCATTCTGTTGGTGGTTTCTGTTCTGTGCAGAAGCTTTTTAATAAAATGATATCCCAGTTGTTGACTTTTTGAGCTAGTCCCTGTATAACTGAGGTTTTGTTCATAAAGTCTTTTCCTATGCCAATGTCTTCAGGAGTTCTCCCTAACCTGTCTTCAAGCAGGTTTCATGTTTCTGTTTCAGTATTTGATCTTTGATCCATTTAGATTTTAGTTTAGTGCCTGGTGAAAGATAGGGATCTAGTTTTAATCTTTGGCAAGTTGAAATCCAATTTTTCCAGCACCATTTATTAAAGAGGCTATCTTTCCTCCAGTGAGGGTGTTTGGCTCCTTTGTTGAAGATGAAGTAGCTGAGTATGTCTGGAGTTGTTTCTGTTTCTCTAATCTGTTCCATTGATCCTCGGGCCTGTTTCTTTGCCAGTACCATACTGCCAGTACCATACCATAATCACAGTGGCTTCATATAGTTTCAAATTAGGGATTGTGATACCCCCCCTGCCTTGTCTTTGTTGCCTAGAATTACTTTTGTTATTCTGGGTTTCTTCTGGTTCCAAGTGAATGCTTGGATTGTTCTCTCTAGTTCTGTAAAGTATGCTGTTGGAATTTCAGTTGGGATTGCACTGAATCTGTATAGCCATTTTGGAAGTATGGCCATTTTCACTATATTGGTTCTTTCAGAAACAAGGGATGCCTTTCCATTTTCTTTTTGTTTGTTTGTTTTATTTTTGTTTTTCTTCCTCCATTAAGTGTATTGGTACATTTAAGGTAAACAAAACATTTACATTCATCATTGGGATGTATCCTGGTTCTTACATGATGTATCCTGATTCTTATTTTTTCCCCATTCCCCTGCCCTCCCTTCACCCCCTTCATTCTTCCTTATTTTGTGTTTTGTTTGTTTGTTTGTTGTTTTGTTTTCTTTTGTTTTGTACCAGGGATGGGGATCAAACTCAGGACCTTGAGCTTGGGAGGAAAGTGCAATGCCACTGAGGTAAATCCCTGGCCTTCCATTTTCTGATATCCTCTTTGATCTCTTTTTTCAGAGTGCTATAGTTTTCAAAGTAGAGGTCTCTTACTTCTTTCATTAGATTGATTTCTAGAAATTTCACCTTTTGGATGCTATTATGAAAGCAATTGTTTCCCCAATTTCTCTCTCATTGAGTCTGTTGTTCGTGTACAAGAAGACTACTGATTTTTAAGTGTTGATCTATATCCAGCTACTCTACTGAATTTGGTTATTAAGTTTAGGAGTCTTTTGGTAGAGTTTTAGAGGTTTTCTGTATAGAGTATCATGTCATCCACAAATAATGACAGTTTAACTTCTTCTTTTCCTATCTTTATTCCTTTTATTTCTTTTTCTTGTCTATTTGCTGTCACTAATATTTCTAGGACTACATTGAACAGGAGTGGTGATAGTGGACATCCTTGTCTTGTTCCTGATTTTAGTGCAAAGGATTTTAGTTTTTAACCATTTAGTATGAACTTGACTATTGGTTTTTCACTGATGGCTTTGATCAGGTTGAGATAAAGATCATCTATTCCAATTTTCTATGGGATCTTTATCATGAATGGGTATTAGATTTTTGTCAAATGTTTTTTCTGCATCCATTGAGATCATCGTATGGTTTTTGTCCTTGGCTCTGTTAATATAGTGTATTACATGTATTGATTTATGTATGTTGCATCCCTAGGATGGGTCCAACTTAGTCAGGGTGTATGATTTTCTTGATGATCCTTTGTATTCTGTTTACTGGTATCTTATCAAGGATTTTTGCATGTATGTTCATTAAGGAGACTGACTTGTAGTTCTCTTTTCTGGTTGCATCTTTCTCTGCTTTTGGGATGAAGATAATGCTTACTTCTAGGAATAAATTTGGAAGTATTGCTTCCCTTTCAATTTCATTAAAGCATTTGAGAAGTAGTGGCATTATCTCTTCCCTAAATTTCTTGTAGAATTCAGCAGTAAAGCCAACAGAACCCAGACTTTTCTTTGTTGGTAAGTTTTTAATTATGTTTTTAATTTCATTTATTGATATTGGGTTGTTTAGAATTTTTAGGTCTTCTTTGTTCAACTTTGGTAACTCATATGTATCTAGAAATCTGTCGATTTCTTCTGTGTTTTCCATGTTATTGGAGTACAGTTTCTCAAAGCACATATTGATAATCCTCTGGATTTCTGCTGGATCTGTTGTGATTTCAACTGTTTCATTCTTAATTGCATGGATTTTGAGCCTTTTCTTTCCCTTTTTGATAAAGTTGGCTAAGGGTTTATCAATTTTATTTATTCTTTCGAAGAACCAATGCTTTGATTTGTTGATTTTTTTGTATCATTCTCTTAGTCTCCATTGCACTGATTTCTGCTCTGATCTTTATAATTTCCTCCCTTGTATGAGCTTTGGGTTTTTCCTGCCCTTCTTTTTCTATGTTCAGTATTAGGTTGTTTCTATGAACTCACTCTGTTTTCCTAATATGGGCATTCACTGCTATGAATTTCCTTCATAGAGACTGCTTTCATTGTGTCCCATAAATTCTGGTATATTGTATTGACACTGTCATTTAATTGTAAAAACTGTCTAATTTCTTCTTTAGTTTTGTCTGCGATCCATTTATTGTTCAGGAGGGTATTATTCAACTTCCAGGTGTTTGTGAAGTTCTTGCATATTCTTTCACGTTTCACCTCCAATTTCATTGCACTGACAATATATAAGGGATAACTTCAATTCCTTCACATTTACTTAAGCATGTGCTATGAGCTAGCATGTGGTTTATTTGGGAGAATGACCCATGTGCAGCTGAGAAGATGTGTATTCTGGTTTTGTGGGAACACTGTAGACATCTTTTAAATCCATTTATTCAAAAGTTTGGTTCAGTTCTAGTACTAGCATTCATTATTGTTTGACATCTTCACATTGTTTTTGTTTCTCTGTGTTCTTTTCTCAATGTTCAGGAAATCCAGCTCTGTGTATTTTCTCTTTTTATGTCTTTGTACTTGTTTTTGAGTAGATTCCAGATATGAGCACACTTTCTCAATCCAGCCCTGTGTAATATTTCCCCAAACAGATAACAGGTCACATTAGAGCAATCATCACCATCTTCTCCAGCATCCACATTACAAAAATTTCCAAGCACTTGCTATGGGCCAGACATGGTGCATGTCATCCATATGCCTTATCACAAAAAATCTCATAATATAGTTCCACTGTGACTTTATTTTAGAGATAAAGAAAACAAAAAGCAGAGAAAGTTACTCATTCAAAGAGTTGCATACAGCTTATAAGTAACATAGTTGACATTTCAATTGGATCTACAACACCAGGAACTGAGTTTTTGTTTGTTTGTTCTCATTTTCTGTGCTGGGGATTGAACCCAGAGCTTTGTGCATGCTAAGCAAGCACACTACCACTGAGCTGCATTCCTAGCCCCCAAAGACATAATACTCTCATGTTTAAGCAATAATGAAATGTTTCAGATGGTTGGAGCATGATATACATGAAATACCACATAAGAGATGTTACTGGATAGGCAAGTTAGGACCAAATGAGGGGGCCCTTTTTGTTGGGTTGAATTGGGTCGACTGGCTTTGTATCCACTTTTACCTAGAAAAGGAGCACTGATGCGTTTCAAGATTCTTAGTAAAGTCATACAAATCTTCAGACCAAACTGTCCATGCAGCTTCCTCTGTCTTATGTCAGTTACTGGTTTCCTTCTGATTCATGGTTGAGATTCCCAGGATATTATAAACAATATACCTTTGGTTTTCTTCTTAAGTTGTGAAGCAAAAAGACTGGATAAAGACTAGTGGCCAGTTGACATTACTTCCTCCTAAAGAAACCAATGCAGCCCCACAATTGCTTTCCAGTATGACACCAGACATGTGGAGAGAGGAAAGAACAAAGGCGGAAGACTAAGGGAATAGTTCTTTTCCGAACACAGAATAGTTTTCATTGTGCTTTGTTTTAAATCCAAAAACAAACTTTCTGGCAACAACCTCCTGGGAAGGGGTGAATAGCGGGTGGAGTTTCTCAAGCATTAGGTGGCAGGAAAGTGAACCCTGTCAACTCACTGACAGTGGGGTTTTCTGCATATTAGAAGCCACAGAACTTCACTCTCTGGTTGTTGAGCCCATAAAATCACTCTGGTATGGGGACTTAGGAAAAATAAATGAAGATTTGTAGGGTGGGTACACAGGTACTTATAGAAAACTGTAGCTTCCTGCTTTTATGAAAAATCATCTTGGGTGTATGGTTGGTGTCTTGTTTGAAAAAGCAACTGCATTTGAAAAAATCATTTGATAACAAGTGTAGTGTTTTTTAAATTGAAATATCTGGCAAATAATTAAACATGGCAAACTTGTGTACCTTTTTCCAATATTAGTGCAAAGGTAGATTTGAATAGTACTCAAAGTAGCCAGGAAGTGTCAAAAATGAGGAAAGAGGGAGGAAGCTTCTGGAAAAACAGAGGAAAGCAGTTATGAGGGACAGTGAATTCATTAGCCAAGCTAGGCAAAGTGCCTAGGGCTCATCATACCTTCCAAAGTCAATAAAAGTGATTTCACTTTTATTCCTCTTAAAATCAGAAGGAAAAAATGATTACAATGAATCTGGCCTGGATTGTATTCATTTTCCATACTAACACAGTTGTAATTTGCAATGTTTAGTATTTGCTTATGGAGGAAGGACCTCACAAAAATGAAAGTGCTAGGACCCCACAAAAGTCCTCATACAACCGTAATAGTTACCGACTACGTTGCCTCCAAGACCTACGGAAGTGTGAGCCTGCGGGTGATGTCATG
Source organism: Fukomys damarensis (assembly GCF_012274545.1). NCBI lineage: Eukaryota > Metazoa > Chordata > Mammalia > Rodentia > Bathyergidae > Fukomys > Fukomys damarensis. Next base: position 24,081,779 of record NW_022900943.1, on the reverse strand, counting down.
GCTTCCATGACATTAACATTAGTAATGCCTGCCCGTCACTGGCTGGGAGGACCTATCTGCAGAGCTGTGGCTCTCATCACCCGTTCTGGCTTTACCCAGCCCCTTCCCGGGGCACCGTGACGAGGCCTGTCAGGTCTGTCAGCGCTGCTCCCATCACTGCCAAGCACCCACGTCAGAAGACGCCTGCCAGGATCACCTCCACAGGTATCTATCTACTCTAGCACCTCTGTCCAGAGCTTCTCCCGGGCACCCAGGCAGCACTAAAATATCTTCCATCCTGACCCAGAACTAAAGCTGAGTACAGACGCCCAGTAGTGGGGCCTCAGTCTACAAATCTGAGCCCTGTTTCTGCTGAGTCTTGAGGTGGCTTTGTTTATGAGTGGAACTGCCCCACATCCCATGTGTGAAGAGCAACTCATTATTTACTGGTTTCTGAGCCCCAGTGGAGGAACAGGCAACCTACTGTGTTCCATTTTTACATGTGTTCCCATCATCTGTCCCTGACACCTAAAGACCTCAAAGATTCAGCCTTTTAGGAAAATATACACAAACCACTTTGGCACAGCCCAACAGAAAGTTGATGTTTGTTTGCTTGTGGTGTTCAGGATTGAACCCAGGGCCTTATACCTGCTAAGCAAGCACTCGATTGCTGAGCTGTACCCTGAGCTCTTTTGATTTTGTTTTGAGCCAGAGTCTTACAAAGTCACTCAGTCTGGCCTTGGAAATGCAACTTTCCTGCATCAGCTTCCCGAGTGGCTGGGATTATAGGCATGTGCCACCATGCTTGGCTGGCTACGTGTTTTATTACACACACACACACACACACACACACACACACACATATATATATGGACTGTTTTGGAATATAAAATATATTTATCACCATTAATCATGTTTAAAACATTTTAAAACTGTGTCCTATATTATTACTAAAATTAACTGTATAGGTATATAAATCCATATGAAACACACTAGCAAAGCATTACCAGCATTGTCAATACAGTGCATAAATGTATAGCTTCATTTTACCCTTATTTTCAGTTCTGGTGGACACGTTTGATGCATTGTACTGAACAAAATCATGAAAGTGATATTCTTGGACTCACACCAGAGAGATAAAGCGCTGATGCTGGAGGTTAAAGCTCAAGTGAAGGCAGCTCCGAGCACTTTCGGAGAAAGATCAAAGAAATCAGGGCAGATGGGGTAGAAATCAGAAACTGGCGAAACTGTTTTCACCTGTGAAGGTTACTGTAGCTACCACTGCACCCTGGGAAAAGCTCACTCTGCCGAGAGGCACAGTCTGAAGCAGGTATGGGAGTCTGACCCCTGCCCACCTGCTTCCCTCCACAGCCCCTGAGGCCTGTGCAACCTCCCGGAGATTTGAGAACCAGCTGGGAGACCATTAACTCAGCAGTTCTCAACCAGGTCCTTATTTTCCTTTGGAGGTGTTCAGAAATGGCTGATGACTTCTCTTTTGACTATCGGCTTTTAGGGGCAAAGTCAAAGGATGCTAAATAACTTGCAAGATGAAAACATTTGGGCAATAAGACAAAAGAAAAAATATGAGAAAAGGAAAAAAAAAGGAAAGGAAATAAGGACAAAGAAAAATATGAGAAAATGAAAATATGGAAACAAAGTCTTTGTAAATAGGGAAGGGTGGAGGGGGTGAAGGGAAGGCAGGGGTATGGGGAAAAATGAGAACCAAGATCTGTCATGTAAAGATCCAAATGATATATGTAATTGTATTGTATACTTAAAAAGTACCAATAAAATCAATGAGAAAAAGAGATAGTTGGGCAAAAGAAGGATTTTACTTGTTTTGTTAAATAATTATATGTCAATAGAGGTGCTATTTTTTTTTTTTTTTTTTTTTTTGGTACCAGGGATCAAACTCAGGACCTTGCACTTGTGAGGCAGGCAGGCAGCAGAATCACTGAGCTAAATCCACAGCCCTCGATAGAGGTGCTATTTTACCCCAGAATGACACTAATACCCCTACTAAGATATTTATTTGACAGTTGAGAGATTGGATTGAGGGAAATTCTTCCTTTCTAATATAAGTGTTTAACTCCTATATATGATATTAAACCTATAGAGGGATGACATGTGATATTAGATTTTCTACATTCACTTCTGTATCCCACAAAACGGGCAGAGATGTTTTCCTTCCACATTCCCTACAGGCCAGGAATAGCATGAGGAATGATTATATTGGTCTTGAGTGATGCATAAGAGTCAGGCAACCTCACTAGGGATCCTAGACCAAAATAAAGGGACATTCTGTACATGACAAGGATCAAAGGGGCCCTGTGCTCACTGAGAACTGGATAAGGACATGGCTTATTATGAATTGACTTAAGTCAATTAGGTCATGCCCAATGCTTAGATTTTTTTTTTCTGGAAAATAATAAACACTAAAGAAGTTTAAAGAAATGAGACTTAGCTACTCATGATCTCACTAAGAGATTACAGAGAAAACAATATCAGATGTTTATGATACAAATACCGCAACTCATATTGTCCTGTTATTGTAGTAAAATTCTAGCTCTGTACTCTTTTAGGAGATCCAATCACACCTTGCATGCACTGTTTATAATCAGCAGACAGCTAAACTGCAGAAGCAGGCTTCTTATTGGCATCAGTGAGAAATCTTCCTACACGGATAGCTGAGCATAGCATACTGAAGGGTCAACCTAGATTGAAGCTAAATTCTTACATCCTGGTTGTATAACAGTAAGGAGCCTCCTTAATGTATCTTTACCTGGTTCGCATATTTTAATTTTAGCATCACCAAAGAGACCTCCTTTGGAAGAATCAATAGTTTAAGTAATTAAATGTCCTGATAAAGTTACTATAAATTCACCAGTAAAATTCCACCTCTGACACTCAGTATTAACATTAGAAAAATGTTGGCTTGATGAGCCTCCACCTATAGATCATAAGCCTTTCTGATTTAATCTAGCTGGTATTAAACACCAAAGTTTGGCTTAACCTAAATAACAGATAGAAAATATCACAGTATACTGCCAAAGCATTTTTAAATGAATAATAGTCCCCATGACAAGATAGCATCAATAGGGGTCCCATGCAGTGAGGCCCAAGTGGGGTCTGCACTTGAAGATATGCCACCACTTTGGACACCTTGGACACCATACAAGTTCCAAGGAACCATCTGTAGCCGAGGTCCTGCAGAAGATGTGCAGGACCCAGAAGCAAAGCAACTCTTTGCTCACAATTTCAGGAAGTATTTTAGAAGCACCTGAGAGTGCAGAGATTAGCAATAACATCCTGAAAGAAGGAATACCTTTCATTGAGAAGTCATTTAAACTTGAAGGAAAAAAAGTCAAATATTTCTAAGCTTAGGCTACCAATAGAATTAAGAAATTTATGAACAAATTTAAACGATTTAGCTAGAAATAGAAGCCATGATCTTCTACATTAAAACTGTTATCTAAAAGTAAAGTGACATTTTTGTACCCATAAATGTTGTAAGCTGATGGGGCTATGAGTTCTACCTGTTACAGAGTGTTTGCCTACTTAAGCACATAGGATCGGTTCAGCTCAAACTCCCTACAAGTAAGAGTAGTGCTCAAGTGATGAGTTCATTATCTTGTCTGACATCCATCTTGCTAGGAACTTGGGAGAAGGGCGTGACTTTGGCAGGAAACTAGATCGCAGTTTCAGAGCAAAATCTGGATGAAGAGCCATTGGCAGGACGATCGAGCCCTGTCACTCTAAACAGAAACATCCAGGCCAACCTCAAATGGGAAAAGGAATGAATAGCAGAGTTAAGATCTGAAACCTCTTTCAGAAATGTATGTTTCCCATATTTTCGGGGCATACATATCCACTGTTATCTCAGAAAGTTTGGCAGAGGGTTTTGGAAATTCCATCTGAATGGAGATTAAGAAAAGCAATTGTGTTTCAATCTTCTTGAAAGAGTCATGAGGAAAATGATGCTGTGTAGGGCCCAGCTTGCTGATGGCTGTGGAAATGAAAAGAGATTCCCAAAGGAGGATAAAAGTCTGGGGCATGAACAGGTCCTGCCTCGCCAAGTCATTCTAATAGAGAGTGTTTGTTTCACTCTCTCTCTCTTAAAATGGCATAAGTAACTGTTATTCCCTGTACAAATGTTTGAAACTACAAGTGAAATGTTAAAAAATGAAAAAAGGCTTTGTAATTTCTCACACATTGATGACCATTGTAATATTTTCATGTACACCTTTATGAATTTATTTATATACATACATATATATGTATGAATATTTCAAAACTATCATCACACTGTGGATAGTCTTTTGCAATCTGTTTTTATTCAGCTCATTATACTTTTGGATCTCTTTTTCATGTCAATAAAAGTTGACTCCAGTGGTTCTCAAATTTGAGCATGCATCAAAATCATGTGATAAGGGGCCAGAGATTTAGCTTGGTGGCACCGTGTCTGCCTCTCAAGCTCAAGGTCCCGAGTTCAATCCCTGGTTAAAAAAAAAAAAATCATATGATGAGATTGATAAAGCCCAAATTGTTGGGCTGGGGATTTAGCTCACTGGTTGCGCTGCCTGCCTCGCAAGCACAAGGTCCCAAGTTTTATCCCCAGTACCAAGAAAATGAAAAAGCCCAAATTGTTGGTCTCTCAGTGAGTACTTCCATTGTTGGTCTTGCCTACTGGGTCTCTCAGTCAGTGCTTCTAGGATGAATCTGAGAATTTGCATTTTTGTCATTGTTTTTGTAGTAAACCCAGAGTTCTTCCACATGTTAGGTGAGTACTATGCTACTGAGCTACATCCTCAGCTCAAGAATTTGCTTTTTAAATAAGGTGACATTGATGCTGCTGTTCTGAGGATCACACTATTGCTGAATACTTCATCATATGAATGAGTGTATTTAGTTACCCATTCCTGCTCTATTTGCATATTTAGGTTGTATCAAATACAGATCATTCTGGTTAAAGAGCTTTGTAACTAAACCTGTTTTGTTTTTAAGAAATACAAATTAGTTTCCTTACTGAGAGCTGAAGAAGTTAAAATACTGAGAAGGGAAGGAGAAAAAAAAAAAGAAAGGGAAGGGGAAGGGAGAGGCGGGGAAGGGAGGGGGAGAGAGGAGATGGGAGAGAAGAGGGAGGGAGAAAATCAAATTATTGTTTTCTCCATTAGCTGATTAACAAGTGTTTTAAAGTTTGACGATACTCGGGGTTGACTATGATGTAGGAAACATGCATTCTCACACTGCCAATATCAGTCAACATTTACAAAGCAGATACTGTTAAACCTATAATGCTATTACTACAGTTCTGTGATATGCTTTGAAATGTCTTCCAATATATGTGAAGATCTTCACTCAAGCATTGTTTGTCGTAGGAAAAGACTGAAAACAACCCCATGTCCTTTGACTGGAGAGACTCTAAATAACTGATAATTCACCCATACTGTTAGCCCTTAAAAGCAATGATGATGCTGATATCAAAATACTACAGGTTTATTAATATGTGAAAAGACCGAGGTGTGCAGAACTCCTTCTAAAATGTTACTCCTTTTGTAGAAACAAGCATAAGAATATATATGTTTCTATAAATGTATACACACAAAAGCTCTTTGGAAGAAAACTCATGGAATTTTTCACTGTCATTATCTTCTAGGTAAGGAGATGGAGGACAATAAATACGGACATGGGAATTCAGGGACAAAAATCACTGATGTTCGCTGAAGTGAGAGGAAGGGAAAACTTTGTGATTATTGAGAGACATATCTGATGCAAATATTAAAGGATGAACCAGATTTCAAAATCTCTCAATGTTCTCAAGAGTATGGTTTCTTTTTCTTTCTCCTTTGGTTTTTTTTTGGGGGGGGTGAGGCTGGGGCTTAAATCCAGGGTCTCTTGTAGCCTAGGCAAATGTTCTGTCACCGAGCTACATCTCCAGCCCTGGTTTTTTAACCTTCTATTAAAATTTTTTTTCTAGTGTCCACAAGTATGTTCACTGAGAATTTATTTGTAAAGATTCCAAAGTGGAAACAACCCAACTATAAATAGATAGATGGTTGGGTATTCATTCAATGGAATTAAAAAACAAACTTAACAGACATATGTTGAGCAAAAGAAGCTAGATACAGGAGTTCATAGTGATTGTATGTTTCAGGAGAGGCAAAAACAAACCTGTGATCATAGCTGTCAATATGGAGACCATCAGATGGGAAATCATGGACTGGGCAGGGAATGAAGTCGACTTAGGGATAGGACAGTATTTCAGTGAAGGAGAAGCCAACACTTTCAGGCTAACTGGATTTATTTACATTTAATATTAAGCATTTTCTAATTATAAAGTTTATATATGATTCTTGCATGAAGTATATCAACAAACCAGAAATTTCTTAACAACTCCAAACACCTACTTTCAGCATTTTCTTAGCATTGTTCTGAGCAACTCTTCTCTGAGAATTCTCGTGTCATATGTGGGCTGATGAGGGCCATGTGGAAGCTGAACTAAGAAACATCTAAGTTTCCAGCATTTTGCTATTTATACAATTGTTTAGTACTTTGTGGAAGCGAAGGAAGGGAGTATGTAGCACTTCCCTTCCTTGCCTCCCCTGTATTTGGCAAAAGACAGTGCCATTACAGGATCAGTGTCTATGAGATTTTGGCCATGCTTAGATTGTGTCCTTGAGGCATCCAAGTTCCACAGTGATTCCTGCCTTCTCTCTTTTCTAGGCTGGAGAAGGAACAGATTTGAATGAGCTACAAAGGACGTTTGGGGGACTACATGGCTCAAAATGAGAACTGTTAATCTCAAGAAGGCAGAGAACAGCACGTTACTGGGGCTGAGGCCATAGGCTGTTAACATGGTAGATGTGTGTGAGTTTGCCCTGAGGGAGACAAAGACCTGGCAATCAGCAACAGAAGGAGCATGAGTAAAAAGCTCGGGAGCAAAGTCCTCAACTCTAAAATATGGGTGCAGAGGCTCTTTGTAGAGTGTCTCCATTGAGTGCTGAGTTTGGGAAAGAGCTTGATGACAGTGCATTGTGTGTGTTCATTCATGATCCCTGAGGAACTAGGTTGTGCTCTTAAGTTCTCTAGCTATTGGCAGAGTGACTGCTATTTACCCACTTTGGATGGTTAATCTTGGTTATCCATTTGACGGGGTTGAGAGATGCCTGGAAAATTGACAAAGCACACTTCTGGCTGTGTCTGTGAGGGTATTTCCCAAGACAGTGCACAGGTGGTCAGAAAAAGGGGGTGGGTGCAAACCTGCTCTGCAAATGGGCAGCACTGTCCAATAGATTGGGGGCCCAACCAGAATAACATGGAAGGAGGGGGAAGCCCACAGCTAGTGCAAGCCCCATTCTCACTGTCTTTGGCTGTTGTCATTTCTCAGAGACACCAGACTCTCGTTTCTTCAACCTTTCAGTGTTGATTTCCACCAGGGACTTCTCACAGATCTTCCAGCCTTCAGCCTCGGACTGGGATTGTGTCATTGGTTCCTCTTATGTTCTTTTTTTTTAATTGAGTTTTTTGGTACATTTGAGGTATACAGTACAGTTACATTCATTATTGGGATCTTGTACCTTTACATGCCAGGTCTTGGTTCTTATTTTTTGGTTCTTCTTAATTTCAAATCTTCAGCTTCTTGCACTAGGTAGCTATTGGTTTCTCTGGCTCTCCAGCCTTCAGATAGCCATTGTGAGATTCTATCCCCCTCCATCATATAAGCCAGTTGAATAAATGCTCTTTTGCAATATTCTGTTCATTCTGTTCCTGTAGAGGAGCTAATACACTTGTTTCTAAGCTGGGAGCTTGGAAAGAAACCCTAGAAGGGTGAAAGCAGTCCTGTGTTCATCTACTCCCCAGACATTTTGTTTTTTAACTTACCCACCCTTCTGAACACTGGAGTAGACACAGCCCAGGGTCAGTCACGGTACCTTAGCCACAGTATTCATCTAGCAATGGGCTTACAACTAACACCTCGGCAAGGTTCTTACCAAAGATGGATTCTTCCTGAGGATGTTTCTGCAGAAGCTGAAGGACAAGAGTCTCTTTTCTCATTTGACAGCTGCAATACTATTATGACTTGCAAGTACCCGAGGCCATGTTGCAGCCAGGCTGGAACCTGAGAGCGTAATATTTCCAGGAAAGCCTCATGAGCTGCAGAACTCCATCTATGTCCCAATCAGTAGCCACTCCTCTGTCCTCACATGCATGAGACTAGATAATGCTTGTGGTTTGGTTAAGGAACCAAAGTTTCATCATTTGCTGTTTGAGTTCATTCAGTTTGTGTTTCTCTCAGTGTGAAAAGAATCTGACAAATAGAAATGATTAGAAAAGCAAGACATGGGCACTGCCCTCAGAGAACTTGTAATCTATACAGAAGGGAAAAATTAATAAAAAATATAAATTAGAATATATTTAAGCATTACTTGGTACTTACTACATATATATATATGGGCATTGTATACTCAAAACAGTGAAGTACTACCAGCAAAAAAGAGGGGGAGATGGAAGATAAATTGGCAATTGATAACATCTGATGGGGTGATATTTGTTATTATAAAGTACCTCTAAGCCTTGATTTTATGGTATAAAAAATGAAATTCAAAATCAGATTTGTGAGAAATTAGTGCAAGAGCAACTTCCTTAGCATGTAATAAGTGCTCAATAAAGATTCATTGATTTTTCCCTTTTTCCATTCAAACATTTGTTCAGCTACCTTTTTTTGGAACACCTACTATACAAGAGAACCCTAGCAAGGTATCAGTGACATGACAGTGAACAGGATAAAAATAATCCCTGATCTGATCTTTAAGTTCTGCAAGAGAGACCTAATGCATAATAATTGACACTAAATAATTGAAATAGCAATCATGGTAGTGCTGAAAAGAGATAAGAGTAAAATGTCATATTTAAGGAAACTTTTGATACTACCTTTATGTTAATATCTTCTTTAGTATCAAATACAGAGAAAAATGTTCATCACATACCATAATCTTTGCCCCTTTGGGTTCATGGCCTTCTTAAAATATGAAACACTGTTTTGTTTGTGCTGTCTCTTTTGTCTTAATTTACCACGTATAACCTCATTTTGGTAGACTTCAATCTCATGAAAGAATTTTTAAAATATTATTTTTGATTGACACATCATAATTATAGGCATTTATAGTGCATAATATGATGTTTCCATATATGTATAAAGAGTTTTCATTAAATCTCTCTGTTTATTGTAGGTTAAAAAACAAAGCATAAAAATGACTAATGAATCTCAACAACTGTGGGTGCAGCAAAAGGTATAGGTATAACTTTAAAAGATGCTTCTGGTGGAGTAGAAGAATAAACCTGAGTGTATCATGGCTGGTTTCTTCAAAAAACGTTTTTATTTTTGCACTGTTGAAAATATTAAAGAGAAGTACTAATTCACATTCACAAATTATGTGATTCATAATATCCTCAAGTTGGCTATGTTACAATACCTTAGGGAGCTTATTAAAGATAGATAATATCAATCTTCATTTTTCATGGATTCCATTTTGGCAAATTTGCCTACAACCGAAGATTTATTGGTAACCTCAAAATCAACACCTTTCAGTATCTTCATGGTCACTCAGAAAAATGTACGGGAAGTCACAACAACCAGAATCATTCACCATGTACATTTTAAACTGAGGTCTAGCTCTGCCCTGTTGGTTCATCATTCCTACTGCAAACAAGTACTCTTTTCACAGTCCACATCATTTGGAGTTTTTTGCATTTTTATGTTTTCACTGGTTCTTTGGCTGTTTAAGAGGGTCTCCAAGCACAGCACAGCACTGAAGTGCTGTCCAGCAATCCCACCTGCAAGAATTCTATGATGTGTCTTCCAGAGAGAGAGAGAGAGAGAGAGAGAGAGAGAGAAATCTAGGGAAGCTCTCTCCAAGCCTGACTTAAGGAAATAGGAATTCAGTGATAATGCGTCAACAATCCTGCACATCCAAAAAAGGAAGAGAAAAATTACTGGTCTAGGTCCAAGGCTGTTCCTGAAAATCCTACATTAATGTCTATAGAGCATGACAAATCTATGGAAAAGATGGGACAGCAGCTAGAGTTTTGCATTCATGAGATGGTGACACATTTATAAAAAGCTTAGTAGACAGCTTTACTGGGAAGCTGAAAACGAGAAATTGGCTCACGGGTTTTAAAAAGCAGTAAGACACAAAAAGTGTATATTTGTAGGCAAGGAAGTTTCTGTAGGCCTGGAAGCTGTGAGACAATATTTTTGAATGTCCATCCAGCATTATGCAGGAAAAAGGTTAGATGGAAGAGTGAAGAATATGACCGGCTTGTTTCATAAGAAAGTCGGCAAATAAACCTAGAGAATGGAAATGGCCTTTCAGTTGATGAAATGCGACTAGTGGTTCTCAGGAACTTAGCCTTGTGTTTCCTCTTGCAGCAATAGTTTAGTATTTGCTAATTCAGAGACTGCTGTGATTTTAGAGAACATAACCACCAGGAAGACCAAGAAATGACCATACTTACTTTACCCTCATAGATTGTGAAACATAAGATAGGGCCCCAGACACCTTTTTTTTTTTCATAGCCCCTTCATTTGATTCTGAAGCAGATTAGTATGCGAGAATTTAAATATCTTGTTTCCCAGGTTTCCAAAAGCCTATACATTTTCAGGAGGTGTTGCTTCTTCCCTTCACTGTTTGGGGTGTTAATAGGATTTGAGGATGCACAGCTTCATCTGCCTCATGTCGTAAATACTTGGTTCACCAGGATAAAGCCAGTGCCTATATAGTCAGTGATTCTCACACCCTAGATATTCTTTTCAGTGTGAGAGATTACAGATCAAGAATGATTTTTAAGTAGCAATTTTGCCCTCCAGGGGACAGTGGGCAATGTTTAGAGGCATCCTTGGTTGTCACAAATCAGGAAGGGGTGTGCTAAGGGCAGCTAGGGGGTAGAGGACTGGCACGTTGCCAAATAACGTGCAATGCACAATCTAGCTCCTACCTCTCCAAGTAAGGACTTACCTGGCCCCGAATGTTAATGGTGTCCAAGTTGAGGACAGCATACGTAAGTGGATGTAATGATCGCAGTTAGGCAATTTCTCATTCTTGGATCCTGTACTAAAGCCAGGTGTTACTGTCAAACAACTTCATTGTACTAAATTGTGACTCTCTCTACAGCCCATATACCATGTGATAGTTATGAAAGAAGATTCCTGGGGGAAACCTTTTCTCACAGGCATGTTGTTCCTTTCTTAGCCAAGAAGGCATGTGGTTTTTAAAATCAAGTTTGTGCATGCACATTGTCCCTAGCTTAATGAGCGGTTTCCTTGTTTGCACCTCACCCAAGGTAGAGTACAGTGTCGTAGGAGACAGGTGCACCCTGACCCCCATGGTGGAGTTCATACAAACGGGAAAAATGCAACCAGCAACCCTTAAACATGAAAAAAAGGAACCTTGACCTGCCAGAGACCCAATCTGTCACCTAGTGTGAGTTTGCTTCTGCCCTCCGGTTGCTTCAGTCACACACTTGGGCAATGAAAGGACACTAGGTGTCTACAGATCACATTTCCTGAACAGAAATATTTATGGGCAGAAAAACAAAATGAAAGAACATTTTAATTCAAGCATGGCACGTAGTTTTCAATAATGTTTTGTTTCCCTACAAGAATGAAGACTGAGTTTGGCTAAAAATTAGAAGGTAAAGAGTAACTATATTTTCCCATCTCTTGTTATCATTTCTATTTGAGAAAAAAC
>NW_022900943.1:24064625-24069553 GCF_012274545.1 Fukomys damarensis | reverse complement strand
CGGTGGGAGTGTAGAATGGTGCAACCACTATGGGAATTATTACAGAGATACCTTAAAGAACTACGATTGCAGGTCACATTTGATCCAGCTATTCCCCTGGTGTGTACCCAAAAGAATTGAAAGAATCATACCACAGTGACATATGTGCACCCATGTTCATAGCAGCTAAAAGGATTGCAGGTCACATTTGATCCAGCTATTCCCCTGGTGTGTATCTTCCCAAAAGAATTGAAAGAATCATACCACAGTGACATATGTGCACCCATGTTCATAGCAGCTAAAACTTGTAAACAGACCAATTGCCCAAACTGGAAACTGGATAAAGAAAATGTGTGTGTGTGTGTGTGTGTGTGTGTATGTTAACACAGTACTATTCAGCAATGAGGAATGAGAAATTAGACACATTTATAGCCAAATGGATGCACATTGAGGTGATACTCTTAAGTGAAATAAATAGGACACACATGTGTAAATACTGAATAGTTTCTCTGATGTGAGAAACTGAAAGTGTAAATAAAGACTAAAAGGTATAACAGATAGTGTGAAATAGGAAGAAAAGGGGCAAAGGGGAAGAGAAAGTGACCAGGGGTAGGGGAAAGGAAAGAAGAGAATGAAATTAATATGGGAAAATGAAAAAATGGAAACAAAGTCTTTGTAAATGGGGGGGGTTGAAGGCAGGGCAGGGGAATGGGGAAAAAAACAAAACCCAAGATAGATTACATAAAGGTGCAAATTCTCAATGATGAATGGCAGTATATTATATCATTATATTATATACCTAAAATGTACCAATAAAATTAACTTTTAAAAAGAACTGGTCATTCTTGTGGCTACTGCTGCAAAAAGTCCTCTCCACTGGAGATGCACCATGAGGGTGTTTTGCGGAGTTATCCAGAGCATAGAACCTTGAAACACACTAAACACTAAAATATAAATCTAAAACATTCCTGTGGGTAAAAGAGGAGTGGAGAAGTGGCAAATAAAGGCTGGGGAGCTGAGGAACTAGTTTCCCTAAGGCAAACCATATGTAGAAAAGAATCCAAATACATATTTGCAAAGTAACATTTTTACTTTCCAAAGTAAAAGCTGAAGGGACTCAAAATATTTATCAAGATGTACTTTCAGGGGAATTCTGAATTCTCTTTTCTATCCAATACCTTTGTTTCTCTTTTATAATTAAGGTCACAGTGCATCTAATCTTGTTTCTTAACATACTCTCCAAGTATTGAGGGTGACTATTTTGAAAACACTGCTAATTTGGTATGTAAAATTAAATTATAATTTGGTTTATTTTTCCTGAATTAACATTTATCTGATTTAGTAAGGCAAAATTCTCTCTATATATTCCACGGAGTTAGAAGCAAAATTGCTACCAATCTAAGCATCTTGGGATCTTGAAGTCAGGTTGACAGTGGCTTATAAGAGGGGTCAAATTCTTCCAGCTACTGCTGAATAGGGTTTTCCCACCGGAGATGTCCACTGTAGCTATCTTGCAGGCTTACCTGTGAATTTTTATACCCTTTGCTCATTTTTCTCGGCATCTGAATCCTTTCAAAAATGTGGGGCGCTTGTGGGAGAATGACTGCTAAGGGGGACAAGGTTTTCTGGAGGCTGAAGAGCTTCTAAAATTGATTGTGGTAATCATTACACTAAAAGCCACTGAGGTGTTCGAGTGGGTGAGTGTGTGCTATGCAAAGATGGAGACATTTGGAGCAGGAACCCAGTGTTCGGGCTAGAGTTCCCTTTTGTCTCATCTGTGGCTCTTACATTTAGACCCAGCGAGGGATAGATCCTATTAGTGTTTGCAGCCAGTCAGCGACTGTCTGGAGAACTGCAGTTCTGTCAGCAGACACAGGCTGCAGGGTCTTCCATCCTAGAATGCAATGCAGGCAGCTCAAGGGCAAGCTTTGAAGTTCCTAAGCTCGAAGTTCAAATTTGTATGATATATGTTAAGTTCTCTCTTTGCCACCCCTTCTTCCTCTCAGATATCTATGCCTTTATAATCTTATTTTTACCACTACTATCTTTGAGTGTGGCAGCTAAGAAAAACAGGAATAAATCACTGGTGCAGACAAGGCATTGGTTTCTGAATGGTTATTTTAATGGCCGTAAAACAGCTTCTACCTGCATTTAGCCTATGTTCAAGAGAGTAAAATCCATTGGAACTATGTTTATCATGAGACAGTGTTGCATTTATTTTGTATTTAACATAATGAGACGTGATTATTTTTCTAAGCAACTGAAAAAGTCTAGTTCAGTCAACCCTCCAAATCAAACATGGCCTTTTCCTACCTAAATCACTACAAGAAAAAAGTTTGTTTATGTCATTTCCCTTAAGTAAATTATACTTGACGAATGACACAAATGCATGTTTAGAAAGGAAAATATTCCACATTTTCAGTGGTAAGGAAGGAGTCTAGGTTACTGCCTGGAAAATTATCTTTTTTGTTAGCTCTTATCTCCTTAACAAGTAATTCATAAATCATGATTGACTGATTAATTAGCATACTTCCATCATACAATTTCAGTTCATGAATAAGAAATAGTAATTTTATTTGTGAATATGAATCCTAGAAATTCCCCATAAAAGCTCTTGATCATACAAAGAAAGTCAGTGTTTAGTAACTAACATATATGAATTTAAGTAACTTTTATATATCCTCAGAGAATTTGAGTTTTTATTTTCCTGAGCATACCACTGGCTTCAATTTCAAACACTCTTTTTTATTCTTCTATCTCTCGTCCCAGTAGTATCAATTCTGTTTGTTTTAAATTAGGCTGAAAAGTTTAAGAATAAAGCACTGTAAGTCCCAACAAATAGACCCTGTATAATGCCTATAGCAGAGATTAAGGTGAGGGTAACATCAGACCCATTTCCACAGGTGTCTTTCGAGAAAGAAGAGGTGTCACAGCTACATAAAAGACAAGGGATTCACAGTTTTAATGTAAGGTTTAGGAACTGGATTCTAAAATCCTATTTTTATATCTATGATGGGGGAAAATAAAGCTGCTGCAAAAACTGCCAACTCAAATGCAAATTAGATGCAGTCACACCACACCAGTTTTGAGCTGAATAACTCTGTATATCTGTAAGTTTTAAAATGTTTAATTATTCAGTTTTTCTAAGTTTAAAACTATACACAGCTCAAAGCCCATGGGGCACAATGGCTAGCAAATGGTGACTCCAGGTGAGAGTTGTGTACATGGCGTGCTCAGGTGCGTTCACCATACTACCATTTTATTTATTTTTATAAATCGTTATTAAATTTATTGGTACATTTTAGGTTTGCAAAATTTCAAAGAAAAATGAAAAAACTATGTCATATGCACAAAGTATATGTTATGAAATAGCACTGATTACAGGGTAAAAGAAAAAAATCTATTGGCCAGGGATTTAGCTCAGTGGTTCTGCCGCCCGCCTCATAAGCCTGAAGTCCTGAGTTCGATCGCCAGTACCCCCCAAAAAATCTATCTTATAGGTAAAAACGTTTCTGTTAAAGGAAAAATGGGAGAGCTATTGAATGTGCACTAAAGGAAAAATCTGTTTTAAAAGCCAGCAGACCCTTCTCCCACCCGGAGCTGCCATCTCTCCAGCACCAGGAAGGTAGCCACATGGGTGCCCCTGAACCCCCATAACTCCCCTTAACACCCCTCTCCATGCACTCTCAGACCTCCTGATTGTGCCAGTCTTTGGACCCACTCTACAGAGGCAGAGGTTGTCATAAAGGGTATTTTTCTGAGTTCCCAACTTTGAACATCTTTGAAGAAAGGGCGTGGGAAACCTGTAGTAGAATGGTGTGGAGTTTAACCGTTCAGAAGGTTGGAGAACTCAATCAGGGCCTTTCAGCCCAAGGTCAGTCTGCGTCATGGGGTTTAGCCATCAGCTGAGATCAGGGGTCTTGCATCCTAGCTCTGTCTAAGCCATTAAATGGTAAATATACTATACTGAAAAGTTTGTTCACTGCAGACATGTTCTGGATTGCTTCTTGATTTCAATTTAACTCAAATGGTTTAAGGGTGATAGACTAGTGACTACCACAGGTGGTCAGTTTCCAAGTTGTGCTTGATTATAATGTGTTACTGATTGTATTAGTTGGGATAAAGGATTGTAGTTGATTTGATGAGCTGTTTTTGATGAGCTGTTTTCTCTGATGTTATGAAGATGAGAATGTCTGTGGGTTGTTAGAGACCCAGAAGCTAGGGCGCACCTATATCAGGAAGATTTGGTGATAACCCAGAGATTAAACCAAGGACAGCCAGACAACAAAAATAAAAATGAGAAAACACTTAAGCAAGACACAAAGACAGACTTCCAGTTCACCAATGGCAAACAGTAGGGCAAATGAGGATGAAAAGCCCGACAGTGAGCCACCAGGACACCCTGAACTCAAAGCACAGGAAGTAACAAAACAGATCAATCAGGCTCTAGAAAAATTCAAAACAGAAATAATTTCCCAGATAACCATAGAGATGGTGAGCAAAATGGAAGTCGTGATTCGAGACTCTAGAGCAGAAACTGACAAAAAAGTAGATGAGCTCAGGACCATGAAGGCCCAGCATAAGAAAGAAATGGAAAAAATAAATGCCCAACATAGGAGAGAAATGGAATCCATAAAACAGATTCAAACAGATATCCAGGAGATTAAACACTCTATTGAAAGTGTACGCAACAGAATAAAAGAATGCGAAGATAGGCTCTCAGATATAGAAGATAAGATTGCAGTTAGTGACCGTGAAGAGAGAGGTCTCTTAAAAACAGTAGGGGATCATGAGAAATCGATCCAACAACTCCTAGATGATGCAAAGAAGAATAACATAAGACTGATAGGAATCCATGAAGTAGCAGGAGAAAATACAAATGACTTAAAAAAGCTGTTCACAGAATTAATGACAGAAAACTTCCCAAACAGAAGGGAAGAATTAGACAT
>NW_022900943.1:24063616-24064513 GCF_012274545.1 Fukomys damarensis | reverse complement strand
AGAGAACAAAAACAAATCACATGCAAATGAAAGCCCATCAGAATCACAGCAGACTTTTCAACACAAAATCTTAGGGCAAGGACAGCCTGGAATGAAATATTTCAAGTACTAAAAGAGAACAATCTCCAACCTAGACTGATGTATCCAGCAAAACTCTCTTTCAAAATGGATGGGGACATAAGACACTTCCACGACAAAGAACACCTGATAAAACTACATGAATACCAAGCCAGCACTACAAGCAATTCTAATCAAGATCCTAGAAAAAGACAATAAAGGCAACAACACCATGAGGCCCAACACAGCAACTCAAATAGGCAAGGCAAGAAGCTAAAAGGAGAAGGTGAAAAAGTAAAAAGAGTCAACAAAAGGCCAATAACATGTCAATAATAAGTCAGTACATATCAGTTATAACCATCAATGTCAATGGCCTCAACTCACCAATCAAGAGAAATAGACTGGCAAAATGGAATAAGAAGCAAAATCCAACAATATGTTGTGTATAAGAAACACAACTAGTGCAAAAAGAAGCCCATAGACTAAAAGTGAAAGGATGGAAAACAATTCTCCATGTGACAGGAGCCCAGAAAAAAGCAGGGGTAGCATTCTTATTCACAGACAAAGCAAATTTCAAACAAAAACTGATTCTAGTATTACTGATGTAGGACGGTACTGTACCATACCTCTGTGAATGTAAAATTTCTTATACCTGCTTTAAGATACATAGTAGTGACTGTGCTTTATCAGAGCTATGTTTAATGATATTACTCTAGAATGTCATCTTTCCAGATGATGATTAAGATGCTAAAAAAAAAAAAAAATGGTGCCAGGTACCACAACAGCAACAGAAGTTTGCTGTTTTCTGGGTATTATTCTTTACTTTGTTTTTTTTTTTTT
>NW_022900943.1:24030860-24063137 GCF_012274545.1 Fukomys damarensis | reverse complement strand
TCATACAGAGATTTCTTTAACTGAAATACCAAATAGTTTCTCTGGTGTGAAAAACTATAATAGTACACAGGATCCTAATGAGATAATTAATAATGTGAAATAGGAAGTAAAGGGCTAAAGGTGTAGGGAAAGTGGGAAGGGTGGGGGAAAGGTAATAAGGGAGAGGAAAAAATATGAGAAATTGAAAAAATGGAAATAAAGTGTTTGTAAATGGGGGGGATGAGGGAGTGAAGGGAGGGCAGGGACAAGGGGAAAAAATGAGAATCAAGACCTATCATGTAATGGTACAGGATCCCAGTAATGAATGTAACTGTATTGGATACCTAGATTGTACCAATAAACTCAATTTTTTAAAAAAGCCAGTGGACAGAGCCCCAGGAATGCACCTACCTCACCAACCTCACTTGGAGTTTGCTGAAACACTTCTGATGGGTTCACCACTGGCTACCTCCTCACATACAAAATACAGCTTACCCCACCTTTACAAATGACAGTAAAGATTTTTAAAAGACATGTCTCAAGCAAATGGAAATTGTTTCTAACTTTGAGAAATAAAAATACTTTTTCAATTGAAGCCTTAATACTGTTTGATGTGAATTTCTCATGGGCTGCTTAAGTTGGCTGTATTTTTTAAAAAAGTTTCACAGGTTTGATTCCTGTTTAAAGTCTGATGCTAAGTGCCAAGGTTTCATCATTAGGTCTTTAGCTGAACAGTATCAACTTAGCAAAGTAATGAGAAATTCTTGGAACCTTAATTTTACTTTGAGAGGGGAGTCAGCATTATATGAACCCCAAAATCTTCTCTCTTTGGATGAAAATGCAGAGAATAAGAATAATATCAGCAGTGGAAGAACTCATCTGAAACAAATTCCCTTGACAGAAGGAAACTTACAACACATAGGATAAGGAACAACCAGTGGGCAGACAATGTGAAGACCCAAGGTGAGGGCCAGGACCTTTCAAACAGGCAGTCCCAAGCATTAGGATGCATCCGTCGGTGGTTGGACACCCATGCCCCACTGAGTGGAAGTATTAATTTAGGGGACACAAAGCTGCTGGTCTTAAAAACTTATCATGAGCCTCAGAAGCAGCCATCCCAGACCTGCCTCACCCCTTCTAAATTCCCTGCATGAATTACTGGCCATTGGATTACATCAGAGAACCAGGACAGTGATAGAGGGACCTAAAGAAGTAGATTTTTACATAATTTGATAGCAAGGTCTGGAAGATAAAGGGTAGAGATATAAAAAAGAAATATTTGGA
This sequence comes from Fukomys damarensis, assembly GCF_012274545.1. Classification (NCBI taxonomy): domain Eukaryota; kingdom Metazoa; phylum Chordata; class Mammalia; order Rodentia; family Bathyergidae; genus Fukomys; species Fukomys damarensis. Next base: position 24,061,874 of record NW_022900943.1, on the reverse strand, counting down.
AAAGCTGAGTGTTACTCTTCGTAGAAACAAAAATTAAAAAGGTAACTTGAGCTGCGTGTGGTGGCTCATGTAATCCCAGTAGTCTCAGACCAAAGTAGGAGGACTGCAAATTTAAGCCCAGATCGGGCAATTTAACAAGATCCTGTCTCAAAATAAAAAGTTTTTAAAAGGCAGCTGGGGATGTAACTCAGTCTCCAGAGCTCAAACAATCCTCCTGCCTCAGCCTCATGAGTAGCTGGAACCACAGGCACATACCACTGCACCCAGCTGATCCATTGAATCTTTAATACCCGAAGATAAATCATATAAATCAACTAAGCTAGAAACTGTTGATTCTTTTGCTTTTGAAAAAAAAAATATGCATTGTTTAAGCAAAAGATAGAATACATATTAAATAACATTACTTTAAGTTCCCTGAGGTGATACACAGACACACTAACAATAACACAGCAGAAAGTATTTACAAGAACCGTTAAGAGTAAAATCAAATATATAAGATAAATTGCACCCTCGATGGTTTGTTGCTATAAATTTATTCAGATCATTAAAACTGTCGTATTTTAAATTCTAAAAATAATTTTGGCACGAGTAAAAATTTCTCACTCTGTTAAATCCCTGAGCTTTGTAACCGTCCCTGAGGCTGATTTCCACATGGTCCTCTTCTCCGGCCACCCTGTTCCCCCTCTCAATAATACCTCGGTACCTCCCCTGGGCTCCCAGTCACCTTAACAGCCCCCTCGAGCTGACCATGGATGAACATTTATCATTGTCACCTCTCTAGCTGATTGTGCTCTGTAGAAATCATGCAGCCTTGAGTCCTCCCCTCCAGAGAGGACCCCGTTCAGTTCTGACGCTTCCCTCAGGGCCGAGGAGGCGGTCAGGGGTACCATTTGCGCAGTGTTCTCACTCCTCCGACTGCCTGCAGTGGTCAGTGTTCTAACATCTCCAGGGCTTTATGCCTCAGATGCTCATCCAGACACTGGATGGCAAAGAAGTCGACATCCACATCAAACTTATTGGCGAAAAAGTGGTGTTTGCCCAACATCCAGGCCAAATCACCAGCTCCAAACACACACACACTGCGCACGTGGACGCCGTCGCAGGGTGGATAGGGTGCGCCCTTGTTAACATCACCTTCAAAGTATTGCCACTTGACAAACCTGGCAACAGACTGCAAGTCAGAAAGGTCGTACTTGTAGCTCAAGGGCAGAGAGCCTGGGGCCTCGGGGATCCTTTGGATGGTGGCCCAGAGGTACTCATCCGGGCTGTACGTGTCGTGCGCCCACTCCATGAACTTCTGCATGTCTCCGTTTTCTAGCACATAGCCCACGAATGCCCTACTCACTACAAAATACGCACTGCCTGAGAAAAGAGGTGTTTTCAGAGGAGGCTGTGCTTTGGGGTTCCCCGTGTCCATCACCCGTCCATCGACGACTGCATAATGCTTTTTCCACCTTTCTGCTTTATGAGATGGCATTTTCTCCGTTTCCAGGTTGTTTTCGCCCATGAACGACTTGAGCTTCCTGACAATTTCCAGGTTAGTTTTAACGGGAAAATCCATGCCACAAAGATTGATCAAGTACTTCCAGTCTGTGCCCCTACTGTAGAGGTCCTTCATGCAGTTGAGGTCGGCCTGCACCCGACTCCATGATGCATAGACCACGCTCTCCAGCTGACTGGCCACAAAGACATTCCCGAAACAGGACGCAATGCCCTTCACTGCAGCTATAAAAGAGTCCTCTGATTTTCTGTCCACATGGATACAGTAGAAATTCTGAGGCATATAAATGGCCCTTAGGAGCCTGTCAAGCATTTCAATTTTGTGATGAACCACTATGGAATAGGCAATTGGGAAGCCTTCCTCCTCTTTACTAAAGGGTTCCGTAATGTATTTGCGCATCTTGATGAAAGAGGTACAGTCACTTGTCATATTGATATAGTCAGATGGTGTCCACCGAGGGCGTTTTCTAAATTTTGCCGTTAGCATTTCAAGCTTTGCTTTCTGGATTTCATCTGCATCACCCTGTATAATTTTGGTGCAATTAATATTACTGCTAGGATTTTCTCCAACAAGTTCCAAGTGTCTGAGGCTTACAAATTCAAGTTTCTGACGAATTCTTAAGACAGTGAATGTAACTAGGGATAAAACAAGAACCATGAAGTAGTATTTAGTGGGATAAGAAAAAAGTCTCCTTCGTAACAAATTCCTCAGCATTTCAAATGACAATCAGAAACTCTTCCTCATTAAGGGGAATCTTCTAGACTGCTAACACCAATGCTCTTCCCTACAGTCTTTCTTCTGTCGCAGCCTGAAGAGTTGCCAGACTGCATTTATGAGATGTGCAAAGGTGTCTGGAAAGGCAGAATGGCACTGAAAGAAAAAGAAATGGTATTTATGCAAATATAATCTTTCATACTATCGTATCAGGCTCAAAACCTGTCTTTTTTGCTATGAGGCCAGATGTCAAAAACAGCAACAAAGTAGATTAATCAGGGGAAAGGAGGCAGGTGGTTTTACAGGAAACTTTAGTACTAAAGCTATAAGTTGGAGGTCAGGAGAAACAGCCACCAAATCCCAGTATGAAGATGTCCTAAGACATAGCAAACACTGTCCTTTCAGGTATACTGAAGTGCAAAAACATATTCTGAGTCAGGCCATAATTATTGAACTGGCCATATCTGGTGGTTTTTACACTATTCCAACCTCAAGAATGCCCCCTTATCTTAAAACTGTTACCCACCTAAGTTCCTCCTGCTATGGAGGAACCCACTGGTGTCAGCAGCAGCCATGAAGAGGTAAAGAATTAGACCCAGCCTGCTTGGCGGTCATGTAAGATGGTGGACAGGGGCATACTTAGAAATGATCGTGACTTCTAAGAAACCTTGAAGAATGGGCAACTGAGTTTTCACACAGCAAAAGGGCTCAACTGAAACTGCCCGGAGGTGGGGCTGCGTGGGCAGACCTCACATTTAGGGTTAGCTCCATCCCAGGTGCTTTAGGAACCAAAAATATAACCTTGCCCTTCCCATTTTGGTCATAACAAATTCTAAGAATTAAGCCCTTGGAAAAAACACCACTTTTTTATAAATATGTTATGACAAAGACCTTTTGTCTGTATTTAAATTCCAAGACCCAATCAACTTTTATTATGTAAAATGCTTATAAAAATTCAATTTTTGTGACTTGGCAATTATCCCTCTAGCTAATAGGTGCTGTTCTAAAACAAGTTCAAATACCACTCATTTTATCTGTACCAGATATTCAAAGACTTGAGGCAAGACTTTAATACCAGAATTAACTCTGATGCTTTTAAATATTTCATTAGAAAATAAACTGTCACTATTAATAATATAACTAAAAATAAATAATTGGCCATTACTAGTAGAGACTAATGTAAAGGAAGTATTTAGACTTTTTACCATTGAGAATTAAGGAGAGTCTGGTTCAGTTAGCCCTCTGGGTACAGGTAACATCCTGCAGCTGTTCAGAATGCATCTCATACTACCAAGTTTCTTAAAGCTCCCAGGCATCCAGCAATGGTAACACATCCCACGATGCTTTTAAACTCTGAGCTGGAAAGACAAATGTGTGATGGGATAAGAACACATAGGCACTTGTAGTATCCACACACCCAGAGCAGGCTGGTGAGCTAATCCTAAACATTTATTTATTTATTTATTTATTTTGCTCAAAATTATGGCCGGCCAATTTATCTCTTTTAAAATTTCCTTCTATACAATTGTGCTTTTTTTTCTCTTCCTGATGCTATCTTTGTGGATTGCGAATGGTCTGAAAAACCATGAAATTTAAGGTAAGCTCTGTGTGTGTGTGCGTGTGTCTGTGTGTGTGTGTGTGTGTGTATGTGTTTGCTTGCTTGTGTGAAGGATTGGACCCAGGGCCTCTAGCATACTAGGCATGTGCTCTACCTCTAAGCTATATCCCCAGTCATAGGTTAAGCTTTTTGAAAGGAAACTCTAGTAGCATTTTTCAAAATGTGTGCCCAGAACAGTTTCATGGTCTGGTAAGATTGGAAATCCAGCTTATCCAATTCTTCCGTGCATATTAATTACCATCCTGCAACTGGAAAAAACCACTCATCCTACTTCCCTCATCTTCACTGCTTCACTGCAAATCTCGATTAAAAAGCAAATAATTCTGCTAAAATATGTACGAATTCTTACTCCTCAAGTATCAAAACAGCAAACAAGAACACACCCTTAAATAATCTCCTCCCTTTATTAGTTCTAGGAATTTACAGAAATCTCTGTCCAGTCACTAGCAAACCTTAAAGCTGAGAGAACAGAGACTTGTGGCCTCAGAAACAAGCATAGCTGAAAGGACTATTATCTAGAATGTATAAAGAACTCAAAAAAAAATCAAGCCCCCCAAATATAAAGACCTGATTCACAAATGGGCATCTGAAATAAACAGACATTTCTTAGATAAAGAAGCAAAAGCAGTAAATAAATATATGAAAAAATTTCCACATCACTGGTCATTTGAGAGATGCAGATGAAAACAACACTGAGATTCCACCTCACTCCACAAAGAATGGCTGCTTTCAAGAAATCAACCAATAACAAATGTTGGCAGGGTTGTGGGAAAAAAGGAACCCTTCTCCATTTTTGATGGGAGTGCAGATTGGTGCAACCACTACGCAAATCAGTATGGAGATACCTCAAACTAGGAATAGAGGTTCCATTTGACCCAGCCATCCCTCTGCTGGTTATCTTTCCAAAAGAATTAGAAGAATCATACCACAGTGATATATGTGCACCCATGTTCATAGCAGCATAGTCTGTAATAACTAAAACTTGGAAACAGCTCAATTGCCCATCCATTGGAGACTGGATAAAGAAGATGTGGTTTTTCTATAAAATGGAATACTACTCAGCCATAAATAATGAGAAACTAGAGTCATTCATAGGAAAATGGATCCATATTGAGGCCATACTCTTAAGTGAAATAAATAAGACACACGTGTGTAAATATCAAATAGTATGTAAAACTAAAAGTGTAAATAAGATCCAAATTGTATAGGTAACAATGTGAAGTAGGAAGAAAAGGGCTAAAAGTGTAGGGGAAGTGGGAAGGGTGGGGGAAAGGAAATAAGGGAAAAGAAAAAATATGAGAAAATGAAAAAGGTGGAAACAAAGTCTTTGTAAATAGGGAGGGGTGAAAAGGGTGAAGGGATGGCAGGAGTGTGTGGAAAAAATGAGAACCAAGATCTGTCATACAGGAGCTGAATGATGAATGTAACGGTACTGTATACTTAAAAAGTACCGATAAACTCAATGAGAATAAAAAAGAAACAAATATAGCTGGACCCAGGGCTGCATGTCTATAATCCAAGTTACTCAGGAGATGGAGGCAGAAGGTTCCCAAATTAATGGTTCTACCACCTGCCTTGGAAGCACAAGGTCCTGTGCTTGATCCCTGGTACAAAAAAAAGAAAAAAAAAATTTACAGGTCATAGAAAGAAATACAAAGTTCTGTCCCAATATCAGGGGAAAAAGTAGTTAACAACCATCCATAGAAGGCCAGGCATTAAAGTTAACAAACACTTTTAATAAACTATTATAAACATATTTAAAGAACTAAAGAATCAAAATACAGACAGTGGTATCTAACCAAATGGAGAATTTCAGTGAACAAAGTTTATAAAAAAAAAAAAAGAACAAGCAGAAAGCTAGGACTGAAAAGAGTCATAATAACTGAGCTGAAAAATTCATGAGAGGTACTGGCAGCAGGTGTGAACCGACAGAAGAATCAGGGAAGCTGAGGGTAGGCCAACTGGGGCAATCCAACTGGAGGAAGAAAAGGGATTCTGAAAATAAGGAGCCCCAGAGACCTGTGAGAACCATGAGCCATATCAATGAATGGGAACAGGAGTCCCAGAAGGAAAGCAGAGAGAAGAGAGGGCAGAAAGAATAGCTCAGTAATGCTTAAATTCCCCAAGTTTGACTCCTAGAAATTCATCTTGGGCCCGGGATTTAGCTCAGTGGTGCTGTCACCTGCCTTGCAAGCTCAAGGCCCATGTTCAATCCCCATTCCAAAAAAAAAAAAAGATAGAAAGAAAGAAAGAGGGAACAAGTTCTATTTACACTACAGAATCTTCAAAAGATTCAGGAACTGGTGACATGGTTACCCCTGAAAGGAGGGTTGGCAGCTATTTACAAAGCAATTGGGTCTCCACTTTGAACCTGGAAAAGACCCAAGACTTAGTCTCTGCAGAGTTCCCCAGGCAGGGCCATCCCAGGCATTACGGAAAGCAGCATTCCACTCCGCAAACAGAAGGTCCCAGGCACAATGAATACTGTCCTCCACTTCCCCATTTCCAGCTCTTCTGTCCCTATGAGTGCTCAGAACTTTGCAAGACAGGGAAGGAATTTCTTTATTAGAGAATGCAAATGAGTCAAGAGGCAAAAAAATAACTTAAATATGCTGCTTACTTTGGCAATTACTTCAAAGTTTAAAGGAAACAGACTGAAGGAAAAAAAAAATCTACCAGTCATTACTTAAGGAGGTAAGATGCTATTTTTATTAAAAAAACATAGATGAGGAAGAATATGTGTTCTAAAGATAGCCAGAACCATACTTTCATCCCCTATGTTCTTCTGCATTAGGACTGTGACATTCCCTGGTCAAGAAATAGTTGCATTTCCTCCCCTTTTAGTTTTATGTTGACCAATAGATTTTGGTAGAAAACTGTCATGGCCAAGCTAGGTCACATAAAACACCCTCCATTTGGTTACCCTGGAAAATTTGCTCCCTAGAACCTCCTTTTAGAACAAGCTTTCATGACACTGGAAGCCATGTAGAGGTCAGATCTGGTAACCTAGTCAACAGTCCCAGGGGAACCCAGCTTTCATACCCACCCCAGGTACCATGCACAACAGCGAGAAGCCACTGGATGATGTCAGTCTTAACCACAGAACGTATGAGCAAAAAATGAAATGGCAAAGCTGAATGTTGCTACATCTGAGGTGGTTTGCCTCACAGCAATAGAGGATGAGAACAAACAGGAAACCACAGAACACCTAGCAAATAAAAAAGGAGCTCTTAAAAATTAATTACATCATACCAAAAATGAACAACTCAACAGAAGATAAACTAGGGGAAAAAAAAAATCTCGTGGTGTTAAACAAACAAACTGATCAGTGGAAAAGTAAGAGAGAAAATATATATAGTAATTTAAAGAACCAGTCCAAGAGATCCACCATTTAAATAATAGGAGCTCCAGCAAGAAAAAAAAGAAAAACTGGAAAAAGGAAGGACATCATGAATTAAATAATTCAAGAATCCTTCCCAAAATGAAGGAGTGTTTTCCAGATTGCAAAATCCTCCGGAGTCCTGGCACAGTGGATGAAATCAGAACCATTCAAGGATGAACTCATCAGTCAGGAAATGTCAGAACTCTGGGGAAAGAGGATCACACAGGCTTCCAGAGCAGGGAGCTAAAGCCACGTACAATGGATTCAGAAGCAGAATGCTCACAAAATTCAACCAGAGAAACCAAAAGAAAGGAAGCAGTCCTTCAAAGTGCAAATGGAAACTACATTCCAGCTGAGATTTCTTAGAGCCAGGTGACCTACTAATCAAATGAAGGGTAAAATAAAAAACGTTTGGAGGTGAGTATCTCAAAATATTTGCCTTTATGCATGCTTTCTCAGGAAGCTACTGGAAAATGAGTCTCGTCAACCCTGGAGTAATAATCAAGAAAAGGAAGCCATCAGTAAGAATCAGAAGGCAGATCTGACACACGCAGAGAGAAAAGGGAACCCTGGGAGAATGCTGGAGGGCCAGCAGACACTCATGTAGCCTGGAGCAGGTCAGAGGCCCTGGCAATGTCTTCACAAAGGCAAAACTGCTGGGATAATCATGAGAATAAGCATGTGCTGAAAGCCAACTTAAACAGCGGGCAGACTGCGGAGCTGCATTAATGATAACTACCTTGAAATATAGCCAATGAAGGGAGTTAGAGGCATAATTATGGACTCAAAGAAATCAGAGTCATGGAGTGATGAAAAAAGCAATCATTATGTACCCCATGACTTAAGTCTGAAGAACAGTTGTAATGTAAATGCTATTTATCAACTGAAATTCAGTAAAACCATGCGCAAGGGTCTCGGTTCCATCCCCATTTGGGAGTGGTGGTGGTGAAGAGATACAGTGTTAGGGACACAGAGCAGCAGGAAAGATGGAAACAGAAAGAGGTACATCTGAGACACAGCAACGTAGGAAAGTGCTCTGGATTACTTTGCTGCTGGGAGATAAAGACCTGTTTCTAATTTTATTTTACTACCAACCCCTTGTGGTTAACAGCTCAACATGGTAGAAATAGCAAAGCAGGGGTTAAGGGTACAACCCCGTGCAGGATTATTTTCATAGTGATAAATATGTACGAATATTCTTCTAAGAAAGGGTCCCAAACCACTGATTATTGGATGGAGATTTCAGTTTGAAAATAAGCACAAACTTGAGGGGACCTATAATGTAGAAAATAAGAGTGATAGTGGCATTTCAAAACCAAAATCTACTAGGGATGCTTAGCATGCAGTTCTATATTTCAAAATGAACCAGATTCTAAAAAAAAATCATATTTATCCCAGTATCATACACTTGCTACTACTTACTGTAAGTTAACTTAGAGAAACATCACTATATAGACAAGGGCATGGGAAAAAATTTAAATAAATGAGCAACGTGTGGTTCAGGCTATATTTTCCTTAATTCCTTTTACAATAAAAAGAAAGGAAATAGCCACCAGGCAAAATGGTGCTTAGGAGGCTGAGGATTTTGAGTTTGAGGACTGTCTGGGCAATTCAAAAATACCTTGTCAGAAGGAAGGAAGGGAGGAAAGAAGAGAGAGAGGAAGAAAGAAAGAAATAAAGGAAGAGAGGGAGAAAGGGAGAGAGGGAGGGAGGCAAACAGGCGAAGCAAAAATTTGAGAGTTACAAAGAAATAATATATATCGTATGAATAAATATGGCAAACTTTATGTAGTGTGCTATTATTTAAAGATGTGCAAATACTTTCTTTAAAAATACACAAACGCACACAAATGCACATACGCATCAGCGTGGGTACGCACACACCCGGAATGTGGTCTAAGTTTGCCCTGCTGGCTTTCAGTCCCAGGAAAGTGTCCTGGGCTCAGCTGCATCAATGTTCCAAGGGCTACTATTCTGTGGCCCAGAAGTTGCTGTGACCGATGCCAAAGCTGTACAAGTGTCTCGGATCCTGATTCTGTGAGGCAGCCCTACTGCCACCTGATATAGGCCACGGAGGCTTGTTATTCTGCCCGTCTTCTGCCATGTGGGCCTTCACCTCACACCCTCCCAAGGTGCCGGCCTCCTCCATCCTGCCTGGGCTTGGCCCCCTAGGACACCTCTGGCTGTCTCTCAGCCGCTGCGGAGAGCTGCTCAGCCTCTGTGAGGTCTCACCTTGGCACAAACTGAGACCCTAAGTATGACTGGCCCTCCAGACTGGTCAGGGAAAGCTCTTGGGGTCTTCCTCACTTGGCATTATGATCTAAAACACCTAGCCCAGTGGGAGGAGGTGCTACTGGCAAGCAGAGGCAGGAAGATTCCAAGTTTAAGGCCAGCCTGAGCAATGTATCAAAACCTGTCTCAAAAATATAAAAAGAGACAGGAATGTAGTTCGGTTGTACAGCACCCCTGGGTTCAACATGTAGAACCACCAAAAAGAGAAAGAGAAAATGGGGACGTGGGGGGCCTGACTCCACAGTTGAGGCTGCTATCTCCCAGAACTCATTCTAGAGTCTTCTTGGAGCCCAGTGAGGGAAACATTCGGTAATTAAAAACCTTTCATGGTCAGCCCTGGATTATGTTCTGTACTCCCTTTGGAAAGGGGACTTTCTGGATGAATATTACAATGAAAGCCAGATTGTGTACTGAAGGGAGAAGAAAGCCAAAACTACGTGTCCCTCTTCGGAACCTTGTATCTCAGTGCCAAACACAGAGAATCAGCAACAGTATTTGTTGAATGAATAAAATCTCCCAAAAGAAGCTCACATTCCTCTGCCAGAGTCAGCATTTAACCCTTCTTCCCTTTGACTGCTGGTCCCCCACACTTGCAGGCACTAGAGAAATTTAAAAGCATACTGTTTCTTCCTTCCTTCTTTCTTTTTTCTTTCTTTCTTTTTCTCTTTCTCCCTCTCTTTCTTTCTTTCCTTCCTTTCTTTTTCTTTTTGCAGTGCAGGGTATGGAACTCAGGACTTGTGATACCCAGCCCTAAAAGTCTAACGATAACCAACACAAGAATAAAGTTGAAGAAACAGCATGAAAAATTTGAGTTAGAGGAAATAAATGGCGACTGATCCAAAGGTCTCAGAAAGCGAGGAGGGAGGCTGAGACAACCCAAGTCATAGGACAGCTGCTGCTGGGAGCCAGGATAAACTACAGCACTGCCACAGCACCCGAGAGAAATGATTTTCAACCTGGAATTCTATAACTCGCCCTGCTTCTAATGAATATAGAGTAAAAGCATTTTCATAAAAAAGTCACTTCTCAGAAGACTCGTGCAAGAAGTACGCCACCAAATACTAATTCCAAGAAATATTCCACCATGTAACTATGATAACAAGAAGCACAAGAGCACCAGTGCTTTGCAGTGCTTGGTGTAGCTCCAGGAACCCTCCAAGTGACTCATCTATATTAGCTAGAGAGTCTCTATGAGAAGCCCACACTGAAAGTATTAGTTTCCAAACGGGAAAACTGGGGCATAAGAGATCATCTAATTTCCCAATGTCACGTAATTAAGTAAGCCAAAAGGCTAGGATTCAAAGCAATGCAATCTCGTCCCCAAATCTGTCATATACTGCATATCAAGAGAAAGACAGAGGACTCAGAAATTACTTGAGGGACCCAATATAAAAGAGATGCATCAGAAATCCTAGCATTATTAGGAAAAGCAACCCCAGAATAACAGCTATGCACTTGGGAGAAATCACTGTAACAAAAGCAAGGATGGAAGGGTTCCAGAAGATGATTTTTTTAAAAGCTGTTTTAAAACAGAATCTTTCTCACACACAAATGTATTTACAAGGTATTTTGACAACTAAGGTAAAGGTCAGAGTCAAATGAGTAAAATATACACAGTAAACAACAGCAGAAACATGAAAATAAACTGTGCACAGCGGTGCACATCTGTAATCCCAGTTACTAGGGAGGCTGAACTAGGAGGCTGCCAGGTTTGAGTCCAGCTTGGGCAACTTAATGAGCTCTTATCCCAAAATAAAAGGTAAAAAGGACTGGGAATGTAATTTAGTGGTAGAGTGCCCCTGGGTCCTAGTCTTCGTACCACAGGGGGAAAAAGAAAAGAAATTAACTCTGAGGAACACAAAAATAAGCATAATTAAAGAAATCATAGTATGCTATACTCAGCATATATATGGTCAAGATAGAAACACTAAGTTAGGTGCAACAAATAGTATGTAATATATACCAAAGATCCCTAAACTCTTTCCATAATGAATACCAGGACACTATCCAGCCTATTCACTTTTTTATTATACACAGTGCAAGTTTCCAGGAGTTGCATGATATGTGATTTCTCAACAGAATGAATGCAGCACAAATATGAAAACCTGACTGTTTTCTAGTAAGCCAAACATTAAAATGAGGTGATAAAAATATAAAATATTGCTATTCACCCGATTTATAAAAAGATTTTCATAAAAAAAACAACATGTACAGGATTTATCATTGTTACTTTTCACAAAAGTAATTTTTCTATTTTGATTTCTAATAGAATAAATATGAAAAGATATATTCTACCTATGCAAAAGTTTTTTTGTGATTCTCAATAATCTCTGGGATATACACAGTGATGAAAGCAAACACTTCTCAGAACCATTCATTTGAGGACAAGAGAGGACCGAGAATTAAGTGCAACTACTGCAGGAGCGTTGAGGTAAAGAGAGAATTGTATCCTTCATAACAGTACAAAGAATTTAAAACCAAATAATATAGAAAGCGTAAGTATATTCTTCAGAGAGTTAGAAATATGCATTCAAAGAAACCTAGAAAAAGTTGAAAATGGATACCTCCAGGACTACGTTGTCCTGCACAGTAGCCACATTTCACTTGAATGGACACACTGGGATTAATGACATACTATACCGCTGTGGATTAGACACATAGGCCTCATTAACCAATGTTTATATTGCTTATATATTAAAATGACAACATTTTGATAGACTATGTTAAAGGTAATACAGGTGAGCATCTCTTATCTGAAATGCTTGGGATCCACAGTACTGTGAGTTTCACAATTTTTTCAGATTTTGGAATATGTGCAAATATATGCATGATGGGATATTTCAGGGATGAACACAAACTTCATTTAAGTTTCATGTATACACCTTGTACACACCAGCCTGAAGGCAATTTTAGATAACATTTTTTACTCCACCTATGTTTTTACCATGATGAGTCACACCAGGTCAGGTGAGGAATTTTACAATTGTGGTATCTATGTCAGTGCTCAAAAAATTTCAGAATTTGGAGCACTTCAGATTTTGGATTCTCAAATTAGAGATGTTCATCTATCTTAAAATTAATTTTACCTGTTTCTCTTTGCTCTTTAAGGATATTGCTAGAAAGCTATCACATGTGACTCACATATTTTTATTGCACAATAGGGAATAGAAAGTTCTCAGGCCACTGGGAGAAGAACATTGTTTTTTGTAACTGAAACTGTTGGGAAATAATTTTTTATAGGCCTCACAAATTCCTGTTCTTGCCAGTGAGACACTAACTGCTTTTTTTGCTATGGACTATTTTTTCAAGTTTTTTGTTTTGTTTTGTTTCGTTTTTTGTTTTTTTATAACAAACTACCTTTAAAGATAGAGATATTGTTTCCCTCCTTATTAAAGATAAGCCGTCTTACTTGACAGTCCAATAAAGATAAGATAGGGTTGGGAGTATAGCTCAGTGGTAGAGAATTTTTGACTAACATGTGCAAAGCCCTGAGTTTTATCCCCAGAACAACACACACATAAAAGAAAAGAAAAAAAAAAAAAAAAAAAAAAAAAACCCCAAAAAAAAAAAAACAAAAAAAAAAAAAAAAAAAAAAAAAAAAAAAAGATAATGTTGCCTGGAACAAAGCACAGCATGCATTGCATCCACTATGAAAGATTCAGGTTCCCCAAATTCAGGTTTCCTTTCCCATAATACAACCCACTGATTGCACAGTTATCATTTTCCCCTCTTCAGGTTGCCCTGTGGGAATGAGGGCTTGAGAAACCCACGAGGAAAATGATGATCTTCAGTCTTTCCTCTCCGGGCCAGGAAATTTCTGTCTTCTGCGGGATCCACAAAAATTGTAGCAGACATGTTAGCTTCCACATAGGGGAAAATCTTAGACCATTTATAGTTCTTGGCATTCCTGTGGAATTATCTGCCTTTTAAAGTAATATATAAAGGGCTGGGGATTTAGCTCAGTGGTTCTGCCACCTGCCTCGCAAGCACAAGGACCCGAGTTTGATCCCCAGTACCAAGAAAGAAAGAAAGATATATTTATCACTTTGATTTAAAAAAAGGACTTTGTAAGTCAAGTTTAGAAGTAGTGATAAGAGTTATGGAGATGGTTAATCAATTTTTTAAATATAAATGTTATAAATCAATATTTTAAAATCTTAATAAGCAGAATAGGTATTGAAATTTCCTTTTCTCCATTCTTTTCTTTTAACGATTCTATTCACTATTTATCATGTTCATATATATAGCATATTTTATAATAATACAAAATTTAGAGGTATAAAAGTATAATTAATAAAATTTCCAATGCCCTCTTCCTGACTTAAATTAGATGAAATAAAGAAAACTGGTTTCAACTGTGAAGTCACATCCAGGAGGAAAAAAATTGCTCTTCTTAACTGAGTTAATGACATAAAATTTCCATAGACTTGTATTTCATTTGCTCATCACAGTAGTTTGATGATATAAAATCCCAAATAATTAACCCTTGCATTTCACTTTTTCATGGAAATACTATTTGTTCCTCTCTTTTCTCATGGCCTTTCCTCCCCAAAGGTACAACCAAGGACAGGAGCACAGTGACAGCCTACAAAAGGCACTAAAACCTAGCCTCTCTGCCCCCCCACACACAAGGGTAGGAAAGATAAACCATCCCCTAGTGTGTGCCACAAATGTAAAGCTCTAAGTTTACCACTGATTGGAAAAGACTGAAGAAGAACAGCTGATTAAAATGGATCTGACTCTCACATGTGGGTAGGACAGATATTAAGAGAGAAATGCATCCCCCACTTTTTATTGCTGCTCAGGAAGTAGAAACCTAAAGCAAAGGAAGCCTGAAAGGAAACAGAGATTGCAATGTGCAGTAAAGAGAGTTTAAAAGAAGAGGAAGGTGAGTGAGAAAGAACAGCAGTTTTGCCACTCGTGTTCTGTAACCCGAAAGACCTCTTTCCTCACTCTACTATGTCACCAAGGGCCAGCTCTGCCCTCCTCTCAGAGGATCCTTCACCTGTAGAATGAAGTTTGACCCAGTAATTACGGAAATGCTCAAGCCATTCCCTAAAAGGAAGGAAACTGAGGAGGAATCAAGTCGCTGTTCTGGAACTTTCCTTTGAAAACAGCAAGTACATGGAAACCAGAAACTAGATTCATTTTGTCTTCTTTGTGCCTTCCTGTTCTTTCACGCATGCATGCACACACACACACACACAAAAACTAAAAACCTACACTATTCACCTAATCCCCTCTTTAAACACCAAATAACAGCTCGAAAGAATGACAATAACCTAATCACTAGCTCCGTTAAGCCTTTTCTTATGAACCTGGAGACTCTATAAATGGAATCAAAAATCAAGAGGAGAACCAGGGGTGGTGTCACATGCCTACAATCCCAGCACCTAGGAGGCTAGGGCAGTAAGATTCCAAGTTTGACTCCTGCCCAAGCAGATTAAGGAGACACTGACTCAGAATAAAAAATGAAAGGACTCAGATGTAGCTCCGTCTGAAGGCCCTGGGTTCAGTCCCCATGATAGGGGCGCATGGCAGGGCCACACATGGTGCATGAGCTGGACCTCTCTGAGGCCTCTCCTCCAGCAGAGCGGGCAGTGCCGTGCATCCAGGCCAAAGCTGGAGGGTGTGAAGCCACAGGGTCCAGCTGGGCAGTAGAGTGAAAGTGAAAATGAGGAAAAGAAGAGCTGCATTTCCCTCATCATTTCAAAGACCCTACAATGAGTCCTTGAGGTTCAATATTTGTATAGTATTTTTCCATAACAGATGTCCCACTAATCCCAGATCCCTTGCTATCTCATTTCTCAATTATCAATACCTTTTATCCAACTTATCTTTAAACTTACAATTTAATGTTGAAAACATTTCTGGCTTTACCCTTACAAATTTTTCATTCCACCAAAGAGGTCCCTAATTGCACTTAACATCAGAATGAATACGCTATAAGAATTAGGACGGTAAAATGATAAACAGAAGAATACCATTCAGCCTTAAGAAGGAGTGAGTGCCAGGTAGTGACACAAAACTCTATCATCTTAGCATTCTGGGAGGCTGAGATAGGACAAGAGCCTGTTTCAAAATAAAAGATAAATAAATAAAATGTAAGCCTCGGGGTGTAGCTCAGTACAAAGGCCTGGGTTCAATCCCCAGTACAGGAAGAACACAAGAAAGGAAAGAAGGGAGGAGAGCAGGAAGTGGGCCATGAAGGGAAAGAGGAAAAGAAAGGGGAGTGAAATAAACCAGACGTGAAAGTAAAGGTGCTGTGAGATATCACTCACAAGAAACAACAAGAGAAGCAAAATTCACAGAGGCAGAAAGGAGAATATGGTTTCTGAGGGCTGTGGGGGCTGGGGTAGGGGAAAGGATGAATGGAGAGCTACAATAAAAAAGGCAGAGTTTCTACCTAGACAATGAGAAGTTCTACAAATGTGTGAGGTGCTTAGGCTGCACTGTGAGAGAACACAATGCCTCCGAACTTCCTTCCTCCATCAGTGACACAGTTTTCACTCAGGGTGTTATGTATTCTTGACCTCTTTGTTAAAAAGCTAGAAGCAGCTGCCCCACAGCTGGACTAGACAAACCTTTAGTGCGGTCAGAGTACAGTTAGATGGAGAATGTTATAGACCTTGTGCATGACAGGCAGCACTCAAGCACTGAACTATGTCCCCAGCCCAGAAAAATGCTACTTAAAGGGCTTTTCACACTAATTTAAAAGATAGATATTGGAGGAAGTGTATTAGGAGAAGATTGGCATGAACGCATGTTGTCTGAAGTTAAAAATAGTAAAAAGGAGACCTTTCCAGAGATTAGTAGCATGACAATTTAGACATTTGTAAGATCCCTTCTTAAAGACTGCTGTGTTTCCTGTTTAGCCCATTTGACTTTATTGTTGTCCTAGTTTTCTCAAGTATGAGTAATAGCTAAAATACCTTTCATATGGGAAAAACCTGTTCTCTTGGGCAGATGAGGTCATTTGCAGAGGCTGACAAAATTATTTCTATTTACGTACACACCAAAAACTAAGAGAATCTTTCAACATAAATCAACCTCATTACCACTTCAGGCCAAAGAAGAGTACAAAAGATGGTATTGTCCACTTCAACATTCCAGACTGAAGAGTAATACATTTCTTTCTTAAAGAATCTCAAAATAGATAGTATATAGTGCTGAGTACACCACCACAATTGTATGGAAACAAAATGTTAGACTGGAAAATTACTCTATAGTTCATTTTTCCCACTCTTACTTTTACAGATGAGAAAACTAGGCCACACATTAAGAACAATTCCTTATCAGAGACCTCTTACAGCGGCCCTGGTCTCTCCACCCTGACCCTGAAGCTGCAGCCCATTCTGTTTGTCATTCAGCCAACAGGACCTGGGGCTTCTCAACAATCCCAATTTTAAATACTGCAGCCTTCCAAATCCGTCCTTAGCTCCAGAAATTCTAACTCAAAAATCATATATTCTTTCTTGGTTTTAGAGGTGGCCCCCAAATTCTGGATTTCCAGTTTGCTAGAGGTGATGATCACAGAAAGAATTCTCATTCAAAGTGATGACTAGAAAGGCTAATCATTAGCAAGTTTGAGAAGTAAGTGCTTTCTGCCTAGTTCCCTTTAGCATGTTTAAAGTCCAGCCCCAAGTCTTCCATGTGGTTCCTCTCTTACCCAACAATAACTGCCCTTTCTGTGAAATCCAGCGTCACTCACTACTAAAGGCCACATATCAAAGAGAAATGTGAAGTCAAATGGAGAAGAGGGTAAGTCTTACTGTGTGGTTTCTGCAGGTGGTTTAACCTTTCTGAGCTATGGTTTCATAAGGATCTGGTCTTTGACTCTTTCCATTTCCCCTCTACTCACCCCACTCTCTGGGACTACCAAAAGCTTACACAATTAGTAAAAAAAAATTTTAAACTATCTGGTGCAGTAGTGCACACCTGTAATCCCAGCTACTTGTGAGGCTGAGGCAAGAAGATTGCAAATTTGAGTTCAGCCTGAGAGACTCAGCAAGACCATATCTCAAAACAAAATAAAAAGGGGTGAGAGTATAGTATATAACTCAGTGACAGGGCTTCCCTAGAGTGTGTGAGGCCCTGGGCTTGACCTCCAATATACCCTGTCTCTCTCTCACACACACACGTCCAGACATTTCAAAATTCATTCCTTCTCACATCCCCAAA
Source organism: Fukomys damarensis (assembly GCF_012274545.1). Lineage (NCBI taxonomy): Eukaryota > Metazoa > Chordata > Mammalia > Rodentia > Bathyergidae > Fukomys > Fukomys damarensis. The sequence goes on along the minus strand of NW_022900943.1, from coordinate 24,044,186 downwards.
ATGTGGGGCAGCATCCTGGATTTTTTTGTGGGGGGGTCAAATGTACTTTCTAGATTCCCTTCTCTTCTAGAAATGGAAGCTAAAGTATAGTGTCTTAGTGTTCTAAATCACAGTGTGTCAGGGCAGTGGAATACGAATTCAAAGCAGTTGTGCAGGATGAGTATTTATAAGGAAATCCAAAACGACTGACCCCATACCAGGTAGTGTGCTCATTCTGCCTTTGGAATGGATCCTGATCTTTTTGAACTTCATTCTCCTCATCTATACAAGAAACGGAGTGGTTGGATTCGGTTCAAGGCTGCCAGTTCCTGAGTGATAAGCCACATTGCCATTCTTTAGTAGGTGTGTGAGGGGAGGGGAGGGGAGAGGCTGGCTGCTTACTAGGACAACTGGGCCTCCTGTGAGGGGTGTAGGGGATGAAGGGGAAGTCCAGCCAAAGGACTAATGCTCTATTTCCTCAAGTCTGAAAATGTTTTTACCTCACAGCTTTTGAAATTGATACATATTCATGCATTGCTGCAGTACTCATTTAGGACTGTAAAAACTTCCTTTTTTACTTCCTTTAAAGCTGATATCAGATAGATGGTCTGTGGACAAAGTTATCTCAGAAAGTAGGTAGCCATCAATAGTAGTCATCAGCAAGTACTTCGCCAAGCATTTTATCTCCATTTTCTATTTCACTCTCACAACCATCCTGTAAGTAGCTATTTTTAGTCTCACTTCACAGTTAAGGAAACTGAGGCTTTAGCTGCTTTGCAGATGGGTTTGTGCTCCAGTTTACTGGCAGTAAGAGGTGAGACCGGTGCTGATTCCCTTGGGAGGAAACAGAACAGAGCACAGTCTATTTCTAGCCAAGAACAACACTGGATCCAATTATTAGCAGCTTCTAATTATACTCCCCTTGCCTCCTAACCTTTCAAGGAGCCCCAAAACCTCCAAATCCATAGGCAGCACAAATTAAAATGAAGACTTCAGCTCTAAGACACACCCCAGCAACCTCCTCAGTCCTTGGGGAACGCTTGGTTCTCCACACTGTAAACATGCCCCTTACAATGACTCCAAAAACCTGAGTGGCAAACTTCTCCCACCATTTTCACTTGCTCTAAATAATCTAAATGCCTTATAAATAATCACTGAATTTTAAATGATCACTAATTCCCAACATGGTAGCACGAAAACAGATTAGTGAGATGATAAGCCCATTAAAAAATAGTAAGTAGAGGAGGGGATTGTAGCTCAGTGTAGCTTGCCTAGAGGGCATGAGTTCCTGGGTTGGATCCCTAGCACCACAAAAGCAAAAACAAAAAACACAAAAACCTGCCAACCTCCAAATAAATATATTGGAAATGTGCACTGGAAAATAGGTGAGATGCACAAACCCAGAACTATTTCAGTGAGCATCTTTTTGCGGGGTGAAGGAAGTTCATTCGAGGGTTTCTGTAATGTTTTCATCTTCACTCCCGATATTTTTTAAATTACAAACTGAGATTACAAGGGAATTCATTCTCCAACATAGCTCCAATCGAATATATTTGCACAGCATCGCAGTAAAGGAAATTTCTCAAAACTAAAAGGACTTTTACAATTCAGTTTTATTCCACTTCCTTTGGGTTTGTTCCCCTGGCTGAGAGGGATCAAACTAGACCTTCGCACACACTAGGCAAGTGCTCTACCCCTGAGCTACACCCAGGCCTGGGTTAACACCTTCTGTTCCCTTCTGGCACCTGTATGTGAACCCTGAAGATTTGTACATTTGTTCAGATAAACCAGTTTTCTACTTTTTTCATTTACAGGATATCAAAGAATCTTCATTGTTTTAACTGCAATTAGTTTATATCTTAAGATGGGATATTAAGGGTATTTCCAAATTACACTGTTGTAAGCATAAATTATGAATATCTTGATCTACTCATAGCTTTGCTCTCCTTCTTGGCTTTCAAAGGATTTCCTTGGAATTCTCTGGAGTGGGGCTTTCAGGCCAACTTTTATAAATCCCTAAGCCTTTTGATTGCCTTCCAAACAGGCCAAACTTAAATAGCTGAGTACCATTTCCTCTACTTCTACCATAAAATTATTGTAATTACTGTATGCTTTATATATGTGCATACTGTATAATTACTTTTGTCAATATGCAACTATAAAATGGTACATTCTTAAGGTTTCCTTTCGTCATTTCTTTACTAGTGGCTAAGTATTTTCCTTCAAGTTTATTCACATGTGAGAAATAGGAGCATGTCAGAGCCACGATTTCTGGAGCCAGACTGCGTCAGCAAGGAGCCCGGGAACCTTCGTTCACCAACTCAAAATCAGGAAGCCCTTAGCCTCTCCTAACTTCAGCCTCCGCTTCTAAAAGATTTTAATTAAGTTAAATTTTTAAACGGGTACATAAAGACATATAAATACTGTATTAATGGGGCATAGTGTGAGGTTTTGATACATTTATATATTAACTTTAGCTTCTCCCTTGGTAAAAATAGCTATAATTAATGTTATAAGTAATTTTAATTGGGAAAATGGTCATATATAATTTAAGAGTTTTTATTAAGAATAAGTGAAACCTATAACACACTTATACAGTATTTAACACAATGAGCCCTTTTTTAAAATATTAGCAATTTATTATTATTGCTTATATTTCCTCTTATCTGACCTTAGTTTAAATCTTTAATTCATATCTATGGGTAACTTTTCCAGAGTTGTGTAAAAATTTTTTTAAAGTTTATTATCAAATTATTCAATGCACTTGATTTAACATATTTCAAATTTACTGATGAAAATATTTCAGTGCAATCAATTTAATTACACAGTGAGCATCTATTGTGTAAAACAGATCCCTAGGTATCTAGAAATACACAAACACAAATAATGTGTACTCCCTGCTCGAAGTCGGGCAATGGCTATTTGCTGAGCTTCTGGGGTAAATTATACCCTTGGTCAATGTAATTAAGAGCTATTTTTGAAACAACGTAGCCATTGTAGGCCTGAAAGAAACTCAGAAGAACCTAAGGCCCTGCTAGAAGTACCAGCCCAATCAGCACTTACTAAGTCTTCCTCGGGTGGGTGGATTCTGCCCTGCAGTGTCTCTTATATGAGAAATCCAAAATATACATAAAAAGCAAAATAAAAGCTAGATAAAAGGAAGTAGGGAGATAGAGCTTTCTCAAACAGGAAGGGGATCAAGAGATGGAGAGAAGAGGAGGCAAGAGGGGAGGGAAAGGGAGTTTTTTAAAAAAGCACTAAAGAAAAAAAATGGAAATAGAGTTTTTCCAAATGGGAAGGGACCAAAAATTGGAAGGAGCAAGGAAAGATGGGAGAGGTATGGGATGAAAAAAGAATTACAATGGGTTATGTACATGTACCAAGTCCCCTGGATAAATGCAATCATTATGTACTGCAAACATGTATATTAAAAATAAATAAATAGATAATTTCAAAATGAAAGACAAGATTTTATACTGCTGGAGGTTTATTTCTTAGCCTTAAGACAATCATGCCTGCTGCAAACATTTAAAGCCAGGAACACAAGATTCAGCCTTTTTCCAATTTATCTGACCTAGAAAACTCCTCAGATTAGCATATCAAGAAAAAAGTCCAAGTCCCCAGGTTCTAGCCTTCTCGTTTACTCATGAGAAAGCTGATCTGTACTTTCCTGAGGGTCAAAGACTGAGTGCAAAGTTGAGATGAACCACAGCCCAGAGTGTTTCCTGATAGGTAGGTGGCTTTCACACTCCACTGCACTGCCTCAACTCAATTCTACCATTTTGGGGGTACAAGGGATGGGCCACCCACACAACCTCAGATGAGAAATCTGACATTTCCTTGTGGTCGTTATCAGTCAACACTACTCATTCTATTCTTCAATATGGACATATTTTTTCACAAAATAGAAAAATTTCCGTATGAGTCAAACAAGAAATATAGGATATTTGAAAGAAAATTATGCTTGATTTTTTTGGTATCGGGGATTGAACTCTGGACCTTGTGTTTGCGAGGAAGGCGGCAGAACCACTGAGCCAAACCCCTGGCCCCATGCTTGATTTTTGACATGAAATTTTGGCACATGATCAATCTGCCTTGTAGTGCTAACTTCTTACGTGCTCCAAAATCACACACACTGGTGCCATCCCAACGCGTCCAATTTGGTACAGAGGATTTTCTGCACAATGGTCAAAAATATCTGTGATACTAATATGTTTCCTAATATGTTTATTAGGGCACTTGTTTCCATCTGCATGTTTTGAAAATCCTGTACTGACAGCCATGTCTCAAATTTCCAGGGCACTTACGAGTCTTCTTAACAGAAAGTGATCACACCTCACTAGGTTGTTTATAATTCATCATCTATTGATTTAGTGATGCTGGGGATTGAATCCTGAGTTGTACCACCAAGCCGTACCAGTCCTTGTGATTCACTTTAAAAATACATCACTAGGGTCAGGAGAACCAGGCTCAGTGGTACAGTCCTTGCCTAGTGTATGCACAAGAGCATAGGCTCCATCCCAGAGCCCCAGCAGTGGGGAGAGAGGGAGGGAAAGGAAGGCAGGCTCAGCACAGACTGTAAAATATGTGAGCTTTGGCCTATGCCCTGAGGGGTGGGGGCTAAGAATGTCAGGAACATGTTCCATTCCTCCATTGAGCCACCTTTCAGCAACAGCTAGTGTTAGGGCTTTTTTCTTTTTCTTTCTTTCTTTCTTTTCTTTTTTCTGATATTGGCTGGGAATAAAACCCATGGCCTTTGTACCAAGCCTTGGCTCTTTTCATTTTTTAATTTTTCATTTTGACATAGTGTCTTGCTAAATTGCTAAATTGTCCAGGCTAAGCTTGAACTTGAGATCCTCCTGTTTCAGCGTTCCAGAGTAGTGAGGTTGTGCAACCAGGCCCAGCTGTGCTTAGGGCTTTTATTAAAAACCAGAGGTTTACCCCGGCAAGCCTAACAGCCTAGACAGTGCCCCAGGCAATTTCTGTGTCTAGCTATTGATAACCAGAAAAGCATTGACTACGTGACTGCAAATCGAAGATTAGCAGAAACATCCTCCTCCAGTGAGCTGTGCTAGGAGTGCGGTTAGAGCTGGTCTGAGCCCGCTGTTCACCTTTCACCTTCATGGGAGGAGAACTGTAGCCCTTGACACTCTCCCTGCTCACGAAAGAGCCCAAGCCACCTAGGCTGGTTCCAAAGGAAAGCTAGGAAGGGAAGAACCCTTGAGGCACCAGTGGATTACAGAATAAGCACAAGGTCCTGAATTCAATCCCTGGTACCAAAAAAATAAATAAATAAATAAATAAAATATATATAATATATATACATATACATATATAATAATAAAGAAAAGAAAGAAACCACACTATCTAAGGCACAAATCACTTCAAATGTCACCTGCCTGGGAGAGACCATGAGAGATCTGGAGCTTGCTTAAAATAAGGGTGTATATATAGCCTTTTAATCGATAAATAATCGTATATATTTATAGGACATACTGTGTGACACTCTAGTATGTGTATACATTATGGGATGGATGATAAAATGTACACACTTAAGGGAAACAGGACATGTATTCATCACTCTTCACAGTTTAAGCACTTTTTACTCTAGGAGCAATTTTATCTTCCACTGGATGAACTAACTGCATAAGTATATCTCAAGAAGCAGTTTTAAAGTTTACCAGCAAACAGGTATTCAAACTGTCTTATTAATAAATACATACATATATTTACATTTGATACATGCATTTATAAATATATAAGATATGTAGAGATTTATATATGTGCATTATATATGTTTATATTTACATCTGACTTAGAGTCAGTTATTTACGTCATAAACACAAACATACATATACAGCTTTCACCCAAGATTTTAAATAAGCTTACCAAGTTTTTTAGAACAGATGCTAAGAAGTAAAAGCACTAAGTGCCCTTAACATTTTTTTTTCTTTTTTTTGGTTTGAGATAGGGTCTCACTATGTAGTTGAGACTGACCTGGAACTCACTATGTAGCCCAGGTTGGTCTCAAACTCACAGCAATCCTCCTGCCTCAGCCTCCCAAATGCTGGGATTACAGGAATGTGCCAACACATCCAGCAAACATTTTTAAATTATCTGTGTATTCTACTGTATTAATAAACTATGTACACTATAATATAAAAGTTGAGGGGATGATGAAATAAAACCTATTAATTGATTTCAGTAATAAACTCTTGGCTCTGCTACCTAAATCTTGACACTTAGTTTCTTTCTTAATTTGATGTAGATCTCACTATGTTGTCCACCTGGCCTTGAATGCCTAGGCTCAACAGATAACCCTGCCTCAGCCTCCCAAGTACCAACAACACCTAATTTTCAATATATCTACCAATTATACAAAAATCTGTGGTAAAATTCAGCTGACAATTTTCAATTCATTCTAAAGACCAAAGAAATAACCAGCAAGTGTCACACATTTGATGAATGGATTCAAAATTAATTGATATTCCTCACCCAAAAGATTACAATAGTGTAGTTAGGTAATTCTGTCTCCAAGTTCTTAACAGTTTTTATTTGTGAGAGTTTTGATAAGTCACTACAGTCTTTCTTTTTGACAGCATGTTCACATTACAAGAAAACACTTCTCAGGCCGGGGCTAAAGCTCAGTGGTAGAGCACTTGCCTAGCAAGTGTGCGACACTGGGTTAGAAAAAAAAAGAACAAAACAAAACAAACAAAAAGGAAGGGGAGGAGGGAGGGAGGAAGAAAAAAGAATAAGATACAGATTTTCATTTCTCAAATGCTTGAGGTAGCAGAAATTTCACATTTACCTTGAATGTTCTCTCCTCTCCAATACCTATGACTACTGACAGGTATCACAAAACTGGAAGACAGCAGCAGATTTGAAAGAAGTTTTTTCGTTAGAGAAAGATGTGCACCCAGAGCACTGCAAGAGGTGCCAAAGCCCTCCAGTCCTTAGCCATTCTGTCTTGGGCCAGGGCAAGAGCAGAAAGCAACCCAGTGAGGTCCCTGGTGCAATGGGAGGACAAGAGGAAGAGGGAAGCGGTCTCTCAGGCACCAGGGACCCACTCGCAACTAAGCACGGACATAGCAGTTGAGAGTTGCTGGGCTGAAAGCCTCGTGCTCATGGGACTAAACCACTCCATGAGACCCTGTGGCTCAGAATGGCGACACCCACCTACGCTCCCAGCCAGGTGAGCAGGACCCACCGACCAGAACCCTGTCTCCTTCTACCCGAGGGCACCGCACTCGCTTCTAGGACACCACCAGATTAACAACCCAGACTTCACTAAATAGTAAAACGAACTTGGTTTCCTTATTAAATCCTTAGAAGTTATAAAAAGAAGTTCTTATGCTTTCCTCTGAAGGACTATTGCATGCACACTGCTCCGGCTGCCCACATTCCTTTGTGTCTCGCAGGCTTCTGTTCAGTACGGTCCAGGTACCCGGCTGCAGCTTCACGTAGCAGACTGGCTGTCACTGTCCAGGGCCCACGCCGACGTTGGCTGTGCACAGACTGGGATCCCGAGCCGCTTTCAGAACTCAGTCTCCCTGACACACATGTGATCGAACCGGTCTAGCTATGACCAGGCCCAAAGGAAAGAAACAGAAAACCATAGACCCAGACTTCTTCCCTTCCCTCCATGCATACCTGGCTGCACATCTGGCTTCCTCTCCTGTACCAAACACAAGACTCAAGAGCTGTGGAGCCAGCCCCTTCTCTCTCTACACCGAATGATCTTTTTCTACTCCATGTGATTTATATGAAACAGCTCCAGACAGGTAGTTAGTTCCCGCCTGGATCCGTTCCCTGGGTTCGTTGCCTACTCCCCACCTCCACTTGGATGTTTCACACGCAAAACACATCCAGAACGGAATCGCTTCCCCTTCCCGCCCTGTGCCAGCCCAGTCCTCCTCCACCTCTCTAACGCCACACACATTCGCCACCCCATCCCGCCAGGCTGTTTATGCTAGAAACTTCTGAATCATCCGTTACCTCCCTCTCTACCAACCATGTCCAAATGACCACCACCTTCTTGCTGATTAGAAATGCACACACTCAGGCGCAGTCTCCCTCTGCCATTCCCTTTTACCCAGTGTTATCCCTGAGTGACTGCAAACTCCTGGGCAGGCAGGTCTGTGTACACAGCCTCTCCCCCGCCCAGGGTGGCACCTGTGAGGGTGGAGGCCGTGCCAGCACTATGTGCCCAGCTGAGGGGCTGAAGCCTTCCGCACCGGTCTAGCTGAGGTCTAAGCAGTATATCTTTTCTAAAGGGACCATGCAGAAGTGCAAAGCTCTTTGTCTGGTTTGCCAGACACTGTACATGCCAGCAGAACCTACCCCTATGTGACTATGTGATCATTTTAAAAACTCAAATCAAGGGCCGGGGATTTAGCTCAGTGGTTCTGCTGCCTGCTTTGTAAGCACAAGGTCCCAAGTTTGATCCCCGGTACCAAAAAACAAAAAACAAAAAAACAAACTCAAATCAAATCACCTTATCTCTCACCTAAAATCCTTTAGTGAGCAAGGCAGAGTGGTACATGCCTGTAATCCCAGCACTCTGGCTGGCTGAGGCAGGAGGATGGCAAGTTTGAGCTTGGCCTTAGGAAATTTAGAAACGTAGTGAGATCTCAGAATAAAAACTAGAAAAGGGCAAAGATCCTGGGTTCAATCCACAGTACTGCAAAAAAAAAAAAAAAGTTTGAAATCCTTCATTTGATTCACCACTACCATTATGCTAAAGCCCAAAATCCTAAAATTGATTCAAGAGGCCTCATTCCCAGCTACATTTCCGTCTTGTCCCAACCTTTCCTATTGGAAATTCATCCTGTGATTCCCTAGTTACTTCTTGCTTGTTTTTCAGGTTTCGTGTGAAATACCACTTTTTAGGGAGGGCTTCCCTGACCAAGCCTCCTCTCCTAAACTAAGTCAGGTACCGAGGACCATCCTAGTTTGACAGTCTGTGCTTTTCTGAACCATCGCTTAGGACTGTGGCAGCCTGTGTGCCTGTCTTTCTGCTCCCCTGGCCACCAGACCAGAGGACACACCTAGGGGGAAATGCTCCATCTTGCTCATGGCTGTAGCCCCAGAGCCAACAATGCCTCCCATCTAACAGCTGTTCAGTCAGTAGTTGTTCCATGAAGGCCTACACCAGTAAGTAGGCCAGGAACCCAGGAGCCTATGCAACAACGTGGCTACTTTGCAGAGGTATAAAAATTAATCATGACAGGATTTCTTAGTAACTTTATGACACTGATTACCAAATATATGCAGACTCCCGACTGGAAACACATACAATGGATGAATCAGACTCCGGGTGATTGGTTGCAGCAGTGACATTTCATTTCTTCTTTTTGCATTTGTTATCACAACCCTCTTTATAGCTATAAACAAAGAGCTTTACCAGCCCACGTTCATAGAGAGCAATCTATGTAATCACACACGCCCCTTGCTTGGCTTAATGCTCTGTGGTTGCCATCTTGCAAGCCTTGCCTCTGTTTATTGTTTTTATGGTACTAGGCACTGAACACAGGGCTTCCCCCCAGGGCCGGCAAGCACTGTGCTACTGAGCTACATCATCTCAAGATACTTTTTATCCTGAGAGAAAGTTTTGCTAAGTGCCCAGGTTGGCCTCAAACTTAGGATCTCGCAGCCTCAGACCACCGTAGTCATCGTTCTTTTAACAAGAAGCTTCATGAATTATGTAGCCAGTTATTCTGTTACTTTTTGGTTTTGGTTTTGATCCCCCATCCCACCCCACAGCAGGTACTGGGAATCAAACTCAGGACCTTGCTCTTTCCAGGCATGCTCGGCACCACTGAGACACATCCCCAGCTTAGTCAGGTGTGAGTTCTACAAGTTAGATTTCTGGAAGGGGCCACTGGGTAGCTAATTCCTAGCTAAGAATGCATTTTTCAAACCCAGGGCCGTATTTTTCCCCTCTTTGAGCTTATTTAACATCTAATTAACAGTGTTAAATTTCCAGAAAATTTTTTTTCATATTATGTATCATGTGCAGTGGGGGATTTCTCATACTACTGAAACATGGGGCAGCCTTAGTTTTTGAGTTAGCTTAAAAAAAAAGGTCATTTTCTCAAAAATTGAATTTTCTTCCAAACATGATATATTCACACCAAGTCTCAATAATATAATTTTTGCTTAGTTTTGTTTGGGCTTCTAATATGTGTCTTTTTTCCTAAATCAACAAGTATGGTCAGTTGATATGTCATTACCTTAAAAAAGTGAAAGACACTATGTTAAAAAAAGAAAAATGAAAACTAGTATAGAATTCCTTTTTAGTTTCCAACATTTTAAATCATATGTAATTAAACAAATGCATTGAATATCTGACATTTCTTTGGAGTTCAAACTTAGCAGGACACACGGGCTGTTCACAGAGGACCCTGGTTTGGTTATCTTTATGATAAAAATGTTTTAAAATGTCAGACGTTTAAGTTTACAATTAGTTTTTCTAATCACTGAAAATTTGATGTTCCCTGAATTTGGCTTGTAGTTGATTTCACAAGTGTCTGGACTCTATTTCTTCCTCAACCACGGGTGACTATCCCCTCAGAAACACTTGGAAACGTCTGGTGACACTTGGGGTTGTAATAACTAGAAGGAGTGTGCTGTTGGCATCTTGAGGAGCAGGCTGGGGATGCTGCTACACATCCTACTGTGTACAGGACAATCCCCTACCACCAAAGACCATCCATCTGGCCAAAAGTGTCCAAAGTGCCAAGGCTGAGAAACACTGCTCTAAAAATCTTGTTGCAGCAAGGAAATGTGACAACTCTGGGCCACACCTCCAGTGTCAAAGCCAAGACAGTCCCCAAAGAACACAACACCTAACTCGTCTGAACAGTCATTTGAGAACTCTCCTTCCTTTTTATGGTGGTGCTGGGGATTGAACTCAGGGCCTTTATCCTGAGCTACATCCTCAGCTTTTTTTTTTTTATTTTCCATATTTTGAGACAGGGACTAAGACTAAGTCACTAAGTTAGTAGTCTACTAAGTGAATCTGAATCACTAAATTTCCCAGGCTGGGCTCAAACTTGAAATTCTCTTGCCTCAGTCTCCCAGATTCCTGAGATTACAGGCATGTACCACCACACTCAGCTAAGAACTTCCTTTTTAATACAGGGAGTTAGGGATTTGCCATCTTGACTTGGAACCGTGAGTATATTTCTCATTGCAATGAATATTAAAATATTAAAATGACAGGCATCCTCAGCTGTTCTCACATACTGTGGTATTCAACACAGCTGAAATACTACACACCACAAAAAGCAGCATTTGACAAAAGAAGTCATTTCCAGCAGCACTAATTTGTCTCCTATCACCTCATCCCATGAAAAATGTACAGTATCTTCATTGTAACTCAGACTTTTCTGTTCACTTGAAAATGTAATTATATAAAGTTTATAAGGCAGAGATTAGCAAATGAATGACATGAGTCAAATCTGATTCTTTGCTTCAAAACAGAAAAAAGCCAATATTTTAATCATGTTTAATATTCTGAAAAATAAAGATTTTTTGCTACTTTTTTGGGAAAAAAAGAAAAGAGGATCTGGTTATACTGGGCCAGAATTTCTGCAGGATTACTGCATGGGCATACTCACCCAGATTTATCCAACCAGGGCTCTCAGACCTGGTGTATTACCTATTCTGTCCCTGAAGGTGGAAGATTTTATGATCCCAATTTGAAGAAAAGGTTTTTGCGTTGTTTCATTGTCGTTGGTCTCTTCGTTTGGGAATGGTGGTGAACTCAACCTACAGCCTTAAACATTCTACCACAGAGGTACAGTGCCCCGATGCCCCGAGCCTCACTACACATTTTTCTAACTGCTGAGCAACTAACTCACAAATGAAAAAGTAGGAAGAACAGCAACTTGTGTGCCAAATCGGTGTTATACAGGTAATTAATCAAAGATGAACTATAATAACGAAGGCTGGAATCCTATATAGATTGGGGCAGAAGCTGAGTCCTCACAAGGTCAGGAAGAGCAGGAGAGGGGCAGACAACCTTCAAATCCTCACTCCACGTATTTCATCTACCAACAAAACATTTGTTTAAAGTTCAAGGTATTGTGTCTTGCAGTTAAAAATGAGGGAGCTGGCCATTTCTAAGAAATCAAGATTTCCCCAAATTACCATTTTTGAGGCCAAAAAAAAAAAAAGGAAGAAAAAGAAGAAGCAGATTCCCATATGCTCTTGAGTTTTCCTCCCTGCCAGAACTGAAATCTGTTACCAAATCCCCCTGCTGAGACAGCCTGTCTGCAACTGCCTAAGCTCCAAGCAGGTAATTTACACTGATCTTTACAAACCATTAATCCGTTCCCTCCCTTCTATGAAAACAAACCTTTCTTTCAGAAGAGTTCGAGGGGCGGGGGGAGTGCTAGAGGAACTCAGGCTCTCCCCTACGACTCGGTCATCAGATTCCAGCCACAGAAAGATGTGGCCACCTTGTCACCTCAGCGAGGCAGTTTCCTCCAAACATCATCCATCCTTCAACTTGCAGCTGGTGCCATTATTTGCATAAAGACGACTCTGTTCTCGGTAGAAAGAAACACGGCAAAGGGGGTGCAGGGCAAGGTCCACGCGCGTCTAGAGGACGCCCAGCGACTGCACGACTCACCTCCACTCGCAGGCCCCTCCGCGAGAAGGGCGGGAAGCGGCGCGAAGGTGCCTGTGCTTTACTGCGCATCGAGAGAGGGGCTGCGAGCAGGGTGCCGTGAACGAGAGCTGCTTCCACCGCCGAGAGCCAGCGACCCCAAATGGGAAGACATTCACTCGGGGGTTAGACACTAAAAGAAAACAAAAACAAACAAGAAAGAAAGAAACCTGGAAGAGGAGTAAAATTCGCCCCAGAAGAGTCACCTGATTTCATAACAGACCCTGAAGCGCCAGGTCCCAGCCCTGGCTCCGGGCCCAGGCTGGCATCTAGGCGCGAGTCGGCGCTCACTCCAGCACCGGCTTCGCAGCAGTAAAATGGGGCGACGGCGCCCCTTCCCAGGACTCGGGCTGGGATGAAACGAAGCAAATAAAGTCTCTGGCGCCCAAGCAACGCCGGTTTGTAACTGTTCGCTCCCTGCCTCCCACGCTCGCAGCCAATCCCTAAGATTGCCAAGTGCTCCCTCCGCGGATCGGCGGAGAAGAGGCCACAAGGTGGCTCCCAGGTGACGCGGGCGCCGGTGTCCTCGCCCGGAACGCGCGGAGCAGACGAAGGGAAAGAAACGTGGAGGACGGACGCTCCGCTCCACGCCGGGCCCCGGGCTGCTTCCTCTTCCCCAGAGGAGGCGTCCGGACCATAGGGGCCCGGCCGGGAGCCGGCTCCATCCTTCC
>NW_022900943.1:24008202-24030575 GCF_012274545.1 Fukomys damarensis | reverse complement strand
GGGCCAAAGCTTCCACTTTCTTCCTCCGTAAGCCCTGGGTTCTAGGTCTCTCAATTTCGTCTGGACGAGGTGCTTAAGTGTGGTCTTCTAAAAAATAGGCTTCCTTCCTCGCAGGCAAAAAGCAAGAAAAGTGCTGCTTGTCTGATTTTTAAAATAAAAATGTGTTTTATAAACAAGCAGAAATGTCAACCCCCAAGCCCTCCCCGAAGTATTGAGGATGGAATTTGTCGGGGCTTTGCCACTGTGCTGCGTCGTCAGTCTTTTTGCTTTCTTTTTCTTCTTTAGGCAATGCCTCACTTCCTTGGGTGCCCAGGCTGGCCCACAGAACTTGAACTGACTGCCTCAGTCTCCTGAGTATTGGGGATTACAGGAGTGCACTGCCTTGCCCAGCTTCCAACGTTGTTTACATACCTTGTAAAGCGTAGAAATGATCTCGCTGGATATGTTGTGTTCCAGATGAACCTTGCTTACCAAATTTAGCATTTACGAATTCCTAAGTGGCTGGCTTATAGTGCAGTAGGAGAGCACAAGCTTAGCATAGGTGAGGCCCACGGCTCAAGACCCAGCTCAGAAAAGAAAACAACAATCAACAGCAAAAAACCTCATCGCATTCACATTTATATTTCACATGTAAAAATTAAGATCAATGAAATGACGGAACAACCCACAGTTGTATGAAAAGTGACTATACCTCTCTTCCACCCTTGCAGCACTTGGCTTTAGTGAATTACCAAAGTTGAGACACATTTCCTTGTAGGAAGAGGAATATTGTGTCTGGGTCATCCACTGGATTTTTAACTTCTGGAAAGCAGCACAGAGGTCTTATTCATCTTTGTGTCATTTAGCAACTCACCTTCACGTCAATGTACAATCCTTCAAGTACTGGAGAAGCCTCGTGCGTAGACGCGTGCCTATCCATGGCGTCCCCTGGAGCTCAGGTACCGCTGAGAGCTTGTGAATGGGCGGGGGGCGGGGTGGCACCGTAACCAGTGTGCTTTGCTTGGCGTCCACCATCCCAACTACAGGAGGTCGTTACCAAGGGAGAACCCAGATGAGGCTGGCAGGGTTGGTCTGAAAGGAAACACTGAGTCCCTGAGGCTCACTCTCTTGAACTCTTGAACTTCAGCCTTGAAGAAATTAGATGCTCTTTTGAGTGCCCGCTGAGACCTCACACAAGGACACCGAAGCAGAAGCCAGCAGTGCCCCCTAAGGGAAGCACAAATGAACCATACCACGGTGATCTGTTAAACCCACCCGTCCTTTGGGTTAAGCCCTAACCTTTTCTATGCTTTACAATTCTGCAGTTCTGCAAGGATCACTTTGGACCCCCTGTTCCCACACTTTCCTCTGTACTTTCACCCCATGCCAGAACGTCCCTGGGAAACGCCACTAGCAGTGACGATGTCATAGGTGTTAATAGTATTAATGACAATATTAGGGCATCTAGCTTTGATTCTATGTAGGAAAGTAATTTTCTTATAATGTGTTGTGTGCAAGATCTAGAACAAGGGGAATAGACAAGCACTTTTCAATCTGTGATTTATTTATTTTTATCATGAAAACAAAAGTATGAACTGAAAATATGTTCTGCAAAATACACTTAATTTGCATTTTAATCCAAAGTAGAAGTATGAAACTGCCATTTGTTTTCATTTATCCATAGCTCACATGAATATATTTACAAAAGGACAAAATAATATTTTTTTCTTTCCTTAAGTAAATCTAGGTAAAGGCAAGTATGCTGTGAAATCCTCACAATGCCTTATGAAATTAAGTTGATAAATTTTCATTTACACCTGTCACTTTTTAGAATAAACTGTGTTTCCTCCATTTTCACTTGACTAATTTTTTCTTCCTGTGCTCATGTCAAATGTATTTTGAGTGTGTTTCAAATAAGTTCATAAAATACTTACAAAGATGCTTTTGTGTTGCTATTGTGCTGGGGAGGTAGAACCCAGGGCCTCCCTTATTCTAGGCAAGTGTTCTACCTCTCTGCTACAACCCCAGCCTCGAACAACACACTGTTTACTCTCAGAAAAGACAGTTAAATTTTATTACTGGTATGATAGCTAGATCTTTAAATATATGTTGAGAAAGCAGTGCTAATTCTGGTGCCCGACACAATTTGAACCATGACATATTTCACTTACATTATGAACATGAATGGACCTATCTAACTTAAATGTATATTATTTTGATAGGGAAAAATATTTCAAAATCCAAACAATGGAGTTATAGATAAACTTGCACAGTATGCCTTGCCTGTTGAATACCACCTGCATGCCATAAGAGTAATTCGTTTTTTAAGTTATGGCAATAAATATATACCCATAATTCTGCACAAGTGGCTTAGAAGATCTTTCTCAATGGGTAAGCATTCTGTAAGTCAGGGCCCAGTGAGAAAACAGACATTACAGTAATAATTTTTACACAGAATTTAAGGAATTGCTGGAGCAGGTCATGGAGGATTGGAAAGGCAACCAGAGAAGCAGGTGCCACTGAGCTAGGGATCCTGAGAGCAGGGAGACAGCCCCTAGGGAGACACAGACCCCTGAGGAGAGGGTGGTCCCTGGCTGGTGCCACTGCTTCTCAAGGCAAAACTTGAGGGTGGATTGAACCCTAGAAACTGGCGCCAACTACGGCAGTCAGGAAGAGACCTTGCTGGGTAATGCTACAGGAAGGTCAAGCAAGTGTGAAGGAGCAAGGTCCTGCTCCTGCTGCCAGCCTTGTGCTCTCTTCCAGCACCTTCCTGTTGGTAAAACCTTACAGGAAACCTGGTTGGCTGAGTCCCAGCCCCAGGTCAAAGAGCATAGTATGGAAAGATAAGCTTTAAGGCCAGTTGTAATAACCAGCATGAAAAGCAAACTTACGTTTACAACCACCAACTGTCCTGATGTTGAAGATGCAGGGAATGCCTGATAGAGACTTGTTATCACAATGACACATTCTGATTAATATTTTCTAATCACAGTAGAACTGTAGTCATAAATACATTCAAATAAAGGATGATATTGAACTTGACTCCACCTTTGTAATCCTGGAAAACAGTGACAATTAAAGAGGTCCCTCCCCTATTTTATTTTACAGGAAACCACTAACTGAGCAGAACCACATCTCCGGACAGAACTTAGATAAGACCATGGATAACTCCCTTGTTTACAGATGACAAGCCCATAAACAGACCCTCCTATTTCTCATTCTCAGCTCATAAATGATTACCTCATCCCTTTGTGTCCACTGACCCATCTGGCCTTTAAAGGGCTTTCCTTGACCAACCTTTGGTCAACTTTCTCTCCCTCTCCAAAGCCTTTGGCTTTCAATCCACTCACAACCTAAAGGAGTATTGAGATGCCACTCCCCAGAAGTCCCTTTCCAGTTGATCCCAAGGAAAAACCTTTCCTTATCATTGTCCAGTCATGCCACCTGTTCATCCCACTCCCTGGTACTCACTTTAAAATAATATTTACTCATTCTTTATGACATTATTTACTTTCTCCTACCTTCCCCCTCCCCCAAATCTCCCTGTTAGAATACATTCTCTGGCCTCGGTTCTTGGACAAGTGCCCTGGATGTCTCGTCTATTAAAGCTTATGAAGGAGTTAAATTGCTTCTGTGGACAAAGAGATTCTTTCTTTGGCCTTCCTGTGAATTTGTTTTCTAATTGTATTTTGAATTTTTGTTTTTTACTTAGCTCCCCAGGGATTGTGCAAAGGAATTAAGAGGTACTTTTCGCACTTCCTCTTTAGTGTTTTTTTTTTCTTTTTAACTATCTGTTAGTCCTATGGGTAACTCTTTCAGGCACCCTGCCCTTGTCCTACTTTAGTTTAATATCTTCAAAAATGGTAGATGCTAGCCAAATGCAAAGGAATCAACAACTGGGATCTCATCTTATTAAAAAGCTTCTGCACTGCAAGAGAAATCACCAACAGAGCTAAGGGACAACCTATAAGGTGGGGAAAAAATTTTATCATCTGTTTCTCAGACAAAGAACTATTGTCTAAATATATAAAGAATTTAAAAAATCAGACCCCCAAATATAAACATCCAATTCAAAAATGGGCATCTGAAATGAACAGTCATTTCTCAGACAAAGAAGTAAAATCAGCAAATAAATATAAAAAATGTTCAACATCACTGGTCATTCAAGAGATGTAGATGAAAACAACAATGAGATTTTACCTCACCCCAGGAAGAATGCCTGCTATCCTTGGAAAGAGCCCATTTGCCCAAAAGTTACAAATTGGATAAAGATGTGGTTTTTCTATAAAATGGAATACTACTCAGCCATAAAGAATGAGACATTAGATTCATTCATAGGAAAATGGATACATATTGAGAATATACTCCTAGTGAAATAAATAAGTCACACGTGTAAATACTGAATAGTTTCTCTGGTGTGAAAAACTATAATAGTACATAAGATCCTAATGACATAATTGACAATGTGAAATAGGAAGAAAAGGGCTAAAGGTGTAGGGAAAGTGGGAAGGGTGGGGGAAAGGCAATAAGGAAAAAAAAATGTGGGAAAATGAAAAAATGGAAATAAAGTGTTTGTAAATGGGGAGGGGAGGAAGCGGGTAAAGGGAGGGCAGGGACAAGGGGGAAAAATGAGAACCAAGACCTGTCATGTAAAGGTACAAGATCCCAATGATGAATGTAACTGTACTGTACACCTAAAACGTGCCAATAAACTCAATGAGAGAGAGAGAGAGAAAGAGAGAGAGAGAAAGAGAGAGAGAGAAAGAGAGAGAGAGAGAAAGAGAGATAGAGAGAGAAAAAAAAGAATGGCTGCCGTCAAGAAGTCAACCTGGCCAGGGATTTAGCTCAGTTGTTCCGACACCTGCCTTGCAAGTGCAAGGTCCTGAGTTTAATCCCTGGTACAAAAAAATAAATACATACAATTTAAAAAATAAAAAAAGAAACCAACCAATAAGAACTGCTGGTGGGGTTGTGGGGAAAAAGGAACCCTTCTCAAACTGTTGGTGGGAGTGTAGACTGGTGCAACCACTGTGGAAATCAGTGTGGAGATACCTCACAGGACTAGGATTAGAGGTTCTATTTGACCCAGCTATTTCCCTGCTGGGTATCTTCCCAAAAGAATTAAAACAATCATACCACAATGATATATGTGATGTGCACACATGTGTATAGCAGCACAGTTTCTAATAGCTAAAGCTTGGAAATAGCCCAATTGCATATCAACTGGTGACTGGATAAAGATGTGCTTTTTTGTTTTTGTTTTTAATAAAATAGAGTACTACTCAGCCACACAGAACAAGAAACTAGAGACATTTATAGCCAAATGGATGCACGTTGAGGTGATACTCTTAAGTGAAATAAATAGGACACCCACATATAAATACCGAATAGTTTCTCTGGTGTGAGGAACTAGAAATGTAAATAAGGATCAAAATGTATAATTGATACTGTGAAATAGGAAGAAAAGATCTGAAGGGTAGGGAAAGTGGGAGGGATAGAGGAAAGAAAAGAAGGGAAAGGAAAAAATATGAGAAAATGAAAAAATGGAAACAAAGTCATTGTAAATAGGGAGGGGTGGAAGGGGTGAAGGGAGGGCAGGGAAATGGGGAAAAAATAAGAGCCAAGATACGTCATATAAAGGAACAAGATCCCAACGAATCCCAATGAGGAATGTACTGGGCTGTACATCTAAAATGTACCAATAAACTTAATGAAAAAAAAGAAAGAAATTAGCTGAGTACAGTGGGACATGCCTATAATTGCAGCTACTCAGAAGGCAGAGATGGGAGGTTCTTGAATTCCATGATGCCCTGGGTCACAGGGAGACCCTGTCTCAATAAATAAATACATAAGTAATCACAAAGAAATGGCCATCTCACAGTTCTCCTGGAAATGTGCATCTCTCCACACTGGCTCATAAGGATCTCTCCCTTCTTTCACCCCCTTTCTCTTTTTCTTTCTTTCCCCTCTACCTTCTCTTCATCTGCCTTCAATGCTTCCATCCCTCTTGCTTCACCCCCACCTCCTCCATGGCTTTATTTACCCCGCCAGACATTTCCTGACCCTCTGTAGTGCTAAACTGGAGGTCACTCGTGAGTTGACCTTGCTCACCCTATTCTGAGTTCTGATCACCTATTTTCCACTCCACCCTTTACCCCACTGGTGAAAGAAGTACAGACAGCCAAACCCATGATATCCAATACTAGACAGATAAGTAAGTATTGGGGACATCTAGTAAGGAGCAGGAAAATTCATGGAGGACCACTGAGGCCCTGTGAGGGTCAAAGCTATAAAGCCAGCACGTGAATTTTCAGGCCTTACAATAACATATCCTGCCCCAGCACCGGCTTTTGAGGGGCTCAGGGAGCCCAACAACTACTTAAGGCTGCAAAAAGTAACTGGAAGCAGACTGGAGATTTACCAATAAGGTAGGCTCTGGAGACACAAACAGAGCACTTGGCCCTCCTTTGATCCCTTATCAAAATTCAGTCTGCAGCCCGAATGAGTCTTGCATCAGAGGAAAGGCAGTCTCAGGGCCTTCTCCGTGAAGATTTGTGGAGATATCCAAACTTTACCTTGAGCAACCTTATCTAACCTTTACCTTTACCAAGTTATTACTGCCAGGAACACAATCCTAGTAAAAATGTAAAAGTGGGAAAAGAGTAAGAGCTGGCTCTTTTATATGAACCTCATTTCAGTGAATTGGTTCTAAAAGTTGAAGTTAAAAGTTCTATTTGTGTCTGTCTTTATGTTTATGTATATGTGTTTATATATCTATATGTGTATATGTAGGATTTTCCTACCTCTAAAATGTTACCAAATTAGGTAAAAAAAAACCTTATAAAAGTCCTCAATTCTAATTGACTTAGGGAAAAATAAATGCTTACATAAATTAAATATTCCTAAAGCTAGGGATTAAGAAGTCAAATTTCTCACATTTTCAAAGGTATTCTTGTATAATTATTCAACTTTTTAAAAAATTAAAGCTCATTTGTTTCAACAAAATATTTGATAAATCAGAGTAGTTTCACATTGTGGACTTAATAAAACATCTATGTCCTCTGAGTCAACAATGTTAAGAATCACATATAAGCATATATTTTAATTCTATTTCTGTATGTTCTTCCTAAACTTTACTGATGAATTAACTAGTACAATGTCTGTTATATGTTTATATGAAGATGAAGGACTGGGGATATAGCCAGGTCATGGAGCACTTGCTTATCATACCCAAGGACCTGGTTTACATCCCCAGGACAAATAAATAGATTATTAAGTATAAATTTGTGTTTAAGCAAATGAGTCACTACAGTGATGAAATAGTTCAGTTAATTGATAATAGTTCACATTAACTTGAAGAAAGCCTTCAGGGCTTTCTAATGAATAGTCACTAAATACCTACATCATTTCTAAGTAGGGTGGAATGGAGCATAACTCTAAGTTTATACAAACTTAAACTGTTAGCCCCTTATTTTTATGGGACAGAGAGGTGAAATATATTTTTGTTTGTTAATGATGTGTTCTTTTTTGAAACATTGAGAAGTTGTGTTATAGGGAGGTGCTGCTATAAAATCATTATGAGGTGTATATTCTTAGTCTTGGCTAGTGTCTTTTAATATGCTAGGGTATCACAGATATTTAATAATTAGCTATAATTATAGTTTTCTCTATAGGTGCATAGTTAGCTGGGGAAAATTGCCTTAGATTAGGTGGAAAGTTATTAGATAGAAATTTATTTCCTTACAATTATTGAGACCAGAAGTACAAGACCGAAGTGTCAGCCAAGTACATTTCCTATGAGGGCTGTCTTCTGAGAAGTGCAATTTTTTTCTTATATCTCTTATGTTCACCGGTGAAAAACAGTTTAAAAGTACCCGTCTATATGAATAAACAAATAGTAGCATGTCCACACAATGGAATAATGTTTACAAGAAAAAAATGGATTAACAACCAACACGGTTAAATCTCACGGAACTTATGTTAGAATAAAGATGCCAAACACAAAGGAATGCACACTGCTTGATTCATATTTATGTACTGGAAGCCTGAAACAGGAAAATCTAACCTGTAGTGAGAGAAAGGACAGCAGCTATTGCTTAGAGTAGAGTGTGTGGAGGGAAAAGGACTTACATTTTTGGGCAATAGAAATTTTCCTTATCTTCATTGTGGTAGTGATTCCATGGGTTCGTACATTTGTCAAAATCCATTGAGCTAAACAGGTGTTATTTTATTGTATTTCAAATATATGTTATACTATATTATATTAGGTGTTTTGTGTGTGTGTGTGTGTTTGTGTGTGTGTGCATTCCTTGGGATTGAACCTAGGCCTTATGTAGGCTAGGCAAGTACTTTACCACTGAACTACATCCTCAGCTTCAAAACTACCTTTTAAAGTACCTTTTGCAAAAACTAGAAAGAGATAAACAAGAAAGAGACAGTGTTAGGTAGAAACACACATTGACTTTGCCATGATGCTAAAGCTCTCAAAAGGCAAAGACCTCTAAGCTTCTGGAAATGTGGCAGGCTCCTGCAGTTCCTACGTGGAAGCATGTGGGGAAAGGCTTGGTTGGTACAGCCGCACTGCTGGATGCCCTCTTTTGAGGGTGAGAGTTCATAGGAGAAGATAGCAGAAATGGTGGCAATGACAGGGCTCTGTCCCACAGATGAAGGAGATGGATAAGGGATCTGGAGGAAAAACCACCGAGCATTGGATATCAGACACCGGGGAGAAGGAGCCCACACATGAAAGGGTGCAGAAGAGCCTGAAGGCTCACAGAGTATTTTAAAGCTGAGAACAAGAATCGCCATGCCAAATGAACAATAATTCCAGATGTAAACACTGCTTAATAAGTGTCCTCAATACTGACTTCCAAATGGTGCATGAAGTGTGGCAGAGGCCCCCACTCTGGCGGTAGCATGCAAAATCAAATGTATAAACACGAAATCACACACACACACACACACACACACACACACACACACTGAGCTACATTCCTAGCCCTGTTTTTTTATTTTTTTACTTTGAGACAGGGTCTGCCTAAGTCACTGTTGCCCAGATTGGGCCCAAGCTTTTGGTCCTTGTGCCTCAGCCTACCAGAGTGTTGGGGAATAGAGAATTTAGCAGTATCAGCCTAGTACATCTGTTCTTTACCTTGCTTTTTGTCATTGACAAATTTTGGAAATCACTGCATGATGAAACCTCTCTGTTTCAGTCAATATCTACATTGCAGACAAGATATACTATGATATTAAATAGATCTTTAATTCAGGTTTTTCTAGTTTTTTCTGTTACAGACAATGTTGCCACAGATATCTTCACACATATGTGAAACCCATGTGTAGAGTAAAGTGCCAGAAGTGGTACTGTGCAGCCAGCTTTGAGTGCATTTTCCAGGTTGATCAGGTTTGCCCTGTGTGTGGTTTCCCTTGAAGCTACAAATGATTGGCAGAGGAGACTGCACTACTCAGGTGAAGGAAACAGGCACCTCAGCCTGGGTAAAGCCTAAGAGAATTAAAATCCCCACAAAGCTGGTGTGAACCTAGAAATTCAACAGCCCTCTCTTCCAGGAGGGGCAAACTCCCCTGGCACTGACGGGCCAGAGTCTTGAATAAACTATCTTCCCTTAGACTCTGTGCATTCTCTGGACACCCAGGCTTATTCCTGAATCATGACTTTGAGGGAGAGTTGCAGGTCAGTTTCCTGGGGTAAATCTCCTAGGTGAATGGATCCTTAAACTCCCAGGCCTTAACCTTCATAACTATTTACGTCTCCCACATAGAAATTGTACCAACTTGCACTCTCACCAACAACATACAGACTACCTATTTCCTCACATATGAGCTAAAACCAAAGAATCAACTTTCCTTCATGGCAGTGCTGAGAATTGAACCCAGGGCCTGCATACTGAGCTATCTCCCCAACCCTTTAAATTTTTAAAAAATTTTTATTTTGAGACAGGTTCTCACTATATTGTTAAATTGCTCAGGCTGAGCTCAAATTTGTAATCCTCCTGCCTCAGGCTCCCAGAGTGCTGGGATTACAGGCAAGTGACACTGTAACCAATAACTTCTGTTGATGTTTTGAGATGTTTTACAGTGCTGGGGGTTGAACTCATAGGCTCACAAGTGCTAGGCAATGCTCTTATCACTGAGCTATATCTCCAGCTCTCTTTGCTGATTGCATTAGGTTTAAATATGAAATCCTGAGTTTAAATTTTACATTTCTATCATATGTAAGGTACCCCATCTTTCAAACAATGATACTAGAATATGTATGTGTCTAGGATCGGAGTAAAATTAACCTTTCAGTGGACACTTGATCCTTATCTGGCTCAGTTCCCAGTTATCTTTATGTTTACACCAGTTTTTATTCTTGCTATCGAGTCTTTCCTATGAGCACACACAAATGTTATTTCTCCCATCTTTAAAAATTCCCTCGAGCCAGGTGTAGTAGCTTGTGCCTATAGCCCCAGCTGCACAGGAGACTGAGGTGGGAGGATCTCTTGGTCCCAGGAGGTTGTGGCCGGCCTGGGCAATACAGTGAGACTTTATGTCAACAAGAAAAACAGCTCTTTGTGGAGCCCCTATCATCTTAGCTACTGCCCTCTTTCTCTGTTGTTTGTTTGTTTGTTTGCTTTTTCAGCAGCACTTTTCTGGAGAGAGCCACTCAGTATTTTAAGCACCATGATTTCTATGTTTTCTGCCACAACTACTTTGTCCCTCGGGGATGTCAGCAGCCAGAGACAGCTCGTGCAGTCTTTACTTTCCTCTCCTGCCCCTGTGGAGCTCACCATCATCCACTCAGCAACATCAGCGATCATTTTAAAAGATGACTGGTCAAGGTGACCAGAGCCTGTCAGTCCAGGGCTGCTTTCCCAGTGGAAAGAAAATGCCAAAGGTGTTGTGTTCTCTACAGATCTACTCTCCACCACCTCCTTGCCCTTGTCTTCTCCACTGTCTTCCTCCTCCTCTCCTCCTGACACACTGGCCTCCTTGTTCCTGCTGGAGCATAGGCCTCCTGTCATTGCTGGAGTTTTTCCAGTCCAGACCCAGCTCCAGTATGACTTTGCCTTGACCACTCTACTTGAAAGGTCATCCCTCTCCAGCCCAATCTTTTTCTCCGTATCCATTGTTTTATTCTAGAAAAGTAATACTTACACTATCTAAAAATATGCAATTATACTGTTTTAACTTTTTTTAGAAAGCTGCACCTTCCATAAACAGAAATATGTTTTGCTTCATTTTTTTCAGTACTGTAGATCAAACCCAGCAACATGCCCATGTTAGGCAAATACTCTACCATTGAGCTATAGTTTCCCAGCTCTAGAGCTGGGTTTTTTAAAAAAAAACTATTTTATTTTTGTAATATCCCTAACATCTATAAAAATGCTTGGTTCACATAGAAGCTCAGTAATATTTGATGAATCAATAAGGAAATGAATGTTGAACTGAGTTAATGAATGAATATAGTTATATGGCCTTTTGTGATTGAAGACCCATTTTCACATCTCTTATGTCCCCAATGATGGTATAAAGGCATTGTGTCAGCTAGCTTCTGTAACAAACTACCAGAACAGTCACAACCTTAAAGGATACCAACTGAGTATCTTACCACACAATGGGCCACAAGTCTGAAATGGCCTCACTGGCCTGAAGGAGTCAGCACAGCTGTGTTCCTCTCTGGAGGCTCTGGGAGAACTGGTTTCTTACCCTTTCCGGCTTCCCCAGGGGGCTCACTTCCTTCAACTTTCGCATTAGCCCTTGTCAGTCAAGTCTCTCTCCCATCAAATCATTCTGCCCTCTACTTCCACCTCTACCTGTCCTTCTGAGCCAGAGATGTATCTTCAGTGTTACACTTCGTGGAGTTTCGTTTTGTTTTGTTTTTCGTTTATTGTATTGGTACATTTTAGGTATACAATATGCTGACATTCATCATTGGGAATTTATACCTTTACGTGATGTATCTTGGTTCTCATTTTTTCCCCATTCCCCTGCCCTCCCCTCCACCCCTCCACCCCTCCCTATTTACAAAGACTTTGTTTCCACTTTTTTTTCTCATATTTATGTGTGGATTTCAGTGGAACAAGGCTCCACCTTTTTCATACTGATTCTGACCACGTGTGTGTATTTCCCAAAGCTCTGAGTCAGATTTAATTTTTAAAACCCAAATTAATTATTAATTTTTTTCAAAAAGCACAATTGCTTTTATTGCTTCAGTTTCAGAATTCTGAAATATAAAAACTGAACCAAGAAATGAATACATAAGGGGCTGCAGTAGCTCAGTGGTAGAGGGTAAACTCAGCATGTTGAATGTGATACTGGTTAAATCCCCAGGACCCAACAACAAATGATGGTTCCATTTAAACTTAAATTCCCTGCATTACAGAAACTTTTTTTTTTTAACCCCAGAAAACCTCAAAGAATAACACTGCATTTACCATATCATAGATGTTGATGGGGGAGAAAAACTGACCAGTTCTTTAAGGGTTCATCTTTGGCCTTCCTTACATGAGTCACAATGTGTCTTTGAGTCTCCAGTTTTCCATCTGTGAAATAGTATGCTGAAATTATAAGTCATTAATGATGTAAAGTATTTAGAGAAAACTTTTTATAATGTCTAGCATAAAGAGGGATTTTGTATGTATTTAATTTAGTGGCTCACAAATATTCTAAACACTTAAATTACTTAGGGAGGTTTTGGAGGGTTTGTTTATTTCAGTGCTGGGGATTGCATGCTAGGCAAGTGCTCTACCACTGAGCTACATCTTTATCCCAATTTTAAAATTTTTCAGTTTAAGAGCAGGTCTCTCTAGATTGCCCAGGTGGAGCCTTGAACTTGGGATCTTCCTGCCTCAGCATCCCAGATTGCTGACATTACAGGTACGTGTCACCATGTCTTGTTCTTAGGAAGCTTTTAAAAACACCTGATGCTTAGATACTACACTGGGGTTTTTTATTTAGTTGATGTGGAATATGACCTTGGATTGGTAATTTTAATTTTTGTTTGTTTATTTTTTTGAGACAGGGTCTCACTATGTAGTTGAGACTGACCTGGAACTCACTGTGTAGCCCAGGCTGGTCTCGAACTCACAGCGATCCTCCTGCCTCAGCCTCCCGAGTGCTGGGATTGCAGGTGTGCGCCACCACTCCCAGTGGATTGGTCCTTTTAAAAATCTTCCTAATGATTCAATGTCTGAGACTGGTATCTCTATACTCCCCTCTTACAGATGTACTGCTTCAGGGATGGAGCCTCTAGGTAACATAATATACATGCAGCCTGCGTTTGCCCCTGGGCTTTGCTCCACGGACCACCAGGAGTGGGCAGAGGAGTTGGCACAAGAACCACACCACAGTGTGGGAGATTTAGGCAGCATGGAACTCCAAGACAAGAAGAACCCTGGATCTGAGCCGATGAAGTGGAGACCTGTATCACAGAACTCAGCGTGAACTTTACAATTCCTTCAATTTATCTGAAGAGAATTTTAATTAGTAGCTGGGCTACAGACTTCTGAAACTGAGGTGGGGATTAAACTTCACTGCTCTTAGAAGTAAAGTTTAAAAGCCAATATGAAAGCAGGAGCAGGAAGGGAGAGACCAAGCCAAGCATTGAAATTTGAGAGATAAGATGTCTCAGCGGTTGGTTTTTGTTTGTTTTAGGTGAAATGGTGGCTCCATGCTGGCTATACAACCCCTCTCTTCCAGATCCCTTCTAAAATCTTGAGTAAGTCGTACATTCCTCACTAATGCATTAATACTAGTGCAGGAAGGAGTGCACAGAGAATGCAAATACATAAATGAAAATATGAGTCACAATATGAAGAATGAGTGTACAGCATTTTTTTAGTTTCATTTTTTTCAGCTTTAATTGAGTTTATTGGTACATTTTAGGGATACAGTACAGTTACATTCATTGTTGGGATCTTGTACCTCTACATGACAGGTCTTGGTTCTCATTTTTCCCCTTGTCCCTGCCCTCCCTTCACCCCCTCCTCCCCTCCCCATCTACAACCACTTTATTTCCATGTTTTCATTATCTCACATTTTTTTCTTTTCCCTTTTTACCCTTCCCCTACCCGTCCCACCTTCCCTACACCTTTAGCTCCTTTCTTCCCATTTCTCAATGTCAGTAATCTTATTAGGATCTTCTGTATTATTGCAGATTATTCACACCAGAGAAACTATTCGGTATTTACACGTGTGACTTATTTATTTCACTTAGGAGTATATCCTCAATATGTATCCATTTTCCTATGAATGAATCTATTTTCTCATTCTTTATGGCTGAGTAATATTCCATTTTATAGAAAAATCACATCTTCTTTATCCGGTTTCCAACTAATGGGCAAATGGGCTGTTTCCAAGTTTTAGCTATTACAAACTGTGCCGCTATAAACATGGGTGCGCATACTTCTCTGTGATATGATTCTTTTAATTCTTTTGGAAAGATACCCCGCAGAGGGATGACTAGGTCAAATGGAATCTCCAGTCCAAGCTCTTTGAGGTATCTCCATATTGATTTCCATAGTGGTTGTACCAGTCTGCTCTCCCACCAACAATCGAGAAGGGTTCCTTTCTCCCCACAACCCAGCCAACATTTGTTATTGTGTGATTTCTGGATAGCAGCCATTCTTTGTGGGGTGAGGTGGAATCTCAGTGTTGTTTTCATATGCATCTCTTGAATGATCAGTGATGTGTAACATTTTTTCATATATTTACTTGCTGCTTTTACTTCTTTGTCTGAGAAATGTCTGTTCATTTCAGATGCCCATTTTTGAATCGGGTCTTTATATTTGTGGGGGCTGATTGTTTTGAGTTCTTTATATATTCTTGATAATAGTCCTTTGTCTGAGAAACGGCTTGTGAAAATTTTTTCCCACATTGTAGGTTGTCTCTTAGTTCTGCTGATGGTTTCTTTTGAAGTACAGAAGCTTTTTAATAAGATGAGATTCCAGTTATTGATTCTATCTGCTAGTTCCCGTGCTACTGAGGATTTCTTCATAAAGTCTTTTCCTATGCCAATGTCTTCTAGAGTTCTGCCTAACTTACCTTCCAGCAAGTTTAGTGTTTCTGTTTTAATATTTAGATGTTTAAGCCACTTGGATTTTAATTCAGTGCATGGTGAAAGATAAGGGTCTAGTTTTAATCTGTGGCAGGTTGAAATCCAGTTTTTCCAACACCATTTATTAAAGAGGCTACCTTTCCTGCACTGAGGATGGTCAGCTCCTTTGTCAAAGATAAGGTAGCTGAGTACATCTGGTTTTGTTTTTGTGTCTTCCAGTCTGTTCCACTGATCCTCAGGCCTGTTTCTTTGCCAGTACCATGCTGTTTTTATCACAGTGGCTTTTTAGTATAGTTTCAAATTGGAAAACCTTCATGTTAAAATAAGGAACAAGACAAGGACGCCCATTATCACCACTCCTCTTCAATATAGTTCTGGAATCATCAGCCACAGCAATTAGACAAGAGAAAGAAATTAAAGCAATAAAGATAGGAAAGGAAGAAGCTAAACTGTCATTATTTGCTGATGATATGATACTCTACATAGAAGACCCAAAAAACTCCACCAAAAGACTTCTAGACTTAATTGACAGATTCAGTAGAGTATCTGGATACAAGGTGAACACCCAAAAATCAATAGCCTTCTTATACACAAATAACAGACTCACTGAGAGAGAAATAAGGGAAAAAATTCCTTTTACAATAGCATCCAAAAAAAGGAAGTATCTAGGAATCAATCCAACAAAAGAAGCAAAAGATCTCTACACTGAAACCTACAGCACTCTGAAAAAAGAAAAAGAAGAGGATATAAAAAATGGAAAGATATCCCCTGCTCCTGGGTAGGAAGAATCAACATAGTGAAAATGGCCATACTACCAAAACTGCTATATACATTCAATGCAATGCCAATTGAAATTCCAACACTATATTTCACAGAACTAGAAAAAAGAATCCAAAAATTCATTTGGAACCATAAGAGACCTAGAATAGCAAAAGCCATCTTAGGCAACAGACACATGGCACCGGGTGTAACAATTCCCAATTTGAGTGTACAGTACAGCATTAAAAAAAAAATAGTTTACTCCAATCTCCATTAAGAAAATGCAGGCTAGTATTTAGAGATGACTAGCTGGAAAGAATCAGGTATCAGCCTGCTAAGCACACACCTGCATCAGTTCTGCATTGGGCAGAAAAATAAGAACAAGTGAGAAGTTACAGAGTTATCAGAAGGCTTATAGCCTTGGTCCTCAGACTCCCCTGCATCAGTTATCAAGAGGGTGGATTAAAATGCAGAGGACTAACCACACCCCTTGTTTATGATTTAGTGGGCGAGGCTGGTTTCTAACACGTTTCCAAGGGATGCTGACACTGGCAGCCTGGGGATTACCTTTGAGAATCACTGACTCACTGTGCTCTCATGGAAATTATTTCATGGTCAATGTTTACCATGGGCTGTTCTCTGAAAAGTTAACAGCTTTTAGGAGAAGAAAAGAGTGCTATGGTTACATAAACTAGGAAAATACTAAATTAAAAGGTGTCAAAAAGCCTGGTATGGTGGTCCAAAGATATAATCCCAGCACTCAGGAAGCTGAAGCAGGGGGTCGTGAGTTTAAGCTCAGCCTGGACAAGACCCTGTCTAAAAAATCAACACAAAATGTAGAGGAGGGGTTCCAAGAGGATTCTTTTGAAAAATAAAAATAATTTACTATCTATACAGATACAGCTTACTATTTACACTTACCTGTTTTAACCCAGGAAATTCTTACTCAGAAAGATCAAATGGCAAGTAATCTTATTGCTTGTTCCAAGAACTTCCTGAAAATCCATTAGACCAAACACTTGATTATTCAATTTACCCTTAATAAATATCATTTTCACAGGAATATTAATAACATCAAAAATTGTTTGGTCTTCAAGACTGCTTGGAAACCCTCACAGTGCTAGGCCCATAAATCATAAACTATCATGTCACACATTTGCCTAATTCTAACCTTCTAGAGATCACACCGTTCGGAGTTATTTCCTCCATGAATCAGCAAGAAGGTGGGGTTCCTTACTCTGCTGGCTGAACACGGACCAAATTCCTGAATATGACCCTGACCAATGACTATAGAGACTCCCTCTGGCTCAACTCATCCCTGGAATCACAGGTGTGGTAAATGATAATCAGAGTTTTACATTATTTTTTCCAGTTTACAAAGTTATTTCACAGGCATTAGCTCAGTGGTGCTTCACAACTGAGAGAGATAGGGAGTGTTACTAAAGGACTGAAAACCAAGGATGTAGGAGGCAGAGCCACTACAAACCCATAACCAAACTGGGCATAACCCAGTGTTGTTTCAGACCTGTAGATCAGCTTCTTGTCTAGTACTGTACATGAAAAGTAATACTAAACTGGATATTAGACTTTTTAAAATTCAATTGTCCAGATTTTAAAAATTAATTTTATTGGTACATTTTAGATATACATAATAACATTCATCATATGGAATGTGTACCTGTACGTGATATATCTTGATTCTTGTTTTACCATTTTCCCACTCCTCCCTTTAATTCCTCTTCCCTTTCTTATTCACAAAAGCTTGGTTTCCATTTTTCTTCTATTCTTTTTCCTTTTCCCTTTTTTCCTTCCCCTCTCCCCTCTCCCTAGTTCCTCTTCCTCTTTGAACCATTTTTTCCTGTTTCACAATATCTACTATACATTTTGGTCCTTATTTACACTTTCAGTTTCTCACACCAAAGAAACTATGTGTTATTTGAACATGTGTGTCTGATTTACTTCACTTAAGTGTATGGTTTCAAGGTGCATCCATTTACTAGAAATGTCTCAAGTGTATTTTTCTTTATGGCAGAGTAGTACTTTATTGTATAAAAACCCCACATCTTCTTTATCCATTCATTGGTTAATGGCCATTTGGGCTGTTTCCAAGATTTACTATTACAAACTGTGTTGCTATAAACAGGGCATGCATATATCACTGTGGCATGGTGCTTTTATTTCCTTGGGGGAAGATACCAAGAATGGGGATAGCTGGGTCAAATAAGACCTCTACATTTATTTTTTGTGGAATCTCTATACTGATTTCCACAGTGGTTGCACCAGTCTACGCTCCCACCACAGTGAAGGGTTTCTTTTCCACTACAGCCCTTCAGCATTTATTATCGACTGATTTCTTGCTAGTAGACATTGTTTTAATTTTCATCTCTCAAAAGACCAGTGATATTGAACATTTTTTCATATATTTATTTGCTGTTTCTACTGAAAAGTGCCTATTCATTTCACATATATATTTTTTAATTGGGACTTTAAATTTGGGAGGGTCTGATTTTTTTTTTTTTTTTTTAGTTCTTTACATATCCTAGATGTTAGAATATCTAGAGGAACAGCTGACAAAATTTTTTCCCAGTCTGTGGGTTGTCTCTTCATTCTATTGGTAGTTTCTTTTTCTGTGCAAAATCTTTTTAATAAGATAAGGTCTCAGTTGCTGATTCTTTGTGGCACTTCCTGTGCAATTGGGGTGTTGTTCATAAAGTCTTTCCCTATTACTATGTCTTCAAGAGTTATACCTATTTTATTCTATCTTTCAGTGGATTTTGTGCTTCTGTTTTAATATTTATATTTTTTATTCATTTCAATTTTAGTTCAGTGCATGATGAGAGATATGGGTCTGATTTTAGTGTTTGGCATGTGGAAAGCCAGTTTTCCCAGCACCCTTTATTAAAGAGGCTATATTTCTTCCAGTGAAAGTATGTGGCCCCTTTGTCAAAGATAAGGTGGATGAGTGTGTTTATAGTTGTTTCTGCATATTCTAGTCTGTTTCATTGATTCTCGGATCTGCTTTTTTTTTTGCACTACCATGCTGTTTTTATCACTGTGTCTTTGTAATATAATTTCCAGTTAGGGATTGTGATGTCTCCTGCCTTACCTTTGTTGCCCAGAATTGCTTTTGCTATTCTAGGTCTCTGTTGGTTCCAAATGAATTTTAGGATTGTTTTCTCTAATTCTGTGAGATACATGCTGACATTTTGACTGGGGTTGCATGAAATCTGTATAACAATGTTTAGAGTATGGCCGTTTTTACTATAATGGTTCTTACTCAAGAACAAGGGATATCTTTCTATTTTCTTATATCCTCTTTGATTGCTGTTTTCATTGGAAATTATTTTACTTTCTTTGTTAGACTGATTCATAAGTATTTCTTTCTCTCTCTATCTCTTTTTTTTTTTTGGATGTTATGGTGAAAGGTATGGTTTCCTTAATTTCTCTCAGTGAGTTTGTTATTTGTGGACAGGAATGTTACTGATTTTGAATGTTGACTTTCTATCCAGCTACTGAATTTGATTATTAAATCTAGAAGTCTTTTGATGGAGTTTTGGGGTTTTTATGACAGTATCGTGTTATCAGCAAAGAATGATAATTTAACTTCTTCCTTTTGTATCCTTAGTTCCTTTATTTCTTTATCTTATCTAGTTGCTCT
Source organism: Fukomys damarensis (assembly GCF_012274545.1). Taxonomy (NCBI): domain Eukaryota; kingdom Metazoa; phylum Chordata; class Mammalia; order Rodentia; family Bathyergidae; genus Fukomys; species Fukomys damarensis. The sequence continues at coordinate 24,011,121 of NW_022900943.1, read as the reverse complement.
AGCTAGTTTCTAGAACTATATTGAATAAGAGTAGTGGTAGTAGACATCCTTGTCTTGTTCCTGATTTTAGAGTGAAATATTTCAGTTTCATTTAGTATAATTCTGGCTGTTGGGTTATCATAAGTGGCTTTTATAAAATTGAGATAAAACCATCTATTCCAATTTTCTGTAGGGTTTTATCATGAGTGCGTATTGGTCTTGGTCAAAAGCTTTTTTTTTTTTTTGCATCTATTTAGATGATTATGTGGTTTTTGTCCTTGGTTTTGTTAATATGATTTATTTACTGTTTGCATATGTTTGCATTCCTGAATACCTGAGATGAATCTTATTTGGTCATAGCGTATAATCTTTTGATGATTTGCTACACTTTTTTTGCCAGCATCTTATTGAAGATTTTGACATCTATTTCATTAGGGAGATTGGCCTATAGTTCTCTTTTTTGGTTGGATCCTTCTCTGGCTTTGGTGTTAGAGTAATGCTTACTTCCAGGAATGAGTTTGGCAGTATTGCTTCCCTTTCAATTTCATTAAAGAGTTTGAGGAGTAGTGTGGCATTAAACCTTCTCTAAATTTCTTATAGAATTTAGTAGTGAATCTGTCAAAACATTTTTTTATTGGTAGGTTTTTAATTTTTTTATTGGTAGGTTATTTAGAATCTTTATTTCCTCTTGATTTATATTATGTAGGAATCTGTCCACTTCTTCTGTGTTTTTTATTCTATTAGAATACAGGTTTCCAAAGTAGATATTAATGATTTTCTGGATTTCTGTAGGATTCATTGTGATTCTATCCTTTTCATTCCTAATTTCATGGTTTTGAGTCTCTTTTTTCCTTTATTTGATACAGTTGGCTAAGGATTTGTCAGTTTTATTTAATTTTTCAAAGTTAACAACTGTTTGATTCATTAATTCTTTGTATTTTTTTCTTAGTCTCAATTGCATTAATATCTGCTCTAATCTTTATAATGTATTTTCTTGTATGAGCTTTGGGCTTGACTTGCTCTTCTATTTCTAGAAGTTTGAGGTTCAACATTAGGTTATGTATTTGAGTTCATTCTGTTTTTCTGGTGTTGGAATTTACTGCTATAAATTTCTCTTGTAGGACTGCTTTCATTGTGTTCCATAAGTTCTGGTATGTTGTATTGACATTATCATTCAATTGTTGAAACTGTCTGACTTCTTCTTTAATCTGTGACCCATTTGTTGTACAGGAAGATAATATTTAATTTCCATGTGTTTATGAAGTTTTTGTGGTTTCCTTTGCCATTGGTATGATAATATGCATGGAATAACTTCAATTCCTTTGTATTTACTTAAGCATGTTCTATGAGCTAGTACATGATCTATTTTGCAGAATATCCTTTGTGCAATTGAGAAGAATGTTTATCATGATGTTGCAAGGTGAAACACTCTAGGCATTTACTAAGTCCATTTGTTCAAAAATTTGGTTCATTTCTGATATTTCTTTGATATTTTTGTCTAGTTAATCCATCTATTTGTGACAGTTATGTATTATTGTGTAAGTGCTTATTTGATTTTTCATATCTGTTTATAAATGAATTGTTTCTTTTCTCTGATGCCTTTAATATTCTGTTTTTATGTTGAATTTCTGGAATGCTGACTATCATATCCCTTGGGGCAAATTTTTGAAAAACATGGTTCATTGGAGTTCTATATGCCTCACTTATCTGTATGTCAAATTATTTTTCCTTGCTTGAGATGTTTTCTGTCATTACTTCTCTGAAAAATTTTTTTTATGTCATTTATGCTATCTCTTGCTTTCTCATTGATGCCTATCAATTTTATGTTATTCTTCTTTGCATTATCTAGCAGCTTTTTCAAGGTCCCTTATTATTTTTAAGAAATCTTTGTGATCGTTAACCAGTCTTGTCTTCTAGATCTGATATTCTTTCCTCATTATTGTTTCATTCTGCTGCATATTCTTTCAATAGAATTTTTAATCTCCTGGATTTATGACTGAATCTTTCATGGATTTCATTTCTTTCCAACACTGGGCATTCATGGTTTCCATCATTTTCCTAAGCTCTTCTATTTTTTTAAAATCTGTATCTTCTCTACATTCATTAATCATGTCATTTATGATCATCATCTCTAAAGTTATCTGAGAAATGATTTCTGATTTGACTTTTTTCTAGAGTTTCATTTATTTGCTTTGTTACTTTCATTATTATCACTTCACAGTTTAAGTGGGTAGCTTTCAAATTATTCCACCTCATTGCCTTCTGGGTTAGCCTTTGGTGAGCTAGAAGTCTGGGGTTGCATCTTGTTACTGTCTTTTCATTTTCTTTTATTTGTTTAATTCCTGTACTGATACTTGTAAATTGTTTATGGTAGATATCTTTATTGCTTGTACCTAGAACACTTGGGAAATGACTACTTCTAAGACATGTGTTCCAAGTGTGTCTGGCTTTGGGTTTTGAGTCTGTTGCAGAATCCTTCCTCCTTAATTTATTGGGGATGTGAAATTGCTGCCTATTTGACCTAGCCCCTGGTTCTTTGCCACTGGCCTACAGTATTGTTTATAACTCTCAGGCAATCTCACTCTTGGCATACAAGGAAGAACAACTGATTAGAACAATTCTGTATTTTTGGCTAAAGTAGTACAATCTGTAATAACAATAGCATCAAACACACCCTAGAAAATGATGAACTCTGGAAACTATTAATTTTTCACCTTTATTTGTATGAATGAGATTTGTAGTTATATAATCAAAACTAAAACAAAGCAGAAAATTGTGTGGTGATTTTCCCCAAAGGGAGAAATTTAAAAGGGCTTGGGGGAAAAAATAGAGAACTAGAAGAAGAGAAAGGAAGCAAGGCTGGAGTGCAAAGGAAGATTATACAAACTTTGAGAACTGGTGAAGAAGACAGATGGGAAAGAAAGAAGATTAAAAAAAAAA
>NW_022900943.1:23990841-24008123 GCF_012274545.1 Fukomys damarensis | reverse complement strand
AAGAAAGAAGTAAAAAAAAAACAAAATAGAACAACAACAACACAAAGCTAGAAATAATGTTCTCACTTCAAGAGAAAGAGAAAAAATAGGAAAAATTAAAAATAAATAATTATAGAAAGGAAAAGCAGAAAAAAGTCCACTTCAAGGTATGTCTCTTCTGTCACTGGTTGATAAAGTGGGCACACAGAGCCCAGATCTCTGTTGACATCCCAGCAAGCCAGCTATAGAATTATGGTGGTGGTGGATAATCTCAAAAAACCTAGACCTTTAGTTCCACTGAGGGAATTAGGCTGTTCTGCCTTTTGACTGTGAGGCTGGGTCATGAGTTTTTCAGGTGTTAGCCCATCAAGTGCAACCAGCTGGCTTGAACTCAGTTTCCTGCCAGTTTGAACTTGGCTCCCTGACCTCCTACCAGCTTGAACTCAGTTGCACCTCACCCTGATGCTTGGAGCCACTAGATGGAGCCAACCCACAGCAGCTCTGAGTTTTGACTTCTGTTGGCTCCTTTCCAAAATGTCTACCATCCAATTGCCCTCTCTTGGGGAGCATCTGGACTTGAATAATTCACCAGCCATTACAGTCTGCAGCATCCAGTGCTCCATTCCATTTCTCATTTCTCTGTGGAATCCTCTGAGGTTGCCAATAGTCACTATGCCTCTGCAGGTTTGAGCCACATTTTCCACACCACAAGCCAGGGCTGAGGGAGAAAGCAGCACTTGCCCCTTCCCTCTTATGCCTTGTGTTTCTTCTCTTCACTTTCCCCATGAGCTCTAATTCTTGCTTTAGATCTTTGATGGGTCCTAGGGACCCACTTTCCTCCTCCTTCTCTTCCTCATTTTGCTATATTCCAGCGCCTGAATTCCAAATGTTGGAGAATGTATTTCTCTGCTGCTCACCCTTCCACCATCTTCCTGTAAGTCCTCTTTCCAAATTGTTACTACATAATTTTAATTTGTATTGTCCATATTTTTTAGCCTTGCAAAAAAATAAATAAAAATTTAACAATAATAAAGAATTAGTTCTTTGTACCAGTTTCTGGCCAGGATCTTCTAAAATCCTTGAAATAGCTTAAAGGATGAGTCCCTTTATGGCTTTAAGATGGGAACTGGTCATCAGAAAATTGAACTACTTGATTAGAGGGTTAGATATTGATGTTAGCATGACCTCTTGACTTCCAGAGAGGTCATGGGGGTTGAGGTTTGAATTTAACATATGGATGATGCTTTCACCAGTCACTCTTGCATAATGAAACCTTAGTAAAAAACTCTGATCACAGAAGCTCAGTGGAACTCCCTAGTTGATTGATGTACCAGGAAGGTGATACACACTGATTCTGTGAGGAAAGACCAAAAAGCTCTGCATTTCCTACAGAACTTTGCCTTATGTATGTCCTTTATAATAAAATGGTAATCATAACTTTCCCATTTACCTGAGCTCTATCTGTCATACTAAGGAATTGTTGAATCTGAATGGATCATGGAAACCTCTAAATTGCTGGAGGTCAGAAGGTTAGGTGGCCAGGGATCCTTACTTGGGGCTGGCCTCTGTAGCTTGGGCAGTCTTTTTGTTGCTGTTTTTGGTGCTGAGGAATGGAACTCAGTCTTGTGCATACTAAGCATGAGTTCTATCACAGACTTATGCCCCAGACCAGGGTTGTCTTTTCTTACTGCTGTCCTCCATGTTAGCAAGCTGAAACTATTCTAAATAAAAGGCCATGTGGGGAGGGGATCTAAGGACATCCTAGAAAATAGAGCTTCTGCCAAGCCTACCAGACCAGAACAATGGTCTGCCAACCCAGAGAATCATAAGAAATACTAAATGTTTATTTTGAGCCACTGCATTTGATTATTGATTGATTCTAGAGTGGTTTCTTACACAGCAGAAGATAACTGGTGGGCATTAGGAATGGAAATTGATACAACCACTTCCAGAAGCATTAAGACAATAGCCAGTGTAATTAAAGATGCATATAGTCAGTGCTCCAGTGAGTCAAATCCTACTTCTACACCTTGAAGAAAACCTCACTAATATGCTCAAGGAGATATGAATGCATATGTTCATGGCTAATGGTACATGTCATACAAATAAAACTGGAAAAACCCAAGTAAGTCACCCACAAGAGAAGAAAAATTTATGGAGGATTTGTATAATGGAGCATTATGTCATAATTAGAAAAAATAAGCTACAGTTGCATGATTCAAAATGAATGGATCTGAAAAAGAAGATGTTGAGTGAAATTGATTTTGGGAAAACTTTACAAATGGCAAAAACCTGTAAAATGTGACAATGTAAAATGGCTTCTGCTGTCTCTAACAGCAGATTGCTTTAGCTCAGAACTAATAGGCACCCAAGGCACTAAATGCTGAATGAGGCATTTGGTCTGACCCTGAGATAACAGGGCACATCAAGACCTTGAGCTCTGAAGAGACTGGAGAGCCACATGATCGTGAGTGTCTAGATGAAAGAACCCATTACTAACATTTGCTCCCCTGACCCTGAACACCCCCCTTCCTATGGACTAGAATAGATAAGTAGGCAAATCTTAAAGGTAAACTCCCCAACAGCAAAGAACTATTACATTTGGGTTGAAAAGATTAAGTATTCTGTGACCATGATTTGAATTGTGAGAATGAAATGTAACCACGCAATGAAGTCAAGGCTGTGAAACCCTGTAAAAGGAGAAGTTGTAACCCACTGCATTGTTGATCTAGGCACAGCTTATGTGCGATCAACCTTAATCAATGAGTAAATTTATTATATTACTTCCATTCTGCTGCCTCTCTGTGTGTCACTTACTGTTTCCTTCCGTAACAGGATGATTGTCATATCTTTCAGATGATGAGATGATGGTGGGAGGACAATGCCATTGAAAGGAACACAAAGATTATTCAACTGGACTTACAATGTTTTATTTCATTTTTAGAAAACAGTTAAGCAAATATCTCAAAATAGTAGCACTTTTCAAAAACAGAATGGAAGGCATTTATCGTATGCTCTTCATTTTGTGTATATTTGAAATAGCCCATGAAATAGATTAGGTACATCTAATTTGTCTGCTAAAATAGTAAACATAATGACTACTTTCTAGTCAGATTAAAAAGTTAACATTTCTTAAACCAGTGATGTAATCTTTGTTATCTAGGAAGTTTATAGTTTTTACATGTATAAACTATACTTCAGTGAATGTCTTTGTACAATAGTGATATTTCCATATGATTTTCATCCTCCAAAGTATAACTGGTGGGTGTCAAGGTATATTTACTTTTTAATGTTGTTAACACTTATATTAAAATTGTTCTTTAGGAGGCAATACCAATTTACAGTGCTACATACTAAATTCTCAATGCATTAGTCTTTACCAGAATTGGAAACAGTTGTTTATTTTCTCTTTGTCAGCTTGAAAGTTGTAGTTGTTATTTCAGCTTACATTCTTTTGATGACAGTGATGAAGATGATGATGTATTTGTTTATTAGGGCTGCCATAACAAAGTACTATGGACTGAATGGACTAACAACAGGAATATATTTTCTCACAATTTCTGAAGACTCCAAGTTTTAGAACAAGTTGTCTTAAGAGTCCTTTCCCTTTGTTCTGAGATGGTCATATTCTGTATTCTTCCTCTCTCTCTCTCTCTCTCTCTGAATTTCTTGTCATATACCAGTCACACTGGATGGGAGCCTCCTTAACTATGTCATTTTAAGTTGATTATGTCTTTAGAAAGCCTATCTCTAAATATTTTTGCATTCTGAAAAACTATGTGTTAGTAATTGAAAGTATGAATTTAGGGAGGACACAAGTCGGCCTATAACAAACAGTGGATATTTATTTAGAAATTAGTATCTAGTGGAATGTGCCTGTTCCTGATTAACTTATTGATTGATTATGAAATGAAGTCTCATCATGTAATCCAGGTTGTCATTCAATTTGCTATGTAGCTCACACTTGCCTTGAACTCAATAATCGTCCTGCTTCAGTCTCCCTAGTGCCAGAATTATAGGCATATGCCACCAAACTAGCTCCATGAATTTTCACTACATTCTTTTATTGGGATTTTTCTTATTGATTTGTAGAAAATTATAACATATTAGACTAGTTGTCATAAAAACTTCATATATTTCTCCCAGCTTGCATTTTATTATTTAACTTACATATGGTAAACTTTAAAATTTGTTTCCATTACAGAAGTTTTATGTAATCAGATGAAATAATCTTTGCAGTTTTCTGCATTGGATGTCCCTAACATTTCATAACTATCACAGAAACTTTTAATTTATAAGTAAATTTTCCTGTAACTTACTTATTTTTCTTTTTTTTTTACTTTGTACATTTGCCACAAGTAATGATCATATTCATTATAGGTAATATATCTTAAGATATACATAATATATATTAATTCTCTTATCAGATTGATATAAAGACCATCTATTCCAATTTTCTGCAGGTATCTTATTATGAATGGGTGTTAAACTTTGTAAAATGCCTTTTCTGTGTCTATTGCGATAATCACATGGTTTTTCTCCTTAGTTCTGCTCATGTGGTATATTACTTTTTTTTTTTTTTTTTTGTACCAAGGATTGAACTCAGGACCTTGCACTTGCAAGGCAGGCAGTGGCACCACTGAGCTAAATCCCTGGCTGTATTACACTTATTGATTTTCATATGTTGAGCCATCCCTACATCACTGGAATAAATTCTACTTGGTCATTGTGGATAATCTTCTTGATGCTTTTCTGCATTCTGTTTTCCATCATCTTATTGAGGATTTTTGCACCTACATTCATTAGAGAGATTGGTTTGTAGTTCTCTTTTCTGGTTGAATCTTTCCCAGATTTTAGTATCAGAGTAATGATTGCTTCCAGGAATGAATTTTGGAGTATTGCTCCATTTTCAAATTCACTAAAGAGTTTTGGACTAGTAGCATTAGATCTTCTATAAATTTCTTGTAGAATTCATCAGTGAATCTGTCAGGACTTGGAATTTGCTTTGTTAGATTTTTTAATTACTTCTTCAATTTCATTGACTGACATTGGATTCTTTATAATTTTTATATTGTCTTAATTCAGCCTTGGCAATTCATATATATACATAGGAATCTATCAATTTTTCTGAATTTTCCATCTTATTAGAGTACAATCTCTTAAAATAGGTACTGATGATCTTTTGGATTTCTTCAGGATCTATTGTGATTTTTGCCCTTTTCATTCCTAACTGAATGGATTTGGGTCTTTTCTTTCCTTGTTTTGATGCAGCTAGCTAAGGGTTTATTTTATCTTTCAAAGAACCAACTGCATCAATACAACTCTTTGTATGTTTTCTTAGTCTCAATCACATTATTTTCTGTCCTAATCTTTATAATTTCCTTCCTTGTACTGGTTTTAGGTTTAGCTTGTTATTTTTTTCGAGAAGCTTGAGGTTCAACATTAGGTTGTTTATTTGAGTTTGTTCTGTTTTTCTGATGTGGGGATTCCTTGTTAATAAATTTCCCTCATAGAAATGCTTTAATTGAACCCCATAAATTCTGGTATGTTGTACGGCATTATTGTTCAATTGTAGAAACTATTTAATTTCTTCTTTAATTTCATCTGTGACTCATTGTTTGTTGAACAGGATATTATTTAATTTTCATATATGTGTGTAGTTTCTCTTGTCATTTATTTCCAGTTTCAGTACACTGTGACCTGATAATGTGCAAGGGATAATTTGAATTCCTTTGCATTTACTTAGGCATGCTCATCGCTTCTCGGCCTTTTGGCTAAGATCAAGTGTACTTAGGCATGCTCTATGAACTATTATGTTTTGGAGAACATCCCATGTGCTGCTGAAAATGTATTCTGATTGGGGTGGAACACTATGTAGACATCTTCTAAATGCATTTGTTCAAAAATTTTGTTTAGCTCTGATATTTCTTTGTTGATATTTTTGTCTTGTTGATCTGTCCCTGTGTGACAGTGGGGTGTTAAGGTCCCTCACTACGGAGTTGTATTAGTGTTTATCTGATTTTTCATGTCCATTAGTGTTTTTTATATAGTTGGAAATGTCAGTGTTTGGTGCATACATGTTTAAGATTGTTACTCTTGGATTGTTTCCTGACAAGTATGTATTGACTTTCTTTGACTCTGCTGACCAATCTTGGTTTGAAATTGACTTTGTCTGCAAATAAAATAGGTAACCTTGTTTTTTTTCTGGGTTCCTATCACATGAAATATTGTTTTCCATCCTTGGACTTTCAGTCTATTAATTGTGTGTGTGGGGGTGTTTGTTGTTTGCAGCATATTCTTGGGTCTTGCTTCTTGATCCATTCTGCCAATCTTTTTTTTTTTTTTTTTTTGGATTGGTGAATTGACCCCATTAATACTGATGGTTATAACTGATAGGTATTGACTTATCCTTGTCATTATATTATTTTCTTGTTTTTTGTTCCCTCTCTTTCCCTTGTATTTAATTGCTTACCTTGTGTGGTGAATTCATCCTATTGGGATTTAAAAATTTTTTTTTCATTTTCTCTTTCTAGAACATCCTTCAGAACATTATGGAGTGCTGATTTGTTGGTCATGAATTACTTTAGGTGTCTTTTGTCCTGAAAGTATCTGATTTCTCCATCAATTTTGCAAGACAATTTTACAGGATTCAACAATTTGGGTCAGAGGATTTTTTTTTTTAGGGCTTGAAATACTTCACTCCATGTTATTGTGTTGAGAAGTGTGCTGTAATTCTGATGGATGTTCTACTATAGTTGATTTGTTTATTTTTAACAGATTTTATTATTCTCTTCCTGTGTTGAATTTTTGGAATATTAATACATGCTTTAATGTAGATTTTTCAGATCATGGTTATTTGGAGTTTACACTTATCTGTATGTCAAGATGTTTTTGCATTCTTGTAAAGTTTTCTGCTATTACTTCTGTGAACAAGTTTTTCATGTCCTTTGTGCTATCTTCTGATTTTTCATTGATTCTAATTAATCTTATATTCTTCTTTGCATTATCTAGCATCTAGTGAGTTGATTTTTAATGGTCCCGTGCTATTTTTAAGAAATCTTTCATTCCATGATCACCAACTGCAACCCTTATATTCTATCTTCACATTGGTTCATTATGTTGCATATACTTTCCATAGATTTTTTTTCAAATCTCCTGAATATCTGCTTTTATCTATTTTGTGTGATCCAGTTATTTCCTGTATTGAGCATTCGTAGTTTCTATGTCTTTCCTAAGCTTCTCTATGTTTTAAAATCTGAATTGACTCTATATTCACTAGCATTTCATTCATTATGGTGATCATCTCCTTAATTGTCTAATTACTTCTGCTTTGGTTTTGTCAAGAAATTATCTGCTTTGTTACTTCTGCTACTGTATTTCACAAATTTCAGCTGGGTAGCTTTTGATTTCTTCCACTTCAATGCCCTCTGAATATGCCTTGGGTGAGTTGGGATGTTGCATTTTACCTTTATATTTTCTCATTTTTTAATGTTTTCTGCATTGAGGGTAGTAAATTGCTTATGATGGGTAGCTTTATCACTATTATTGAGGCCTTTTAAGGAAACAACTACTTTCAGAGATGTCTTCTAGGCATAGTTTGCTTTTGGCCTTTGAATCTGTACCAGGATCTTGCCTCTTCTGTTTGTTAGGGATGAAAGGTTGCAGCTTATTTGGTCTAGCACTAGACTATGGTATTGTTTATGACCCCCAGACAGTCTAGGAATTGGCATACAAAGAAGATCAAATGATCACAGCATCTATGTCACTTTGGCTAAAGCAGTACAATCAGTAACAGCAATAGCATCAAACACAAACTAGAAAATGACAAACTGTGATAACTAATAATTTGCTACCTTTAGCCCTAGGTAAAGATTTGTAGTCACATAACAAAATCTAAGACAAATCAGAAAATTATATACAGTAAATATCCATTTAATACAGTGTTTTACCCTATGGGGAGAAACTTTAAATAGGACAAAAGGAAAAAACTGAGAAATGAAAGAAAAAAAAGAAAAGAAGAAAAAGAGATCAGAAGTAAGGCTGAGACACACAGGAAGATTATCCAAGCCTCAGAAAACTGATGAAGAAGTCAGAGGGAAAGAAAGAAGTAAAAAGAAAAACAAGAACAAGAAAAAAAAAGTTTTCACACCAAGAAAAACAATAACAAAAAACACGCAAACAAACAACAACAGCAAAAAAGTCCAAAAGCAAAGAAAACAAGCAAACAAAAAAAAAGAGAAAAAATAAAGACCTTTCTTTGAGATTTCAAGCCTGTGGTTATCTTCTGGGGTCTACAGATTTGTAGTAGTGTCTAATTCAAAATATGACTCTGCATTCACTGGCAATAAGAGAGACAATCCAAACCCAGATTGGTGCTGGATGATCCTGGCAAGCTGGATTAGGTTGGATCACCAGTTCTGAGATTTTTAATACCACAGAAATTCAGGTTGAACCTAGCTTCTGATTTCGAGGTGGGGCCTGAGCTCTTTAGTTTATATAACTTTGGGTGTCTCTTGCCAGCCTCACCACAGCTCCCTGACCACATATGTCTCCTGTCATTGTCCCTCACCCAGTCACTGTGGGAGGTTAATACTGGGAGCCCTGAGATGGAGCTGACTGGTGGCTACTCTGAATCCTAAATTCAGTTGGCCCCTCCCTAAAATGATGTCTGACCAGACACACTTTCCAGGGGATATAACAGATGCTTGGAATGGAGTTACACACCAACTGTTGCAGTGTATGGCATCCACTGCTCTGTTCCACTGGTGTATTTCTCCTTGAAGGCCTCTGGAATTGCCCTCTTTCACTGTGTGTCTATAGGTTCTATCTTCTTTTCTCTTGCTACAAGCCAGGAGCTAGGGAGAAAGTACATCTTTCCCTTCCTTTTGCTACATTGTGATCTGTCTCTTCAATTACTCTGTAGGCTTCGATTTTCCTTCCAGATCTTGCTGGGCCCCAAGGATCCACCTCCCTCCTTCTTTTCTTCCCCATGTTATTATTTTCCAGTGTCTGGATTCCAATTCATGAAGATGCTGATTTGTTGCTGTTTACTTCTGCTATCTGCCCAGAAATATTCCTGTAACTTATTGTATCTACAGCTTTTCACTTGTGGGCACAACATATTTTTTTACATTTAAATGTTTAACCCAGATAGAATTCATGTGGTATCTATTATGACATATGAAATTAACTTTATTTTTCATAAATATTCAACCTGTTGTATAAGCTTAGTGGCCCATATTTTGAGTAAGTAGTAAGTATTAAAAGATTAAAATAAGTATTTTCTTCTTTGAGCCATTTAGTAATTTTTTCATGTGAAGTGGTTCAATGTTCTTTTTTATTGAAAGTTTTGGAAAAAGTACATTTCATTATTGATTTTTATTATGTGTTGACTTTTTTCTTTTTTTTTTTTCTTTTTTTGAGACAGGGTTTCACTATGTAGTTGAGACTGACCTGGAACTCACTATGTAGCCCAGGCTGGTCTCAAACTCATTGCGATCCTACAACCTCAGCCTCCTGAGTGCTGGGATTACAGGTGTGTGCCACCACACCCGGCAGACTTAATTTCATTTTTACTGTTTTCTTTACCTTAACACCAGTGTAAAACTTTTGACCTTTTCATTTTGAATCAGACACACAAAAAGTTTTAGTGACTTATTATCTTTATAGAAGGGCTTTCACAAATCCTGTTTGTTTTTTTTAAATGAAAAGAGAGAATTATTTAGTATGTCTTTTTGACTACTCCTAAATCTAGCTTTACCTGAAAAATACCAGTCCTCCATTGGCTGCTGTGGTAATTACTCATTTATTTCTGTAAGCTTCAGATTCATAAATACCTACTCTGTGCAAATGAGCTGGATTCTACAAATGTTTCTTTAGCTGGTTGGAGGTGCTGGGCACTGGAGAGACACTGCAAGAGGAAGAAACTTTCCCCTTTTTTCACCCTGCACCTTAGTCAGACTCCTGCTGCACCCTCCACTTCTGAAGAGCCAAGGTCCTCAGTACCAGGTTCTAACTTTTGAAAGATACAAGGGCTTCAAAGTATTGAAACAGTGGATACTTTTTATAACTTTGAAAAAGATATTATAGTCTGATATTTGGATTTCAGTGAGGATGGATATTTATTAAAATAGGAAAGAAAAGCAACCTTTTCTATTTACCCCATCTTCAGTGGCTCCTTAGAAATCACTGAAGTTTGGAACATGTTTACACTAAAAGAAAGTGGGGGAAAAAAAGAGTTTACATAGTCAGCTACTCAACTGCCACCACTTTTAATTCAAAGGCAAAGCCTTCTTTGTGATCTCTACCACCTGTCTATGATTGTGAAGCAGAAAGGAAAATGTCAACAAGTGGTTCCAATGTGTTAAACTGCACTGTGAACCAATTCTGTGGGTTCAAGGAAAAGCAAGTGTTTGATCTACTAACAAATTGTTTGACAAACCAATTGTACCTCAATAAAGTGTCCATTCTACACTGGACATTTTAATGATAGCATCACATGGCTTACTCTACTGACTTCACTGAACTTTCTCACAGCTTACTTATTGCTGAATCTGCATCTCAAGGAGGCCTGGTAATGTTCAGTATCATTATCTGCTCCTTTCTGACTGCAGATGCGTTAGGAACATGCTATTTTTCTGTACAAATGAAATGATTGTTGTATTCATTAAAATCTAGCTAATATTGGTAACTGCAATGATCTCCAAGAAGAATACAGTGGCCAGAAGAAAGATGGAGGTGAGGAAGGGTGGTGATGATAAAGATGGTAGAGGTAGTAACAGCTTATTTTTCATTCTGTGTCCTTTGTACCCGTATACCCTGTGCATGTATCATATATTCAAATTCATTAGTTTTTAAATAGTTTAGTGTATTTTAATAGCAAACTTACAAAAAGAGCAGAAAACACAGGTAACATTAAAAATGTGTTCTTGCCTACAGAACTCATAGGAGTATAGTAAATGGTTGAAGTCTATAATTCTAATGCTACAAACACCACCTAGTGGCCACTGATAGAGATTTTGGGGTTTTCTTCCTTTTCCAGTATTGGGGATCCAAGTGCAGGGCCTTGGGCATGCTAAGTATGCTTCTGGGTGTTCAATGGGCAAGGGACCCTGGGGAGAAGTCCCCAGTAGGGATGCAGGGTGGGAAGTGACCACTGGTCCTGGGGTGCGGAACCAGGACAGATGTGAGAGGGACAAGGACCCAGGATGATGTTCAAATCTCTAGTTGAAGAACCAAAGGCCCCAGTAGTTTCAGGACCTATGCCTTCCCTGAGATTACTTCAGATTGCTTCTCTATTCTTGTTCCTGAATTTTCCCTAATAGTTCTTTGCATGCAACTAGCTCTTACTGTGTGCTGCTGGAATCCAGGGGAATCACGGTCTCCATATGTAGAAGCGGTTTATTCCTCTATGCTTTGGGCAGCCTCTCACATTTTTTTTAAAATGAGAAAGAAGTCTGAATTTTTCTGTAGTATAATTATAGATTCTCTTCTCCCCCATATCTCTCTTTAGTGAAACATATATTCGAAGGAAGCACCCCAAAGCATTAACTTTCCAAATGAATGCTGTTTATCAAATACTATGATTGAGGGAGGAGGTAAGTGCGATGTTTATGTCTGACCAAAGAACCAAATTCAAGTAACTGGAGCAGTGGGCAGGCCAATCTATTTGAATACAGAATTCTCAACTGTTTATCAAATACTATGATTGAGGGAGGAGGCAAGTGCGATGTTTATGTCTGACAAAGAACCAAATTCAAGTAACTGGAGCAGTGGGCAGGCCAATCTATTTGAATACAGAATTCTCCTGTGCCCAAAACCATGGCTGATGGAGGCAATCTAACTCCTAACTTTGCTTTTCCTTTTGCGTTTCTGTTAACTGTCAATGGAAAAACGAAAAAAAGTGCTTGTGTGCCACCTTGTGGATAAACAAGGAATGGAATTCTTTTAGGGTATGTGTGCATGCGTGTATGTGTGAGTGTGTGTGTGGTGTTGGTGAGAATGTAACATTGCATTATTATGCTTTCTCCTCTGTTCCCCAAGCAATTTTGCTGGATGCAAACAAAACAAAAAGGCAAAACAAAAAACTTCTCAATGACAACGGGTATTCAAATATTTGGGAAGTAGAAATAAAAATTTATTAGTATCATCCCCCCTTGATTTGGAATGTACCCTACTGAAGCAGCACAATGAGTAAACAAATAATTATTTTTTTAAAAAAAACAATTTTACAGGTCAGCTGTTGGTTTCCAAGCCTGGCCTGACACAAGGATCCAGTCTTCTAGAGATATTATTAATGAATGTCTCGTGAGTGGAAGGTGGTGAAATTTGGTTTACATTCCACATAGGTATAAAATATATCTATTAGTTTAATTGCCAGTCCTCCATTTCCATGTGCTGGGAGTTTTTTTGTTTGCTTGTTTGGGTACTGGGGATTGGACTCAGGACCTCACGTTTGTGAGGCAGGCATAGTGCCACTGAGCTATATCCCAGGCCCTATGAGAAGTATTTATTAAACAACTGGCTAACACACATTTCACTGTAGGTTACCATGAGACAGGAAGATTCAGGAGACCAAGGACGAATTCACTCACTGAAAGTTGATCCTATGTTTATTGTCAAAGGGCTAGAGGGTTCTTCATTATTGTAGAGATTCTCCATGTTCCTTTGGGTCTAGAAGGTTTCAGGCTCTCAGTCTGTTTCCTGTTTTTGGCAAAATAATAGTTTCAGAGCAGATTAATAACTTTCAATCTGTGTGCTTCCTGAGGTTTCAAAAATATTCAATCTGAAAAAAAATTCAATCTGAATTTCCTTAAAATGTATTTTATTAATTTAGTTTTCACAATATTTCCTCAATGTTATGGAAGGCTACTAGAATGGCTAAAATTCAAAAACCTAATAACAGCAAATACTTATGATGTGTAGAAACAGGTGCTTTCCTTTATTGCTACTGGGTGGTGCAAATGTTATAGCCACTTGAAAGACAGTTTGGCAGTTGTTTATAAAACTAAGCATATCACTATTACAAGAGGCAGTAATTGTGCTCGTTGGTATTTACTCAAGTGAACTGGGAATTTATGTCCACACAAAAAAACTGCACACAGAAGTTCACAGTATCCTTATTCAGAATTGCCAAGCCTGTATGGTGGCATGCATCTGTGGTCCCAGCCACTTGGGAGGTTAAGGCAGGAGGATCAGTTGAGCCCAGAAGTTCAAGGCCAATCTGGGCAACACAGTAAGAGTCTGTTTACAGAAACAAAGAACCACCAAACTTGGAAGGAATCAAGATGTCCTTTAGTTAATGAATGGATAAATAAACTGTGATATATCCATATGATGTAATATTATTTCATACTAAGAAGAAATAAGCTCTTAAGTAATGAAATGACATAGGTATTGATAAATCAAAGAAGCCATTCTTCACAGGATATATTCTGCCTAAATTTAATTATATAACATTCTGGAAAAAGCAAAACAATGGAGCTAGAAAAAAGCTCAGGGGGTGTAGGGCATTTTTATGGTAGTGAAAGGATTCTATATGATATCATATGATGGGTATATAACATATTAGAGTAAAAACCTGTACAACTGTACAGCAGTTGCTAACAGGTGTATATCTCATCATATTAATTTATATTTCCTTGCTGACAGATGATGGTGAACATCTTTTCATATGCTTACTTGCCGTCTTTGTATCTTCTTTGGTTAAGATTTCTATTCATATCATTTGCCAATTTTTAAATTGAGATGCTTTTTGTTGAGTTTAAAAAGTTATTTAAATTCGTTGCAAATTATTTAAAGGTCTTCTTTTCCTTCACAGGTTCCTGTTTCTACTTTATTCCCACTTGTGTTCTTTCTTCTACAGAATCAACTCGAACCAATCTCTTTCCCTACTGGAAGAGAAAAGGATGAATGCTGCTGGTGCAGTTCAGGGGGGGGGATGAAAGTATATTTTGTGATACTTCCTTGGTTAAAAGCAAGGTCCTGAGTTGGATCCCTGGTACCAAAAATAAAAAAACAACAACAACAACAAAAAAAAAACTGGCACTAAGCTTGACAAAGAGACTCACTCATGCCTACTCTGTCTCTAAACTCTAGATATTTTAAAACATAGATTAATTCATTTATTATAAGGTAGGAATGTTTCAAATCATAGAGTTTAAACTGGCCTTTTTGTTTCTTCATTCTTCTGATGGCCAACTTTACTGTGTCTGCAGAAGTGGTGTAGTAGGTTGTTTTCACACAGGAACTACAGTGCCAGATTCCCATCTCTTCATCTTAGCCTTGCCACAGAAGGGGAAGGTATACTTGGGGTTCTAGATGATTTCAATTTTCTTCACCATTTTCCGGAGGGAGACCCCATAGCAGGTCCCATATTTACGGACAGTGCCAATCTTTTGGTGTGTTTAGCCATTGTGGTGCTACCTAGGCCCAAGCCCAGAGAGATAAACTCCAGATTTGAATATAGTGTATTTCTTTTCTTTCCTCATTGAGTTTATTGGTACATTTTAGGTATACAGTACAGTTACATTCATCATTGGGATCTTGCACCTTTGCATGACAGGTCTTGGTTCTCATTTTTTCCCCTTGTCCCTGCCCGCCCTTCACCCTCTCTTCTTCTCCCCATTTATAAACACTTTATTTCCATTTTCTCATTTTCTCCTATTTTTTTTCTTTGCCCTTATTACCTTTCCCCTACCCTTCCCACTTTCCCTACTATAGTGTATTTCTTGAGTCAAATGAATGGAACAAATGATGTTTTATTATGCACATAATTGTCTGAATGTTTGCAGTTTTTTTGCCTTTGAAGTGAGATGGGAGGGTCCTGATTTGACTAACAGATAAAGCACTTAATAAATGATAAGTTTTATTATGCACATAATTGTCTGAATGTTTGCAAGCAGTTTTTTTGCCTTTGAAGTGAGATGGGAGGGTCCTGATTTGACTAACAGATAAAGCACTTAAAGGGAGTTTAATTAGAACCTCAGAAAGCAATTTTATTCTGGAGACTGGAGCCATTGAAGACAATTGAGTGGGAAAGGATGGGAATTTTCCTGATCATATCCTATACTGAATTACACTTTAATTCTGCATAGGAATTGAAATGTCAATGGCAGTTTTAAAAAACTGGAAACCAACTCTTCTATTTTAGAAATTCTCCAAGTTTCTCTTCCTCTTTCCATTTTTCTTTCTTTCTTTCTTCCTTTCTTTCTCTTTCTTTCTTTCTTTTTTTGGAGGTGATCTCACAACCTTGGTACTAAGCTACATCCCCAGACCTGTTTTTACTTATTTTGATACAGGGTCTCACTAAGTCTCTAAATTGCCCAGGTGGGGCTCAAACTTTTGATCCTCTTTGGATCCAAGTCCTTATTTCCTTCTTTAGGCTTAATGATTTCCTCAAGCTGATATGAGAATTACTTAAGATAGTGTAAAAAGTACTTAGCAGACAGTGTCTCATTTCTATTTCTTCTCATTTATTTTCCTAACTCATTTAATTATTTTACACCATTTAATTTCCGTACTTCCTTGGAACCTGGGCTTGGTGGAAGAACACAAGGGATAATTTACCAGGTACTCACCTCCAAGTTTTTATTTGCGGTACCACTGACGATGAAGAAGTTAAAGGTAGACTACTCTGGCATAGTGACTATTTTGAATTAAAGACATCGGCAAAACAGCAGATAGAAAAGAATCATTCTGACCTCTTTTCTGTTTCTTAAAAACAGAAGCTAAAATTCCCACCCATGTGAGATATCCACCCCACATTAGAAAGAAAGCAACTTTCTACACATTTTACTTTGTTAAAATAACTCTTTAAAGCTTCCTCACATAATTTACTTTTTCACTACCTTTGTCTTAGTATCAAGGAAGGAATATTAACTGCTTCATTGGATCTTTATTTCTCTCTAAAGGCTCCTGTCATTTAAAACCTGTATTAAAATACATTTGTATGCTTTTGTTCTATTGACCTGTCTTATGTCAATATAATTCTCAGGCCCAGTGAGAGAAACCCTTAAGAGGTTTCTTAAGAGGAGGCAGTAAAATTTTCCCTCGCTCTTCCATAATGATGACAATGATTATAACAATAACAATGAAAATGTATTAAACTCAGTATCAGTCAGGTAATTTAAGTGGTTTTCACACACTATCTCATTCAACTCCCAAAATACTATTAATATCTCCATTTTATTGAGAAGGGCACTAAGATTCAGACAAAGTACTTTGACCAAGGTCTCCCAAATAATCAATGAAGACGTGTGTGCAAACGCTGGTTTATCAAGTAGCTCTAGAGCCTGAGCTCTTAACTCTACCACATGCCTTTTCTGTGAGGTCTGCTCTACAGCCTTCTAAGCATTTGTAAAGATGTCTTTGGGGAGGTTTACAGAGTAGCGGTGTACTCAAGACTTACCTGGAATCCTTTCTATTAGACAGAAGCTCTGCAAGCCCGGACTTTGACTCGGTCACCTTAACTCCCCTAGCTGGGCAAACCATGAACTCTTTTTCTCTACAAAATTTACAGTGACTGCTATGGGCGAGGTGCTGTACTAGTATTAAGGAAATAAAACTGCCAACAAAATCTGTTTCATACCAATATACAGAGAACATAATTTGATTATTAAGGATCATCAGAATTATATACAAGTAAGGCAGAAGGAAAGTGGCTACCAGGTCTGGACACAATTTTATAAAAAATACAGAAAAAAAAGTTTTTTCGTGAGAAGATGCCTCTTGCTACAGTCTTGCTGTATCTTGCTATATACTATGTGTGTCTGACACTTAAGCTACTTCGAGAGAAGTTACAAATGCAAGGGTCAGAAAGCCTTTATTTCCCTGCAGAGCCAAGTCTGCTGCTAGGCTTCCTAAGCGCTCCAGGAGACCGCGACGAGGGGAGACGGTCGGTGGCAGTGCCTTCACCCTGCCGTCCCCGGTGACAGGGTCGACCTGGGCCCGGGCCTGTGATCTGGCGTCGGAGGGCCGCTTCCGCCGGAGCGACCTTCGAACTGTAGTCACCGCGTAAGTGGAAGGGAAGGAGTGGAAAGTGACCAAAGAGCGAGCGAATGAACGGAGCGACGACTACGTACGACCGGCCTAGCCGTTGCCAAGGAGCTGAAGAACGTCTCGCTCCCGAGTCAGGATTAGAATGAAAAGAAACACGAGACTGTTCGGGAACAGTACTTCCGCGGCCTGCTGGTTGAACCCAAGGTTCCACCACAGTTTTCACCCCTTCGGGTGGGGAGAACCAAGGTCTCCCGGACGTAGACCGGCGGCTGGATTACGGCGGGGAGGCGAGGTGGGGGCGGGGC
>NW_022900943.1:23971414-23990353 GCF_012274545.1 Fukomys damarensis | reverse complement strand
GGAGCCCGGGGCCGGGTCACGCGGGACGCGGCAGAGGTGACCCCGTCCACAGCGTCGCTCCCCTTCGTTGGGCGGAGGACCTTTGGTCCGCTAGCAGGAACTCCTCCACATTCCTGGCTCCGAGCTCCCCGGGGCCGCTGCTGATCACAGGAAGCCGAGACAGGTCACACAATTCCCCGTCCCACCTCCCTGTCCAGCTGGGATAGAGTTGGACAAGCATGCCAGTTGACTTACCCAGAAACGTGGTGTGGGCCAAATCGACCGGTCTGTCACGATGACTTTAAAATCCAGACTTCGGATAGCGTCCATTTGATAATACAGGAAGCTAGATGAGTGCATCTTTTGTTTTTGATTTGCTTACATTGGTCTTAGTAATCAAGATTTGACTGCTTAATTCATCGTTAGATACCTGCCTGGGCTGTTCTTGACCTTTTAAGTCGCCTTTTTGAGCTTGGCCTTTGGGTTTGTATATTTTAAAAGTAAGACTGATTAAATGATTGAGAACATCGTTTTGATGTTAATAAATATTAAGACACGCAATCTCTTTATGTTGCGCAGGCTACCTTGGTCTCTCTTACCTCTCAGCTTCCTGCATAGATGGGACTATAGGTCTGCGTGCCACATTTCATTTGCTTTTGTACCTTTTTTTTTGGATTTTTTGAGACAGGGTCTCACTATGTACTTGAGATTGACCTGGAACTCACTGTGTAGCCCAGGTTGGTCTCCAACTCACAGCAGTCCTCCTGCCTCAGCCTCCGGAGTGCTGGGATTAAAGGCATGCTCCGCCATGCCTGGCTCTTACCTATTTTTTATTTTACCCAGATTTGTTTTGTTCTTTTCTGGGGAGTGGTTTGAGAGAAATTTAGACACTTGCCTTGTACCTCATTCCTAAACTAACCACATGAAGAAAATAAAGGAATGTAAACAATAATATAGAAGGATGGAAATCATAGTCAAGGTCATAATAATTGTAAGTGTAATAATTTAGATTAGTCCTTCATGTGATTTTCACACACATTTAATATAAATCTTAGTACACTTGGAATATTTCCTTCTGTTATTTAGCTAACTTTCCTGAACAAGTAGTAGATAATCTTCCAGCTGACATATCCACTGGCATTTATTATGGCTGGGCCAGTGTTGGAGATGGAGATGTTCATAAGATGGTGGTGAGCATCGGATGGAACCCATACTACAAGAATTTGAAAAAATCCATGGTAAGAATGACATTATGCTCTGTAACTGAAATTCACATGATGACTGAGTAATTTGTAATATTAGAATTCATTAATGGTAATCACAACATAATTCAAACAGAATTTTTGGTAGAACTGAAAAATGAAATACTTTGTTACTACTGTATTTGAATTTTATTTAGACAGATTAGAGTTGGAGCATAGGTTTTTTTGGTTTGTTTTTTTTTTCTATTGTTGGGGATTGAACCCAGGGAGAAATAAAATTTGCCTTAATCTAAAATCTCACGTAATATTTCCTTCTCTCTTTGGGTTGAATCATATTCAAGTGTACAAGTTTAAGTTAGCTTAGAAAGAATAAACCCATCTCATATATATTTTAAATAGATCCTTGTAATGTTTTCTTAGTATATTGCTTTATTATGCTGCATGTGATTTAGCTGCTCTAGCAGACAGGTGATAGATACATTAATTTTAAGACTTTTCTTATGTCATGCTTCAAAACATATCTCAAAGTAGGTATTTCTAAATAGTTTACACTTAATCTGATTTCCAGTGCTAACCATCCTGTTAAACCTCAGCTGTCTTATTTGTGTTTGGTCTTTCTGCCTTTTGATGTCTGATGTGGCTCTTTAGGGGAATCTTCTAAACCTTAGATGATGTATCTGAACTGGAGACATTTTAAACAGCAAATCATATGTGATTTACAGTATAACATACCATACCATAAGGTTGGGACGGAAACAGGAGTGATGAAAATCTTTAAAACGTTTACAAGAATTTATTGTTTCATTTAAATTAGCCCACTATAAATATGAAGAAGCATTTCAGATTTCACGTTCCCTGTAATCTCTTCATCATTTTTGGCTATAGGAAACTCACATTATGCATACCTTCAAGGAGGACTTCTATGGGGAAATCCTCAATGTGGCCATTGTTGGCTACCTCCGACCAGAAAAGAACTTTGATTCTTTAGGTAAGCTCCTACTTTGATCTTTAGTATTTCTACTGCCGTGGCTATTACTAGTGATAATGATAGTAGAGCACATTTTATTCGAACATTTAATGTGTGCCAGGCATTGTTTTAAGTGTCTCCCATGAGTAAATTCCATTATCCCCACAACAACCATATGAAGAATTATTTTGCCCATTTCACAGATGAGAAAATTGACACAGAGATTATTTGCCCAAAGTCCCTGTCTTAATCCTTTTGTTGTTATGACTACATACAAGATGGGTAATTTGTGAAGAATAGATGTTTATGTGGTTTATATCATATGTAGTTGGAGTAGCTTAAAATCCAAGAGCTGGGCTCTGTCTGGTGAGGACCTTGCTGCTGTGTAAGGGAAGAGCGTCACATGGAAGACAGAGCAGGAGGTTCCAGAGAGGTGCTGTAGAGAGCTCACGTCTATAACAGAACCATTCCTTTTTCTTAAGCCTGAAAAAAAAAGGGACAGAGCAGATATTGGGCATTTACTGTGTCAGAGTTGTGACCAACCTGTGATGTTTTTAGGGGAGACTCAGCAGAAGAATAGTACAGAGTATATTCACAGTTTCTAAATACCTTTATGTGGTATGTTCTCTCTATAGAGTCACTTATTTCAGCAATTCAAGGAGATATTGAAGAAGCTAAGAAACGTCTAGATTTGCCAGAACATTTGAAAATCAAAGACAACAATTTCTTCCAGGTTTCAAAAGGCAATATTATGAAGGACCACTAATGAAAAATGACCTTATGTACTCAAATGCTGTTTTCTAATGCTTCACTGTTCATTATGCAGGGTCATCTGTTATATTTTAAATTTCCCTATGCTATGAATTAGCTTAAACTATACAATAGTGTAGTTACTCAGCTATGCTTCAACTGTTAAGTTAAATTATCATGCTGTATTTAAAAAGCTTCTTTTAAAAATCAAGATTTTTCTTTATGTAATATGAACCCCACTAGAAAGGTATTATCTTACAATGGAAATAAAATGTACTATAGGAATGGGTGAAAAGGCAAGTCAGTAGAGATGAAAACGGTAATCTTTATGGTAAGATAGCAGCATGTATGCACTTGTGTAGCATTTACTGCTGAGTACAGATGACTTATAAAAGTAAATGCGTTAAGCAGAAGTTTGATAATTTATTATAAACCCTAGTAGGAAAGTCCATGCTGTCTTGTTTTTTGGTACCAGGGATCAAACTTGGGACCTTGTGCTTGCAAGGCAGGCGGCAGCACCACTGACCCAAATCCCCAGCCATGCTATATATTTTTATATTTTCTACATTAATATATTATTATAAACATGAAGAATTTTGTAAAATTTGGTTTAACTCATTTTCCTTATGAGTTCAGTTCATTTTGCTGTCACCATTTTATGCATGGAGTTCCCTCAATTCTCAGTGGCCTAGGTTCCCTCTGCTTATCAATTTGTTTTTAAGACAGTAAAATGAGTGCTACTTTAATTCTGTAGCTCTCATTTTTGTGTTGGATGTTTTCTTATTAATAGTAGATATGCTCGTTCTTCAGCGTTTTTCTTGACATTGGTTCTTTTTTCCTTTCAACAATTCTAAGTTTTTTTCAGTTGAAATATCCTGCACCTGTACACATAAGAGATTGCTTCTGTCCCTGCCATTCCACTCCATCACTATGTGAGTAGTAATTAAGTGTATATTTGTATTGCTTTTGTTTTTCAGCCCTGGGGATTAAATCCAGAGCCTCACCCACTAGGCCAGTGATGGCAATCCTTTCAGAGCTTTCAGTGATGACAGCCCATTGGGCCACACATGCCATGGGTTCGCCACCTCTGCATTAGGCCAATGCTCTGCCACTGACTTACACTCCCAGCCCTTGTATTGCAATTTTAGGAAAAACAAACCTCATCTTTAATTTAAATACACATAGCCTTTCATTATGTGTGCTAGTTTCTTAACACAAAGTGCTTATTTTTCCCCTTTGGGAAGCTAAGAGCCAATAAGCTATGAAATAGTGAGCAGGTTATTTATTTTTAATGTGATTATATATTCGAGTAAATGTAAACTGTTATACTTACGTAGGCTCAGTATAACTTAATGCTGATGTGGAGAGTACTTGTAGCTTGAAAGAAAGGTATAAATTTTAGTCTTCACACTTTGTATTTTCCTTTTTCCTGACTTTTGGCCACTTGAGTCCTTTGTCTATAAAAGTAAAAAGTTGAAATTTTTGGATACTTAAGGAAGTAAAGGTTACAGTTTGCTTTTTGTTGCCTCAGATTGTCAGTGATTCATTGTTCACTTTGGTAATAGATTTGGCCGGGGGCAGGTTGGGTGGAGAAAGGTTGAAGTATATAGTGGATTTTAAAGGTAATTAATTTTCCTTAATTACTGATGTTTAGTAAACATTTAGAAAGTATGTTGAAAAACATGTAAAGTTGTCAGAGAAAAGGGATGCATATATAAATTCAGTTAGATTACATTTTACTTTTTTGAGGGGTTTGGTTTTTGTGACAAGGTTTCACTATGTAGTCCAGTCTCCTTGAACTCAGTACCCTAGGCTGTCCTCAAACCTCTGATCCTCCTGCCTCAGTCTCCTGAGTGCTGGGATTCCAGGCGTGCACCACCACGCCTGGCTGCATTTTACTTTGTGTTCTATGAATTTGTGACAAACCATGCAGTTTGTGGCTTTTTCATTTCTTTATAAAAATACTTAGGTTTTTTGTTTGTTTGTTTGTTTGTTTTTAATGAGCCTAAGGATTCACCCCAGGGGCTTGTGTTTACTAGCCAAGCAATCTGCCACTTGAGTTACACCTTCTCCCCTACACTGAAGATACAATCTTTGAAATCCCATGCTTGAAAAAAGCCTCAATTATCAATGATTTTATGAAGCAAGGTTAAAAACAAGTGTGAAATTATAAAGACAGATTTGTGTTTACTCTGAGTAGCCTGCTGCTAATTATGTGCTCATTGTGTGGAAGTTCTTTGATATCTTATTGCTTTACCTTTCATTAAATAGCCGTTGCTTTTGAAAATCATACAGTATGTTGTTCAGGAGTTTGTCTGCACTGTTAACAGTTGTTTGTTAAGTGACTATGCATTGTAAGATGTCATAGTAGTTCCACTATGATTAGTCTGAATATTTCCAGGCCTTTAAATAAATTTTGACTGAGTCATTTTTTTTTTTTCTATTTGTGTCAGTTTGAATCTGTTATCTCTTAAGCTTCTAATTTGTTGGCTGATTTTTACCTTCAGATGTCTTAAAGGTTCTGAATAGCTAGGAAAAGGTGGCAGCTGTAGAGAACGTAGCAACCAGTGATTGTGTAGTCAAGGGCCTTACTTTCAAGAGCTGCAGTTTTTTATGTCTGTGGCAGTGACTGAGTTTTATTTGGAGAACATTCACAGGAATCACTGCTCTTCAAAGATGAGAGTGAGAGTTCCCAATTATGCTTTGGAGGTAATGGAGCCAGAGGAGTATAAGTAGCTGTGGCTCCCTTGTGTGATTCCTGCTCCAAAACACAATGCCATGACCTTCAGGACTTGTGCAGTTAACCCTAGGTGCAGGAACGTGGGATTCATTTGCCTGTCTGGGCACCCAGCTCTCATCTCTAGAAAACACTTGTAGTCAACTTTTCTCATTGCTGAGACAACATACTCAACACCCAGAGTTAAAGGGTAAAAGGTTTATTTAGCTCACAGTTCGTAGAGGTTTCAGTCCATAATCGGCTGGCTCTCAGGCTGGAAGGACAAACAGGCATTGCAGAGGAGAGACAGCATGGTGGCATGAAGTAGCAAAAGCAGAAGTCCTTAACAGCTTCTTCCTGCCCCTTTTATCTTATTCAAACTACTCAGGGTGGGTAGCATGCCCTTCATCCTAGTGTCCTTGGTCCTGTCCCCACCATGAACTGATGACACTGTGTAGGTTCAGCCACCTCCAAAATAGCCTCTGACCACGCGGCTGTGTTTGGGGGCACATCTAGACATAAACCACAAAAATGCTCATCTTCGGTAAGACTTGGCAGCTTGTAGTGACTATGTAACAAGAACACAGATGTAAACAGGTTTCCTTGGGATTTTTTAAAATATTTTTGTTTTCCTGTTAAAATTGCTAGCGATTTCCTGTTCCCTTCTACTTGGAAAATAGATAGGAAATGGAGCCCAGAGATTGACCTGGGAAACAAATATACCCTAAGCAAGTGCTACAGTAAAAGTCAAACATTCTACAAAGATGACAGGGATTACTAGATACAGAATTTTGAAATTCATGAATAAAGAATAAGTATCACAATGGTAAAATGACATAGTTATATAAAACTTGGGCAAAAGTCGGGTGCAGAGATGCACACTAGAGTCCTTCCTAGCACTTGGAAGGTTGAGTTAGGGGGACACCAGTCTGAATGACATAGCAAGACCCCGTCTGAAGGAAGAAACAAAATAGCAGGGCCAGTGTGTAGCTCAGTGTTAGAGCACATGGGTTCAGCCCCAAAATAACTATTTGGATGGTGTTCTAAAAGTTGGGAAATGTATAAACAGCTTGGGTTCATTAGGTTAATGGAAGATTCATCTGCCTCATTATTTATAGCGTGTACCCAGGTAAACATCCAGATTATTGACTTACAACCAACTTGAGTTACAACTAGCCCTTGGAAACTGATCAAATTCATAAGTCAAGGGTCCACTTTTTTTTTTTTCTTAAGTGCCAGGGATTGAACCCAGGGACTCAAGCATGTCAGGCAAGTGCTGTACCACTGAGCTGTACAGCTAGTTCCTTGAGCACAATTTCATACTCATTTGTGGTGAGCACAAAATTATTCTCATAGCAGTTAGGATGAACTCATTTTTAAACAGTGTATTTGCAGATTCTGTGCTGTTTTGGTTCAATTTCAGACTTTTCAGATAAAGTACTTTCTAATTTACTGATCCCACCATATATGTACACATATGATAGAGCATTGTACTTCTGTACTTTAAATCCCTCTAGCTAGTGGCTATTAGTACAACTACAGAGGTCTGCAAAGTCTGGAAATAGTAAGTAAATTGTACTGTCTTCAGGTTAATGGTTACCCCTATTACTTTAAGCATATTATCTGAAAATTCATCACTATAATGCCTGGATTACTTTAAAATATACTGCTGGGCTGGTAATTTAGCTCTGGTGCCGCTGCCTGCCTCACAAGCACAAGGACTGGAGTTTGATCCCCAGTACCAAAAAATAAATAAATAAAATATAACAAACTGGTAAAACATTTTGTTTTATCTAAAGATAGGTAATCCATAGCATTCCCCTTTTAATCTTGATTTGCAGGAAGCTCAGAATTGATACTCTGTCACTATAGTTACAGTGACTTAGTGAAAGGGAAATTTTGCCTCCATGGTTCAAGCTATACTTACTATGGGGAAATTCCCTACTTGAAATTTCCTTTGTTCAAAATGTCCGGGTCTATCGTGCTTCATATGTCTAGATATGTTCCAGCCAATAGCACAGCTGAGCCCGCCTGCTAACATATTAAAACTTTGTAACCAGTAAATGTATGTCAGATGTGCCTTGTTTGTAACTCCACCCCTCCCAAAGAGTATATCCTCCTTTGCTGAGCACTGGGGCCAGTCTCACACGTGCGAATGCAGAAGGGTCCACTGGGTCTGCCGGCGTTAAATAAAGCTTTACTTTTGCTTTGTCTTTGAGGCTCCTAGTGTGCCTTCCATCCTCCCAGACTAGTGGCAATGGGCTGTATCAACTGGATGGAAATTTTGCTGTATTACTAGAACTGTAGTTTTCAGAATGCTGCAAAGAGCTCTGGAGCTTTGTGGAGATCTCGTGGATGATGGGCAAGGAAGGAGATCCACTCCCTTCTCAATCTACTTAAATTAAGGCAGCACTCTTGGCTGTCTTAATTACACGGGTGCTATGGAAGATTTCACTTGGGTAAGAATGCTTCTGTTAAAAACTACATTAACTTCTGTTTGCTTTAGTCCGCTTGATTCCTCCATCCTCAATGTTCTTGTCTATTTTCATTTTATTCGTTAGTAGGCAGTGTTCCACCTGTGGAGTCAGGTGGCTATGCATTCTGGGAGAATCACTGCCGCCAGGGCATGAGAGGATTCTCAGGTGTGGGTTCTGCTTGGATCACTGTAAACAAATACTTGATGCTGAGTCACTCAAGAGAATTTCAGGTTCTTTTCAAGTTTCCTGGAAGCCTTTCTGAGCCTTCAAAATATTTCATAGGCCTGCGTAGAGTTAATTTACTTCTAGATTTGAAGGTATTTCAAATTTATTAAAGGCTCCTTGTTACAGCTCAGATTTACAATGTGTCACGAAAGGCTCACTCGTTGAAGGATTAGTCCCCAGCTCAGTGACATTCAAAGGTGGACCTTTTGGAAAGTGATTGAGTTATGAGGGTGATAAACTCATCAGTGGATTCACCCGTTTTCGGGTTAACAGCGGAAAGCCTGTTAGGAGATGGGGCCTAGGTGATGGGCGCTGTGTCTTGGCCCCTTCTCAGCACTTCCCTTACTGTTTCCTGGATTCCATCAAGTTAGCCCTTCTGCCGTGAAGCTTCAGCCTTGCCGCAGGCTGAGCCGGGTCTGAAACCTGAAACCATGCACCAAAATAAATCTTTCCTTCTTTAAATTGTTTATATCAGGTATTTTGTCAGCAATAAAAACCTCACTAGCAGAAATTTGATACTGAAGCCAGGTGTGGTAGTGCATGCCTGTAAACTCAGGCCTCTGGGAGACTAAGGATGTAACATTGAAAATTTGAGCCCAGCCCAGGAAACTTTATAATTTAGTGAGACCCTTTCTCAGAATAAACATTTTAAAAGGCCCGGGGATGTAGCTTAGTTCAGAGCTCCTGGGTTCAATCCCTCTAGGTAAAATAAATCGGTACCCTAAAGTGGGGTGGTTGTGAGTGTACCTGATGATACAGTTCCGAAGCCTTTGAAATTGGAGTCTGGAAATGTTTGGATAAGCGGGTAAGAGAAACTTAGAACATTGTGAGTGGGGCTAAATGGGCAGTTCTTGTGTGACCTCAGACCGTCAGAGGGCTGATAGGAATGTAGACAGTAAAATGTTCTCGTGGGGTTTCATATGGGAACAAGGACTCAGAATTGAACTGGAAATTGCTGATGTTACCTTCCAACAAAGAGCTTGTACATTTTGTTCATGCTGAGACTTTGTGGAAGGCTGAGTTTAGAGGTGATGGACTAGTTTTTCTGGCAGAAGAAATTTCAAGGCAGTGCAGCACTCAGGAGTGTTGTTAGCTACTTTTAGTTAGACTTACAGTAAGACTGCGGAGCAAGAAGTTGAACGGAATAGATTTGAAAAACTTTCAGTTTGGCTAGGAAGGAAATGTGTTTATGGTTGAGGCCAAAGAAGTTGTTGCTAAAGAAATTAACACCATTAAAAAAGCAGGAAACATTCTGAGAGGGATTGGAAGTTTGAGATCAGCCTGGATTACACAGTGAGACCCTATCTCAATAAAACAGCACAAAACCCAAGTAGTTTGCAGCAGGATAAGAAGAAGGATACCTTCATAACACTCAAGAATCAGCAAGATCCCACCTATAAGATCCAGGATGTGAAGGTATCAACCTTCCATATTTTTTTTTTTCAGAATCTCACGGCTAAAAGTTTGCCTCGCATTTCAGAGAGACTTTGAACTTCGACTTCTGAGAAATGCTGCAACTGTTTAGACTTTGGGGAGTCTTGGAAATGGACTAAATGCATTTTGCATTGTGAGATGGATATGAGACTTTCGGGGCCAGGGCCAGGATCTAAGCAAAGTTATAGTTTAAATCTTAAATGTCTCCCAAAAGTTTGTGTGTTGAAAGCTTGCGCACCAGCTGATGGCACTATGGGGAAGTGAGGAGGGGTTTAGGAAAGTAGGTCACTGTGGGTGCTCCTTTGAGGGGTGTCTTCGTTACTTCCTCCTTGCTGGAAAAAATACCCAAAACCCGCAAGTTAAAGGAGGAAAGGTTTATTATAGCTCACAGTTTGTAGTGGTTTCCGTTCATAGTTGGTGACTCCAAGGCAGGGCAGCACAGTAGAGGTCATCACCGAACAGAAACAGTCTGTGGCAAGCAGAAGACAGCAATACAGCAGCAGCAAGCAAAAAGTGTCATAGTAGCCCTCTCTGGCCCTTAAATTCTATCCAGGCTACACAACCTTAGGTTGGGTAGCACTCACATCCAGGGCAGGCCTTCCCATTATCCACAATCAACTGTACCAGACCAATCAGTGGACTAATCTAGTAATCCCACACACTTAATCTGTATTATATACCCTAGCCACCTCCAGAGAGCACCACCTGTGAGCACATGAAGCTTTGGGGGAACATCTAGATATAACCCATAACAAAGAGTATATTTTGTCCCAACCATCTCCCCCCACCATATCTTCCTCTGACCGCCATGACATGAGCAGCTGTTCTCCACCATTCCCTTCTTTCGTGATGTTTGACCTCACCATAGGGCCACAGCAAACCAACTTACCATGGCCTGACACCTCTGAACATGAGCCAGAACACAACAGTACCTTGGTTTACAAATTTAATTTTTCTTTACAATTTGGGGGAAGATGGCTGCATTTGTGTTTGTGTCAGGAAGATAGCCATGGTCCTGTGTTTGTCACCTGATGTGGCATTTGTGAACAGAAGCAAAATTTTGCTGAATGCTTTTGTTTTCAAACTGAATTATTTGCAAACAGAAGCATTCATGAACTGAGATATTACAGTAATTGTTTAAGTTATCCTATGTATTTTGTTACACTGATGAAAAGTTTAGCCAGCACTGAGGAGGCTGAGACAGAAAGATCCTCATGAGTCTAAGGCCAACCTGGGCTACATAACAAGACCCTGTCTCGAAAAACAAAACAACAAAAAATAAGTAAAAGCTTATATTCCCCATCTATTTCTGGCAAATGGAGTTCTTGTTTTGTTGTTTTTTCTTTTCAAATTTACCTCCTGAGATCAACAAAAGCTAATACCAGTATTCTGAGATTCCCAGTATATTTCAAAACCAGGCTTTTCCTCTGACTGTTCCTCTGATCTGTTGACCTTTTCTGTCCTTTGTTACTGTGTTTCCTGTGGATCTGAAAACTTGTCAAGTTTTAGAAAATGGAAAGCAAAGTTAGCTTAGATTCTCTGCCCCTTTTGAAGTTTATTTTCTTTATTTCATTTTAGACATTCTTGTAAATGACTGGGTAACATCTTTATTACTATAAGACACAGCCTAACTGCATTGAGGGTATCGCATTCCTTGTAACATTTTAACAATAGGTAACTACAGGTTACTACATGCACATTGAACACTAGACAAGGTCCCCATGTTTCACTGTTGAGATTGAAGATGTGACTGACTGTGTTCTCCATTTTATCAACTGACCTTAGTAAGTTTTAGCAGTAATAGCAGCAAGAGCTTCAGTGTGATTTTATTTATCACTTAATTGTTGTTTACAATCAGTCCAAGACACTAAGCTAGATGTTAGTTACCATACTTCAGAAGAGCAAACTGAAAGTCCAGGATAAACTCAGAGCAACTCAGGCTGTGTAGCTGTAAATTTCAGAATTGAGCATGGAACCTGATTCTTCAGCCTATTTCTGGTGGCCAACAATCTGAGGATTTGCCTCCCTGCCCTGTAGTTGTATACATGTGAACTCTGGACCCAGAGAACGGTGGAGGTGGATGGTGAGGGCAGATGATGCCAGGTCCGCCAGTTACTGGTTTTGCAGGGTGTGGCAACTCATTCCTCAGCTCTTGCTCTCCTGGCAGGAGTGTTTCAAGTGCTAGGATCAAGTTAAAGCCAAAGACTCAACTTTTGGTAGCGGCTGCACAATAGGTAGAAAGTCTGCATGTAAACCTATCACCCTGACTTACCATGATCGGGAACAAAATCTGAGTCTGAGGAGCTGGAGAGTGCTAGGGATCCAGCTCACAGACTACATCAGAATGGTCAGCCAGGGGAGAGTGCCCACACTTGTTTACATCCTGACCCCACCCTACCGGCAAGCTCCTTGGGCTGCCTATTAGTATTCTGTTCACCCAGCTCTCCAGCTTTTTGGTCCCTATAGAATTCACTCATACATTGACACTACACAGCAAGCTCATGTGCCCTCCTAATTCCCAAATTCTGATTGCTTATCCAGGTTCCACATCTACAATCATTCTCTTCCTGTTCCTCCCAGTGCACAGCCCAGCCACCTATGAGATGATGTGAAAATGGAACTCTTCTTCATACTTTTGGAAGAGCCTGCCAAGGATAAAATCTTTATACTAGACCCCAGCTCAACCATATTCCAATACCAAATCCTAGAAAATCCAGATCGCATAAGAAGTTGTGAAGTAACTTGTGAAACCTTTCCTGCCCATCCCTCTCCTTCTACTTATAAAGGAATTGGGGATGAAGAGCAGAGGGAGGAAGAATTTCTTCAGAGAGAGGGAGTGGTTTGTTCTGTATCCCCTTCAGGTGTATTAATCAGAGAGCTTAGCTTGTACCTACCCAGAATGGGAGATGTGGGACATAAGATTTACATGAAGTTGCTCTAGATCAGTCTTAGACAACAGAGCAGAAAGAGATGGAAGGGTAGCGTTTTAATTCTTAATACAGGGATTTGAGGTAGGCAAAAGTGCATGATTCCAGTGGACCAGATGGGAGACTTGGCTGGAGCCAGATCTGAGCAAGACGCCACCCAAAGATGGCAGTGGGAGTAGTGTGGTTAAAGGGACCCAGAAGAGAAGCAGAGGAAAGACTAACAAATGCCAGAGTCTGAAGGATGTCTTGGAAGCTGAGGGGACTGGGAACCACAGATAGCACAACCCAATTGCCCCAGAAGGGAAAATTCAGAAAGAGTCCACTTTCATTAGAGATTAAAAGCAAACTCAGGGTCAGCCAGGTAAGGTCGGGCTTTCTTCCCAAACCCAAGATTTTTCAAACTCTGCACTATAAAATCAAATTGATATAATGTGACTGGCCTAAAAATAATTAATATAGGATATGATAGAAAAACATAGCATGGATAAGTACTGCTTCCTGAACCTCTTGCTTTAGTTTTTAGAGTTATAAATTTTACTTTCATTGTAGATACAGTTAAAAAGCTGAAAGTTCTTGCTTTAGTTTGTTTGCCCTGTGCTTAGTTGGGAAGAAACCAAGCAGCTACAATATAGGAGATTAGGAACAAGAGTTCCGGAGCCAGTTCCATTCTGGGCAAACCTAGGCAAGTTCTTTTACTTCTTGGTGACTTAGTGTCTTATCCATAAGCCTAGATAACCTTAGTGCCTACCTCATAGGGTTGTTAGGATGATTAAAAGGATTAAATGGGTTGATCCATGTTGCATGTACCTATTAGTCTCTGAAAAGCAGTATGTCCTCAACAAATGCTAATTACTGTTTTGGCAGTGGCCATTTCTTCCCATGACTAGAGACAGCATTGGAGCTTTAAAGACACAGCAAAATCTTCCTTGGTTATTTGCAGAGAGACCAGTTTTGTTTAGTTTAAGACAGTGAATATAGTGGCACACTTGTCCTAGGATAGGCAAGAGGTAAATAAGGAAATTACGTAGCAATGCACCGCTTACAACAGACTTCCATGTCCATTGTCTCCTTTAATTCTCACAAGCTTGTATATTAGGAGGCCTGTATTTAACACAATCAGAAATCTACCCATGAGGAAGGAAACTGATTTCAAACTACTCTTTAAAAATAACTGTAAGGGAAAATCAATGTCCTGTTTTTCAAAAAACAGATGAATCATCCAGATGTTCTACAGCTGTGCTGCAAAGGAATTTACAAAAGCAATAAAGGAGTTTGGCCAAAGGAGAATAAAAATTTCAGTCGCAGGCCAAGGAAGAGAGAGATGTTGTTCTTGGCACATCCTGGAGCATCGATCCCAAAGATGCCTCACCATCTCTCCCACCATGGAGATGTATATCACAAAGTCTGGCTAAAAAGACCTCAGTCAAGGATCCTGTCTTTGCCTAGTCACTTCCTGATTAGCTATTTGACTGATTAGCTTTTTTGAATGAACATATCAGTACTTAAAATACTGCTTAAGCCATCTTTACAAGTTTGCTGGCCTAAGACCTGGACTCTCGAACTTAGGCCAAAATACAACCTTTTGAGAACTCTGCAACGCCCAACCCCCAGTTTTTATT
This sequence comes from Fukomys damarensis, assembly GCF_012274545.1. Taxonomy (NCBI): domain Eukaryota; kingdom Metazoa; phylum Chordata; class Mammalia; order Rodentia; family Bathyergidae; genus Fukomys; species Fukomys damarensis. The sequence goes on along the minus strand of NW_022900943.1, from coordinate 23,976,057 downwards.
GGCTTGCACTCAGTTGTCTGACCTTCTGTTCTCCAGTCTCTGGCTTCCCTGTTCACACAGCTCAGGTTTCCATCTTAGGTTTAAAGTCCAGGCAACTTCTGCTTCCTGCAAGGTGCGGACTAACTAGCTTCACATGGAGGAACATTACAAGCTGGGACGTTGTCCTTGTTGTGAAATAAGGGACACTGACAGGCCTCAGAAGTAGCTTCACAACCTGCCACCCTCATGAATCTCATCCCTCTTTCTTCCCAGAAGCAAATCATAGAAATGAGAATTTCTCTTCCCCAAGACAGGTCATAGAAACTAGAACCCTTTTTCTCCAAAGCCAGCCACGAAATCTATAATTAAAATAACTTCACCCTGCCTGCCTTTCTGTCTGGGAGAGGTGGTTATAAAGAAATTCCCTCACCCTTGCTTGCTCGATAGTAGGTGTGATATTTTACACATTCACACACAGTTTTCATCCATTATTTCTGTCTCATAATTATCTCATGAGGCAGACAATAAAAACATTTCTCTTCCTGAAGGTGGTTCATAGAAACTCTTAATTTCCCCCCACCTTTCATCTTAGAGCTCACCATAAAGTTCTGTGACCTATCCTCATTCCAGAAGGATCTTGCTCATACATGGAGAGACCAAGGATTCTGACAAACGGCCCTTGCTAGCTTTCCCCATTGTCTGTTCACACAGGATCAGACCCATCTCCAATCACACTTCGACATGGTTGTTCACACTCCAGTCACAGCAATTTGATGAAGTCTCCAGAAAATACTGTAATGATGGGTTCAGGAAGCTGCAGAATAGCTGAAGGTGGGGAGATTCCTGGAAGGTGGCTTGTCCAGAGGGCTTGGTAGCTTCACACCCCTTCTCTTGTCTCTTACTCTATGCATCTCCTCATCTGTGTCCTGTGGAGTAAACCAGTAGAGTACGGTGTTTCCCAGAGTCTGTGAACTGTAGCAAACCTGAGGGAGCTGTGGGAACCCCCTTTTATAGTTGATTGGTCAAAAGTTTGAAGTCCTAGACGTGGGTTTAAAGTGGGGGACAGTTGGGGATTTAGCCTTGACCTTTGGGAGCTGATGCTATCTTCAGGTGGACAGTGTCACAACTAAATTAAATTAGAGGATGCCCGTTTGGTGTGTTCCTGTTAGGGAAGGTGTCTTCGTGCTGCTTGCTTCCTAAAGATGTAGATGTAGATACCTACATCTTTGAAGTCATAGACATCTATCCGTAATGTGGGAGTAGAGGAAGAACACTTTGCTTGTCCTAGAGAAGCAGTAGGTCATAAGATCTCATTCAGGGATCCTGGCTCAGAAATGCTGTATTAGACCAGGAAGACTCTAGACAGGTTTTGCTGAGTTTCTTGATTTAGTCTATTACCATTAGGATAACCCCGCACACACACACACATACACACACATTTCACTGTGGTACTGAGACTTGAACTCAAGGCCTTCTCACTGAGCTATGCCCCAAGTCTTAAAAAAAATGTTTTTTTTTTTTTTAAATTTTGAAACACGGTCTCACTAAATTGCCCAGGCTGCACTCAAACTTGTGATCCTTCTGACTCAGCCTTCCAGAGTGCTAGAATTAGTGAAGAGTGTTGGGAAGATATATAGATTCCTTAGAGTAAAGCACTTGCCTAATGTGTAACAGATTTTTCACCAAACTTCTGATCACGTTAGCAAAGAATGTATTTTATTTTCTTTGAGTTTGGGAGCAAATGATTATTCAGGTTTCTCAACAGTCTCCTGCTTCTCTATCTGCTGAGAAATCAAGTAAGAAAATCCAGCTAGTGATTTGGTTACTTAAAACTACTCATTAGAGGGTATTTACTTTTTGGAAGAGAAAAGGAAGGTCTTATTTAAAGGAGCTGAGTGGGTGTGTCTTTGGTTTCAGATTAAGTTTATAGAAAAGATTAAGCCTACATTTTTCTCTCTCTCATAGTCTTGTTTCACAAATCCTGTCAAAATAATAGATTGGTAGGAAGAGACTCAACCAGCTAACAGCTAATGTTGCTACTAAAATGATATAGGAGTAGGGAGGGGAAGTTAGCAATTACTGAACTCCTGCATTTCAGATGTAATTAATGTGTATGCTCATTCCTTCCTCAGGATGTTTCTCAGCAACCTTTGGAGGCCTAAAGCACAGGTTATCCACTCCCATCCCAGAATCAGAGAAATTTGGGAACACCTAAGATTCTATACTTGACAGTTTTAGAACTGCAGTTTCATCCTAGGGATCATTAGCCTCAAACTCATGATATTTCCATTATGTGAAACCATCTTTATAAACATGAATATTGGAGGCTAGGGATGCAGCTCAGTGGAGAGTTCATGTGTAACCCAATAAATAACTAAATAAATAGGATTTATGATTCTACTCATGGTATCGTCCACCACGATTTTTCAAAAGAGAAAAACTTCACACTTAGGAGCAGTTCATGATGGACAAAATGAGATGTAATTATCGAGGCAGGTGGCAGCACCACAGAACTAAATCTTCAGCCCTAGAGATGTAATTATTGAGACTGAAGCAATTATCATGCTGGCACTGGGCCAGTATCTGGGGACACTGGTGGAACTTTCCCCCTTTTTAGGAACACGAGTGCCTTAAAAAATAAGAGCGTAGGAAGTAGGAAGTGGTATGGGAAAAGTTCGTAGAGTGCACCAAGGATGCTCCTTAATACGTTTGCCTCGTCTCTATGAAATCCTATGGGCCCCTGTTAGCCCCTTTATCACATTTACTTGAATTTGACCTATGATTTCAAGTTCATGTGAAAAATGCCTACTTTTTTCCTTTTCTTTTCTTTAAGTACCTATTGTTTTACCACAGACAAGGTAAACTAGAGACTTGTCTGCCACCATTACTAAGTTCTGAAGATCTTTTTATTTTTATTTTTAAAATTAATTTTATTGGTACATTTAAAGTATATAATACGACATTCATTGATGGAAATTTGTGCCTTTACATAATCAGTCTTGGTTCTTATTTTTTTTCTCCATTCCCTTGCCCTCCCTTTAGCCCCTCCCTCCCTATCTACAAAGATTTTGTTTCCATTAATTTTCATTTTCTCATATTAATTTCATTCCCGTCTGAAGATCTTTTTATTCTTCTAAAGCACATCCCTCAACTTTTCCTCCCTCAAAACTATGTACTCAAAATTTGTATCCATTTTCTTTCGCTAACGGTCTTGCCTTTCTGCAGGTTCCAATGGTTTATTTTCCCCGCTGAGTTATTATAACTCTCATATTATGGTTATTTGTACACATATCTCTTTTTCCACTTCAGTGCTAAGCAGTTCTGAGGGCAGATTGCATGTCTTATTTATCTTTGCTTTCTATGGTTTAGCTTGCATAATGCACAGAGGTTTTCATTTTTTAATTCAGGCATATACCCAAAATATAATCTTCATAAACTTCTATATCTTGCTTATTATATGTAACCATGATGGCATATTTTTGTGTAGCCTTTGTAAACTTTTGTAAAGTAGTTTCAAACTATAAACAAAATAGCTTTTTTTGTGAAAGCACTGATGCTGCCCCATAACATTTTCCAATGTGAAACTGGTAAATTTGAAAACAACAAGCATTTAAAATACTCTTGATGCATTTTACTAAGATCGAATCCAAAAGAGTTTTATTGGCTATTGTAGGCAGAATTTAAAGTAGCCTCTCAAGGTTTCCCATCCTACATAAACCCCATGACTGAGCAGGATTAAAGTCATGACTGTGGGTACATCTTAGCCAAAGAGAGAAGCGGGTCTAACCTAGTTACTGAAGCCCTTTAAAAACAAAAAGTTCTCTTCAGCTGATGGTAAACGAGAAAGTCTGAAAGATTCAAAATATGGAAAGGATTCAATACACAAATTCTGACTCTGAGGAGAAAGAGGCCATGCAGAGATGCTTCTAGGAGCTAAAAATGACCCCAACTGCACCCAGAAATGAAACCACGGTGACAAAAACAGAATCTGCCAACACGTGGACACCCTGGAAAGTAATTCTGCAGATGCCCCCGACAAAGAACCCAGCCTTGCTGACACTTTGATCTTGCCCTCGAGAGACCCTAGGTAGAGAAGTCCACCCAGTCTTTTGACCTAGGAAGCCATGAGTTTAAAAATGCATGTTGTTCTAAACAATCAGCTTTGTGATAATCTGTCAGGCAGTGAGGAAAACAATATATTAGCTTAGTGTATTACCAAGTACAATCAGCCCTCCATATCCACAGTCTCTGCATCCACAGGATCAACCAACTACAGATTGAAAATATTCAGGAAAATAGCCAAGCATGGTTATCCATGTCTCTAATCCCATCTACTCAGGAGGCTGAGTCAGGAGGATCATGTTCAAGGCCAGCCAGGGTGACTTAGCAAAACTGTCTCAAAATTAAAACAATTAAAAGGATTGGAATATAGCTCAGTAGTAGAGCACTCCTGGGTTCAAAAGCCAGTACACAACCAAAACAAAACAAATTTAAAAAGCAGAAAAAAACCAAAAATATTCAAGAAAAAAATATGTTTGTACTAAACATATACAGAATTTTTTCTTCTTGTGATTCCCTAAAAAATACAATAACTATATAGTTTTTATTATTTATAGGTATTTTAAGTAATCTAGAGATAATTTAAAGTCTTTAAGACTATGTAT
>NW_022900943.1:23967417-23971318 GCF_012274545.1 Fukomys damarensis | reverse complement strand
ATATATGATACTATTCATTTAAGAAACTTTATATAATTTCCCTTGAAGACTGGGGTTGGATTGGTTCTTTTCAATATATAATTTTTATTAGAATGACAGGTGTTCTTTGTTGTTGTTATTACTATTACTATAATTATCACTATTTTGTGATATTTGAGACTGACCTAGGGCTTCAGGCCAGCTAGAAAATTATCTACCGCTGGGCTCTACTCCCAGTGTTTTTATTTTAGTTTGAGACAAGATGTCACTATATTGGCCAGATTGAGCCAGGTGTGGTGGCAAATGCCTTATAATCTCAGCACTTTGGGAGGCACAGGCAAGAGGACCACAAGCGTGAGCCTAGACTGAGCAATTTCTTGAGACCGTGGTCTCAAAATAGAGGTAGGGATGTAGCTCAGTGCAAAATCCTAGGATTCAATCCCTACTACTTCAAAAAACAAACCAAAACCAAAAACTGAATGCCCAGACCAGCCTTAAACTCTCAATTCTCCAGCCTCAACCTCTGGAGTGCCTAGAATTATGATTATGGGCTTTCAACACAGTGCACAGCTAAAGAAAGTGACAGGCTTCCTTATCAGATGACTGAATAGTTTCCCTGCCCTGCCTTTCCCTTTCCTGCCCCACCCTGCCCTCTTTTTCCTTCATAATAAAACTATTTTATTGCAGGTGACAAACTCCAGAAAGTCTCATGATTGTTCAAGACCAGTAACATAGCCTCATTGCTTTTTAGCAGACATTTGCTTCCCAGCCTTTGTTAGAGCTAAATACGACCAGGGAAGCCTAGTTCTTAGCTTGAAAGGCAGACATATGCAGTCATTTTCATTTCTATAATTGTGATCGTCAACCCAACTCCATCTTGAGCCACCATTGTGTGCTTGTGCCTGGACAAAGCATCCAAAATCCACATGCTGTTTGGCAGAATACTTGCTGCAGTTGCAAGTTGTTTTTTGATAGCTCACCTAGTGTATGAAACTTCCTTTTGTCACCCCCTCCACACACTAACCTGGCATGGTTCTGCTTCCGTGGAAGTTTGCTTGCTCTCCCCTTGAGCCCTCTCCGACTGAAAGCATGATTTAAAAGGAGAAATCAGCCTGCTTTTCTCAGTGCTGAGAGTTATTTCCAAGCACTAGACCCCTCTCTCTTTCTGGCTGTAAACAAACCGACTCAAATCTGACTCTGAGTGTGGGGTATCTATAGTTCCAACTTGCTTGCCTATAACAGCTAGAGGCCCCAGCAAGATCGCCGAGATGGGTGGACTGGCCTTGCTGTGGTCCCTACCATCTGCAGCAGTAAACTGTAGGGGAGGTTCCCCCTGAGATATTCCATAGTCTCACTGCTGACACTGAAGGGACTGCAGAGATGCTTAAGACGCTCTCCAAATTTTCCAAAGTCCGCCTGGTCTGGTCTGAAGGTAAGGATCCTTCTGGTTCTTGGGGGGAAAAATAGTCCTTCACAAAAGTGTTTCTCAGGACCTTCCTAAGGTTAGGACACTGACTGAGGTGGCCTGCTGATCTGGTCTGGTCTGGCTACAACTCAGCCAATCTGGGAAATCCCCAGCGAAGGGTTTGGAATGTTTCTTTTGTCTTGGAATGGCTGTCATATGAGTGGGTGAGTGACTGGAAATGGGCAGTATAAGCTATGGGCTGTCCTGCCCATGCCCCGTGACAAAGAAGAGGATTTCTCCCCACTTGGAGTTAAGGAGTCTGAGTATGGCTGTATTGTGATTCTGTGGACTTGTCTAAGAAATGTCTTTGAATGGGTGCTCTTGTGACAAGATAAATACACCCTAAAACCTGGATGGTCCTTAAAGTGGCTGAAAGGTTCCTGGCCAGTTGACTGACCAAGTGGTTGTTCCCCACCCCCTCTTCCTTTGTCTGTCTCTCAAACATCTCTCAAAGGTGCATTACATAGACTTTTTGGGTTTTTCTCTATGTCCAGATGCCCCCTGTGTCTGCTCTTTTATCTGTTCCTGCAGCTCCTATTCATGTGTATCTCCTGCTTGCCTAAGTCTCTCTACCACAGGTTCATCATCTTTACAACATGTTACACCCCCGGTCTACATGCTTAGAAAATTTTCCACAGGATTTTCTGATGATTATGGAATGAAAATGTTAAAGAACAAACCGCATTTTTTGCAAACTCAAGTGGCCCTCTTTTTGCATGGGCTGGCTTTCTGAGGGGTCCCTCAACCTACCATAGTTCAATAAGTTTGGAAGGTTGTTACTAGATCACCATAGCACCCCAATGAGTTCCCTTGCATCAACTCCTGGTTTACTCTCCTCTGGGGCTAAAGGCCTGCACCACAAAGGCTTATTCAATTTCTTGTTTCCAAAAGCTATTGTCCCCCTCATGGGAAAACTCCAGAGAGACAGAAACCAGTCCTGTAGCAGTCAGATGCTGAGGAAGTCCTTCCCCATCCACCTCTGTATAACCCTAGTTCACTCCCCGCTCTCCTCTCTGTCCTGATCCACCTGACCCTGACTCTCTCATTTCCTCCAGTACTTCTCCCACTACATTTCCCCCATTATGACAGCATATCTACTCCTAGCAGGAGGTCACCAACTTGAGAAGATGCAGTCCAGATATTCTCCTGCCTTTGAGGGAGGCCCCACCTCCTGGTGGGGTAAGACCAGAAACCCTCCCGTTCCTGGTATATGTTACCTTTTCCATTTCTCACCTCTACAACTGGAAAACCCAGAATCTATCATTCGCTGAGAAGCCCCAGGTTCTGATTTCCCTGCCTGAGTCAGTCTTTAGGACTCATCTGCCAACCCGGGATGACTGTCAACAGTTGTTACTGACCCTGTTCACCACTGAGAAATGGGACAGAATTAGGTTTGCGGCTAAAAAGTTTTTTGGGGAGGGCATTCAGAGGAGGAGTCCCATAAATTTCTGAAACAAGGCCTCCCCTTGGAGCATCTTGGATGGGACCCAAACTCTTCATGGGGGAAACTGACTTTGATCACCTTTCACGAGAACTTGTTGAATGGCATCCAGGCAGCAGCTCAGAAACCCATAAATCTATCAAAAACCACTAAAGTAGCATAGGGACAAGAGAAGTCCCCTACTGCATTCCTAAAGAGACTCTGAGAGGCCTCTTGGGTTTATACTCCTTTCAACCCCATTTGACCCCATTCAACCCCTCAGCTCCAGAGAGCAATAGAGCTATAAATTTGGCTTTTGTTACATAATCTGCACCTGATATTAGGAGGAAAGTACAAAAAGTGGAGGGATTCCCAGAAATGAACACATCTCAGCTGTTAGAAGTAGCTTAAAAGGTGCTTGATAATAGGGATTCAGAAAAACAGGAAGTGGCCACAGCCATGACTGAGTGATCAGTCAAGAAACAAGCAAAGATCTTGGCAGCAGCCATCAGAGGGGTCCTGCAGGGTAGGGAATCCCAAAGGGTAGGTGCCTAGGAAGCCAGGAGGATGCCCACCATAGGGCAGAAATCAATGTGCCTATTGCAAGGAGGAAGAGCACTGAATAAACGGATGCCCCCACAGGCCCTCTCCTAAGGTAGTATTCCTCCCCACATGGGGGAAAGGAAGATTCAGACTTAGGGGGCCAGGGTTCCTCCGCTCTTGGTCCTCAAGAGCCCATGGTAAATGTTGAAGTAGGGGCCAACAGGTCCGTTTCCTGGTGGACACTGGCACCAAGAAGTCTGTGTTAAAAACTCTTCTGGGAGAGTTTTCACCACAAACACTTCTCATCCAGGTGGCCGTGTGAGCAGTCCAAAACTGCCCACTCACGAGTGAGTGCCTGGTGAGCCTTGTATTAAAACAAGTTACTCACTCTTTTCTGGTGATACTGGACTGCCCATTCCCTTTGCTGGGACAAGACCACCTGAATAAACTAAAGGCTACCTTTTTTTTTTTTTTTTTTTTTTTTTTTTTTTTGT
>NW_022900943.1:23946772-23966377 GCF_012274545.1 Fukomys damarensis | reverse complement strand
TTTTTTTTTTTGTGGTACCGGGATCAATCTCGGGTCCTTGAGCTTTCAAGGCAGGCCACCAAACCGCTGAGCTAAATCCCCAGCCCAAGGCCACCATTTTTTTCACTCTGAACCAAGGCTCAGATGTCACTCCCTTCCTATCGACTGCCCTTGACCACCACCCTGTACTCTCTCAGGGTAAGAAAACCCAGAGGAAACAAGCCCTGAGGGACTATTGGACAGACTCCAGGTGGAGTTCCAAAGGTGTGGGTGGAAAGTAATCCACCAGGTTTGGCTGCTCCCCACCCTCCAGTGATAGTTGAGCTCTGTCTACAGCCACACCTTTGTGTACTTGACAATACCCCATTTCTCAGAAGGCCAGACAGGGGATGGCCCCTCACATTAAGAGGTTGTTGGACTTTCGGATATTAACTCCATGTCAGTCTCCATGGAACACCCATTCCTAACGGTACAGAAAATCAGGACGTCAGATTACAAATCAGTCCAGGACTTGAGAGAAGTTAACTGGCGAGTAGTAACTCTGTACCCTAATGTCCCCAAGCCATATACCCTGCTGAGCTTGCTGTCTCCCAAGCACCAAGTGTATGCTATGCCAAATTTAAAGGATGCTTTTTTCAGTGTGCCCCTTTCCCCAGATAGCCAGCCTATCTTTGCCTTCAAGTGGACTGACCCAGTTTCCAGCAACTCATGCCAGCTCACCTGAACCCTGCTGCCTCGCAGATTAAAAAATGCACCATTCTGTTCAGTGAGGTCCTCCAAAAGAAAAGCCTGCTTCAATATATGGATGATTTGTTATTAGCTGCTACTAGCTATTCAGAATGTCTGCAGGACAAGAGCTTCTTTAGATACTAGAGGAGTTGGGCTATCTCTGCCAAGAAGGCATAACTTTGTGTCCCCTGAAGTAACATTGATAGGGAAAACTTTAATAGCAAAAACCTAGGAAACGTCACAATGTAAGATAACTTTGCCCTTTGCTCTGTTTTAAGGGGCACCAGAGGCATCTAGTCTCTAAAAAACTTTGTAAATGAAAACCATTGTTAGCTTTGTTGACCAGACACCTCCCTTCCCCATGGCTAGAATAGATAAATCTTAAAGGTAACTTCCCCTAACAAAGAATGGCATTGATATTCGACTGCCTCACCACCATGTTTTGGGTATCAGCAATGTGAACTGTGAAAATGCAATGTAACCAACTGAATAAGATCAAGGCTGTAAAACCCTAAATAAGAAGGAGTTGTAACCCAATGGGGGTCGATCAGGGCACCACCATTATGTGTGATTGATCCCCATTGATGGAGTAAACTTTTTTATTTTACTTCCATTCTGCTGCCTCTGTGTGTCACTTGCCATTTCCTTCTGTAACATCATACATATGAAATCTCAGAAGAAGAGCTTTTTCCCAGGTCATAAAGAGGGCCATCCTCCAGATACTCACACCCACTACTAAGAAACAGGTACAAGAATTCCGAAGTGCAGCTGGATACTGTTGCCTATGGATAACTGGGTTTGCTGAGATAATGCAGTCCCTGCATTCTGTTCTGGAAGGAAATCAGCCCCTAAAATAGGGAAGAGATGAAGAAAAAGCCTTCCAGAATCTGAAAATAGCTCTGGTATCAGCCCTGGCCCTGGCACTACCTGATGTTGCTAAGCCTTTCCATCTATTCATCCACGAGGTAAGAGGGATCACCAAGGAGTCTTCACACAGGTCTTAGAACACTGGAAGCATCCCATGGTCTATCTCTCTAAAAGATTAGATCCTGTGGTCTCAGAATGGCCTTCATGTCTTCAAGCAGTTGCTGCCATAGCTTTGTTGGTCAAGGAAATTGATAAGTTGACCCTCGGACAGGACCTAGTTCTAACTGCCCCTCATTCAGTAAAGACTCTTCTCAGGGGTCTACTAACAAATGGATGTCAAATGCTTCGCCTGACTCAGTATCAAAGCCTCTTGCTTATCTAGCCTGGCAACATCTCTGCAGGGCAGGTTCTCAATCCACCTACACTGATGCTGGATGGTAACTTGAACACCCCAATTCATTACTGTGAGGAAGTGCTATATTAGACCCAGAGGGATTGATTGGACTTAGCAGACACTGCTTTGTATAAAGCAGATGCTACCCTCCTCACAGATGGAAGCAGCATGGTGGTAAGAAGGGTGTGGAGGGTGGGGGCTGAGTGATTACATTTGATCAAGTCTTTTGGGCCCAGCCTCTGACCAAGCGGACATTGGCCCAAAAGGCAAAACTGATTGCCGTGGCCCAGGCCTTGAGGTGGGGAAAGGACAAGAATAAATGTATACACTGACAGTAAGCCTTTGCTACCCTACATGACCATGCAAGCATTTACAAGGAGAAAGGGCTCCTGACAGCTGCAGAAAAGATTGTCAAGAACAAAGAGGAGCTATTGTATCTTCTACAGGTGGTATAGCTTCCCAAGAAGGTAGCCATTATTCACGTTTGGGGTCTCCAAAAGGACAGTACACCTGATGCTAAAGGAAATCAACTTGCAGATCATGCAACCAGAGAGGCAGCCCTGAGGCCAGCTGAACCCTTAGTCATCCTGCCTACTGTGAGTCTTTTTCCCTCTTTGCTCCCAACTAGCCACACTTACAACACTGAGGAAGATAAAGAAGCAAGCCAGCTGCAAGCAAAGAAAGATTCCCCAAGGCTGGTGGAAATGTCCAGATGGTCACATTTACCTCCCCCAGGCATTACGATGACAGCTCATCCAGCAGCTACATTTGGTCTCGCACCTGGGGGCCTCCAAGATGGCTGACCTTCTAGCTCCAAGATACTGCTTTTCAAAGCTGCAGATGCTGGCCTGCCAGGCCTCTCCTAGGTGCCTGACCTGTGTACAAGTAATTCCCTGCCAGGGCCTATGTGCATCCCTTGGGGTCAGATTCTGGGTTTGGAATCCTGTAGAACACTGGGAAGTGGATTTCACAGAGAACAAACCACCAGTGGGGTGGCTATTGCTACCTCCTGGTTTTAGTAGATGCCTTCTCAGGTTTGGAAGAGTTCTATGCTACTTGGCAGGAGACTGCCACTGTGGTGGCAAAGAAGCTTCTTCAGGAATTAATTCCCAGGTTGAGACTGCCAGTATCCATTGGTCTGACAATGCCCCACCTTTGTAGCCTCTATAACTCAGTTAGTCAGTAGGGCACTGGGTATAAATTGGAAACTCCACTGTACCTACTCACCCCAAAGCTCAGAGCAAGTGGAATGTATGAACTGGACTCTAACATCTACTCTGACCAAATTGACATTGGAAACTGGGAAAGGGTGGGTCAGCCTGTTGCCCTTGGCTGTCCTTAGAGTAAGAAGCACCCTTTATAAAGCAGGTTTTACTCCTTATAAAATTATGTTTGGAAGACCCCCTCCCCTGCTCCCCACAGTCAAAAGTGAGGTACTAGAAGAATTTTCTAACCAGTCCCTGTTAAAGTATTTCCAGTTTCTCCAACAGGTACAGAAAACTCTTCATTCTCAGGTACGAGCTACCCAGCCCCTGCCCAGCTCTACACCATGCTGCACATTCTAGTTCATACTATCTTCATCAAGGCTTTTTGGAGTGAAAGACTGACTTCAGCCTAGAAGGGAGCCTACATGGTTTTCCTCACCATGTCCTCAACTGTCAAGGTTGACAGAATCTCAACATGGGTTCGCCATTCATGTGTCAAGTGGGAAAAACAATGGACTGCTGAGCTGGGACCTGATCCTTTAAAGCTAAGGTTAGTCCAAGCATGATGGCAACACTTGTCCTTATTGTCTTTGGGCTGATAAAACCAAGCTTTTGGGAAATACAGTGAGGAGAGTTATACTCTTTTCTCCTCACCCTTTTTTACTCGGGAGAAATCCTAGCTAATGTAACTTTTAGTACCATTCGCCCCCAGCAACCTTTTAGGGTGATGGGGGTTGACCTCTGCAGATTGGCTAGGAGCCCCAGACTGCAGACTTGGGAAGCCATGATTTTTATGTGTGTGCAGGATTCAGTCCATTTGGACAGCAGGGCTGTGGGACCCCAACTGATTACTATTACCCTAGTTGGGGTTGTGAAGAAATCACCTCCTATAGTGAGGGACCAGATGCCTCCAATGAAAACTCATGGTATCATAACCCATTCCATTGGACCCTGTGGGTAACTACCTTCATCCTGCTTTTTCTTGGGCTCTTGATTGGCCCCTGTATTCTTAATTGGACAATCAACTTTGTAAAACAGTGCACAGTCTCTGTTAAACTGATGTATATGAGATCCCACTAAAATCCCTTGTATAATCCCTTGCCCACTCGAGAGGCTCTCATTGAGTCAATGCTTTGACGTCATGCTTAGAGGAGTTGGGAATGTGATAGCCAACCCAGCTCCATCTTGAGCCATGCCATCATTTTGTACTTATGCTTGACAAAGCACCCAAAACCCACATTCTGTTTGGCAGAATATTTGCTGCAGTTGCAGGATGTTTTGTAGCCTATGTAGTGTGTGAAACTTCCTCTTGCCCCCGCTAACCTGGCATGGTTCTGCTTCTGTAAAATTCTGTTTGCTGTCCCACTGAGCCCTCCCCAGCTGAAAGCATGGTTTAAAAAGAGAAATCAAACTGCTTTCTGGGGCCAGGAGTTGTTTCCAGGCACTAGTCCCATCTTGGAGGCTGATTTTAAAGAAAATGACTCAAATCTGACTCAGAGTGTGTTGCATCTCTACAGTTCCAACTTGCTCACCTATAATGTAATCACAACAATAGTGAATACATACCATGTAATGCACTGGGTGCTAGGGTTGCAGAAACGAACAAAACAGATCCTATCTTTTTCATCTTCATGACTCTTTTTTTTTTTTGGTAGTGGGTATCAAACTCAGGATCTCACACTTGCCAGGCAGGCACTGTTCTGCTGAACTACATCCCCAGCCCTTTTTTGTTTGTAAGAACAATGCAAGATACACATGGGCAGCCAGAAAAATCAAGCTTCAAATACATTCTCAAATGTTAGTCTTTATTTGTTCTCAGAGTGATTTACCTACTTACCAAATCTTGATGTGTGATGATCAAGTTTGATCTAAAATTATTGCAGGATGTGCACTGATAGAATTCTTGTGTTTCTTTCTTTTCTTTTCTTTTTTTGGTACCAGGGATCGAACTTGGGACCTTGTGCTTGCAAAGCAGGTGTTGGCACCACTGAGCTAAATCCCCAGCCCTCTTGTATTTCTTTCTGAAACATAGTCTATTTCCTCTTCATATATGTCAGTATGAAAAGAAAACTACTATATATTTTAATTGACGGCATCTAAACTTGGTTGAGCTACATAATATTTCTTTTTTCATGAATTGTAAAAGAGACTTTGTTAGCTCAACCCATCTTGAAACGTGCATCCTATTGTCAAAGTATGTAGCTTCAGAGCCAAGGATGTAGCTCAGCAGCACAATATGACATGTAAGACATGGAAGTCTTTTTTTTTTCCTTCCACTAAGTTTATTGGTGCATTTTAGATATACAGCACAGTTACATTCATCATGAGGAACTTGTACCTTTACGTGATGTGTCTTGGCTCTTGTTTTTCCCCATTCCCCTGCCCTCCCTTCAACCTCTCTATCCCTCCCCATTTACAAAGACTTTGTTTCTTCTTTCCTTTTCTCATCTTTTTTTCCTTTCCTTTCTTTCCTTTCCCCTACCCCTCCCACTTCTCCTACCCATTTAAGACCTGTTCTTCCTATTTCATTTATCAGTTCTTCATTTTTATCCTTATTTACACTTCCAGTTTCTCACACCAGAGAAACTATTTGGTATTTACACAATAATATGGAAGTCTTGTCTTTTAAAAACTCAATCCTATAAGTATTTTTTGCTTGCTTGCCAATAGCCAGGCACTGTGCTGAGTTCTGGGAAGGGGAAAATAGCTACCTCAAAGAGTCTTTCAGCATATACAGATGCGTGATCAAACAATGACATCATAATGTGGTGTGGAAAAGCTATATGTACAAGGTATGTAGGTAGCAGAGATTTGAGAAAGTAGTTAGCCTTCTCCAAGAAGGCCAGGAAGACTTCACAGAGCATGTTATAAGGGACATGATTTTTAAGGACATCTGATTAGGATTTTCCAGCAAGTCAAGGCTGGGGAAGAAGCTTCCAAAAGAGAGTGAAAAGCATGTGCCCAAGGACATGAGATAAAAGAATATTGTCAGGTCTTGATTTAGTTTAATTTTATTCTTGAGACAGGGTCTCACTTTGTAGTTCAGGCTAGCCTCGAACTTGTGCCAATCCTCCTGCCTCAGCCTCCCAAATGCTGGGATTACAAGCTTGTGCCACCAGGCCCCAGCAATTTCATTTCCAATTTTTAAAGTTACTTTCCATGTACCAGATCCTTCCAAGCTTTCACACAACTTCTTGGTTTACTTCAAGTCTACAAGAATTCTCTTCATATTTCCAAATAATTTGCACTTCAAGTCTACAAGACTTCTCTTAATTTTACCAAATTATTTACAAGCAGAAAACCAAAAGTGATTTTTTTTCCCCAACCACACATTTATCTATGAGGATAGTCATTAGCACAATATGCAAAAGGATTATGAGAATAATGTGGCATTGCCCAAGAACAAAGTAGGGAAGGGTGTAAAGCCTTACGAATATGCAAGCATGAGTCTTCTTTTTATTGCAGATCAGACAGAGGAACAACACAATTTTTCTTAGTATTTCAGGCCATTTCAACCACATTCAACCTTTAACTTTGAGTCATAAACACAGCTTTTTTGGGGAAAATGATTTCCAGGATACAGGAGGAAATGCCAAACTCATTCTATCAGAGTTTTTACATTATCAAGGAAGACAAGCACTACAGTGCAAATGAAATTACTTGTTTCTTAGGTTGACGGTGTAACTACACAGCAAGAGATAAAAAATTCTCCCATGAATATGGTGGCTATCCTATGAGCACTTTTCATGTTTTTAAGAATGGAAAGGAAAAATGTCAGGGCTTCAAATGGATTTTGAACAGATAACTTTGAATGATTAAAATTTTGGGAAGCCTATCATATGAGTATGTGATACATATGATCTCTGAAGAATTTTTAAAGACAAGGTTGCGAACTACACACTGTTGGTGCGATCTAATCCACCACCTGTTTCACCACTCCTGTGAGCTAAGAATAGTTCTTGTATTCTTAAATGCTTGGGAAAAAAAGTCAAAAGAAGACGTGATAATCATCAGAAATTCAAATTCCACCATCTATAAATGAAGTTTAATCAGAACCCAGCTTACCATTCATTTTGTATTGGCTGCATTGATGCTATCACCGTACAGCTGAGTGTAATAGAGGTCTTTCAGCCCACAAAGAAATCTGCTTCTTTCCAGAGAATATTTGCTCACCCTTGGTTTAAGAGCTTTTTTGCTGAAGAAACACAAGACTTCCATAAACCGAAGACTTCTTGGAGATGAGGGACACTGACTTTCATCTCCAAGAAGTCTTCAGTTTATCATATAGCTCTTAGAAAGATACTGATATCACAGAATAGATCAAGAGGCATGCTTTCACTCTGTGTAGGATGTTTATTTTCCCATCCTGCGTCAGTGGAGCATATTATTAAGAACATGTGTTTTAAGGTCTCTCTTATCCCTTGCATCTTAATTAGCTTTCTGGGATGTTGAGCTATTCTCTTGTAAGCCTTAGGCTTCCTATAGAAACAAAATAATGATGATACCAACTTCGCAGAGTTGTGGTACCAAGCAGGTAAGTGAAGTGAGTCCTTTCAGAGGACTAACTTAGGTACACAGTAGATGTGTAATGAGTTTTACCATGATTACCACCATTCTCTGCAAACATCACTTTCACTTTTTGGTATTCCACTCCTAGGAATGCTTTTAACTTCTTTGATGAGGAAATCCATAAGATTCTGCCGACATAATTTCCCACAGCCAGGGCACCTCCATCTGCACCACTGTCTGCACAAAAACTGTTTCCAGCTGCATGGATCTAAGAGCACACTTGACAGGAGAGTGGGAAAACCAAAATCATGATGTTGGCTAATTGATTTTGGAAGGCTGTTCAGCAATTGGGTTATGATTTCTGAGCAGCATATTGGAATATCTGTGATGGGTGCTGTGGAAAGCTCTGCTGATTTAGCGGTTAAATTCTTTTTTATAGTGAATGAGTTTGTCATTTTATCCCATTTTATGTTAGCTTAACATTGACATTCCTCGTTTATTATTTCCTACCAGAAAAAAGTTCTTAGAAAATCACAAAGGTGCCATGCTGGGAAACGTGGCACTTTCTCTCACACTGGCCTTGCTGACCTGAGCTCACTCTGCCTTTGGGACCGTTAGACTCCAGTTTCCTGGGGAGGACCCAGGGCCCAGTGAACTCTCGGGACCTCAACTACAGTGCTGCTTCTCTCATCTATAATAGTGCTGAGCAGGCTCAGCACAGACCTCTTCTGCTCAGCAGGGGTGCTCTGCTACAGAGGATGAGAGCCCTCTTTCCTTGGTCTTCACAAAACATATCTGCCTAAACAAAGCAAAAGGGAAGAGGAATGGCCTCCCCACCTAACGATACTCTTGTAGCTCCTTGTCCCCAAAATTAGCTAAAGAAATATCAGAATTCCAGAAAGTAGCAGATGTCTTCTCTTGGAAACAGAATTTCTGTAGGTACTCTGCCCCCCACACATTATTTTTAACCACATCACAGGTTTTTTTGTTTTTTGTTTTTTGTTTTTTTTTACAAATCTCACTTGTTTTTGCTTCCTGCATTTTGTGGTCTTGACACACTGTTTTGAAGAAACTACCTTCAAATTTTTTTCTTGCTCCTCAACTATGGTTGAGCAGGAACTGTTAATAAAATGTAGCCACTCAAAAGAAGCACAAAATATTTCAGAATTCTTGCGCATTCTAATTCATGGTTAAGAAGATGAACAGGCATGTACACACATCGGCTTGGTGTGTGGATAAAACCAATCCATTAGTGCTCGGGGGTGGGTGGGCCGTGGTCACTAGTAGGAGTAACTCTCATCGTCATATTCCAGCTCGACCTCATCATCATCATCCAGCAGCCCATACTTAAACTTCCGGTAGACAGTGCCGTCTTGGCCCATGTAGACGATGTCGTCGTCGTCATCATCATCTTCATCATAGTCCCTGTCCCTGTACTCAATCACCTGGTCCTCCTCAAAGCTGGTGTTCTCGTGATAACTGCTCTTGTAGGAATAGGCCTTGGCGGGGTCAGCCAGCTTTTCATAGCGGGCCTTCTGTACGGGCTGGGCGCGGCCCCGAGACTTCTTCCAGACAAGCACAGCGGCCCCCAGCAGAAGCACCAGTATGATGGTGGAGGTGATCAGCAGAGCCGTCTTGGCATGCTCAGAAGCAGGCTTGGCCTTGGTCGGAAGGATGCACTCCTCTGTTGAAAGATGATCCCAGAGGCAAAGGAGAGAGGGAAAAAGTGGGAGAGAAGAAACAGAATTGGGAAAACTGGTTTCTGAGGTGAAGAACTTCAGGTTTACTTTACCTCTTAAATGATAGAATCACTGTCTGTAGTTTTTCTTAGGGGACCACTCTACAAAACTGCCTATGTATCCCAGGCACCCAGTCCTTATCTCAAAAAACAAAAACAACAACAACAACCAAAAAAACCAAGTCCTTCTAGAAAGGTTAGTCTGAGATCCAAAGTCTCCAAGTATCCAACCTTCTCAATCAATTCTTCTATTTCCCTCCTGAGAAAAGGTTTCACTATGGCTAAAGGTAACTCTGATTTTCCTCAAACTGAGTCCTTTCCCAGCTACCTGTCAGCCTGATTCAAGATGACTGTTCCATTCTGCGAGGGCAGAAGGTAATGTGTAAAACTACTGACTCTTAAAGTCATGAGGGGTCGTAGAAATTACTTAGGTCAATTTGTTGTGACAGTGGAGGAAACCAAGGCCCCTGGAGAAGTAAATTGCAGTATTGTCGAAGAGAAGACCTCCTCCGTGGCACACCTGGAATTCCAGTCTATCTAAACTCTGTGAGCCTTTTAGAGACATTAAGGCAAAATGATCTGACAACTGTGTTTTGGCCTCTTGGAATTTCATGGCCATCAGCTGGCGAGAAAAGAAGTACTGTGCCATTTTTAATGCTGTGTGCCAACTTTAGTGATAGGTGATTTTATCCATCATACTTAAGCTTTCTGAGCTCTGCCCCTTCTTACCCACAAGCCTCTGTTTCCTTTCTGTATTGACAACGTGGAGTAATCAAATCAGTGCCACAGAGAGAAAGATTAAGACGTAACTTTAGCAAACAGCTTGTTTTTCTTACTTTGCACTCATTCATTCAGTTGGTATGACTTGACTTATTTACCTAATTTGCTTTCATGTTATTTAATTTAGCTCGTATTTGTAGGAGTATGAAAGATAGTATAAAAAACTAGATAAAATATTCTCAGGCCAGGTTGGAGATACAAGGTCAAGTACTCAGCAGGTTCTCTATAAAGATTTTAGAGCCACTGACCCGCCCCCAGGATTCTTTTATGAGAGATTCTAAGTACTTTCACTGACAGTCTAACTTAATGATATAATCTGCTGCCAGGTGCAATGACTTTTTGCTTATAGATCTGATTAGTTAGAGCTGACTCACCATCAACATCTTTTTTTGTTGTTACTGCTAAACAAGTTTTCTGTTTTATTCTCACTCTCTTTCTCAGAGGATTTTGGCCATCATGTAGAATTTCCTTCTCTAAAGTAATAGCACTCTTATTATTTTATCATCATTACCATTATCAGCACAGAATTTTCCCCTGGAGAAAATTAAAACCAAATGCATAAATAAGCAACTTGTGTGTGGTACTCTGAGGTAAATACTGCCTGAAGGAAGAGAAGTAACATAAGATCCTTTGAGGTTGTTTCACTGAGTGGGATCCATGTGCAGTAATGTCTTACGCTCTATTTTCTGTCATAGGCTGCAGAGTCAGGGCAGCCTCTGTTGATCTGGTGTCTTTGAAGGGGAAGACAGTCTCAAAGGAGCAAGTAAGCAAGAGAAGAGTGTTTGCTGTTTACATCTTTGCCATGTGAATGCTAGCTAGCAAGCACGCTACAGACTGAGCTATGCTCTAGCCCATGAGTCTGGATATTTTTCAGAGTTGCCACAGGTGCCTCTTTAAGAGCCTCCAAGAAACTAGGGAAATTATTAAACAGTTCTTCATTGGAACAAACTTTCAGAAACCACGCTCCATATCCCCACACTTCTGGTTTCATTTAACTGTGCTGACATAAGAAGGGTTATTATTCTTAGCTAGCACAGTGCAGATACTGGACAATCAGACACTAAAGGTGGATATGTGCAAGAACTGCGAAAGCCACTGCTTGCAGAGGTGGAAAATTAATTTTGGGAAAGAAGGTATTAAGAACCTAATTGCAAAAGGTGATAGAAAAGTAAAAAATAGGACTTTCCTGCAATGTGCAAAAATCTCGGTTCAACCCTCACTAGTGCAAATAAATAAATACTAAATAAATCAGTAAGGAACATCTATTTCTGGGCCACAGAATATATTTGAAGAGCGCACAAGCTTGGTGTTGCCATGTGCACATGTAGTCCCGGCTACTCGGGAGGCCGAGGAGGGGGCTTGCTGGAACTCAGGAATTTGAGACCAACCTGGGAAAGATATAGAGACTGCCATCTCAGAAATTTAAAACTGTATGTTTTCCTTCAAGTGAAATCACTCCAGTAAAGATCTAAGTTTGCAACCAATGAGAACCAGAATATCTATGCAGATGGGGTTGGAGGTTGGAAGACAATTTTGGACTGGGAATTGATGAAAGGCATTTTGTGCCTTACCCTTCAATGAAGATATATTTCTAGAATGTCTTAAGACTCTAACACAAACCCTAGATTTGGGCTGACTTACATGGAATGATTCTTCAACAGGATCAGGATAATATTGTCGTCAGCTGCTGTAATAGCTAATCCCTTTCAGGGTTGGGGATTTAGCTCAGTGGCTATGTGACTTGCTCCCCCATTTGACCCCCACTTAATATTACCTGGGTGACTGTACTTGTAATCTGATTGGTTGGCCATGGTTTTGCCCCACCTCATGCCCACCTTGTAATTTTCCATTGGGTCTTACAGTTTTGTCCCACTTTGTACCCGCCTCCCCACATGGCTTTGCTGTATAAAACATCCTTGAAAAATAGGGTGAGTGGACAACTCACTTTCTGGTCCTCTTCTGTCTCTCTTAGAAGCTTTCTTTCCCTTAATAAATTGATCCTACTCAAAAAAAAAAAGGGGGGGGGGTTGGGAATGTAGCTCAGTGTGAAAGCCCTGGATTCGATTCCCAGTACCAATAGCTAATTCCTTTCTTTCTTTCTTTCTTTTTTTTCCCTAGGAGGGAAGAATAAAGGAACAAATTAAACGTATGAAAATGTAATTCCAGGCTTATGTGAACTCTACTCTGGGAAGCAGCAGCACAGTGGTGAAACGACCGTGGACTTTGCAGTCTGAGATTCACATTCCAACTCCACGCGAGCCTCCTAATACTGATGTGGACTGAGTCTGCCAATCAAACCTTTTGAGTCTCAGTCTCCTCATCTGGAAAATGGAGTTCGTAATATCCCTTAAGAAATGGGAAAATGTGTGCAAGGGTTCAGGTACAGTAGGCACAGGGAAGGCACTCATTAGAAAAGTAGCCTCAGGCCGGGTGTGATGGTACACGCCTGTAATCCCAGCACTCGGGAGGCTGAGACAGAAGGATCCTGTGAGTTCCAGACCAGCCTGGGCTACATAGTGGGTTCCAGGTCAGTCTCAACTACATAGTGAGAACCTGTCTCAACAAACCAAAACCAAACAAACAGACAAAGGTAGCCTCATTGATCTTCCTGAGATCTCCTCCCCTCCCACTGCTCCCATGAACTTTCTGAGGCCTTGGCCTTCCTCTGCCCTCACCCATGGTCTCCTGGCAGTCACAGCACTCTTGGGCAGTAGTGGGGTGGGAGGTGTTGCAACACTGCAGGCAACGGCTATCTTCCAGGTGCAGCAGCAGAGGGGCGGAGCACACGGTGCAGTTCTCGGTGCCAGGACCCTTGCATTCCATGCAGCTCTCATGGCATTTTTCACAGGTAAATTTTTCTCCCTGTCAAGATCAACAAGGATCCTTGAGTGCAGGGGGATTAACAAGGCACTGGAGTTCCTAAATAGGAATTTCACCTTGTCTCCATAAGGCAGGAGCCATGTGGGAACTGCAGAAACATGGTGTGTTCTGGGTCCATTTTCACTGTGCTGTGTGTGCAAGAACTAACTGTCTGCTACTTGAGGGACCCAGGCCGGGCCCTGACCTTTGAGATCTGCAGTAGGGAACAGGCTTCCAGCACAATTTCTTATTAAGTGACAGATTCTGTGCTTGGGGACAGCTCAGGTAGGAATTAGCTTTGTCTGGTCCACATGATATAGACTTTCTTAGTATTAAACGTTCTGCATTCATTTCCCATTATATCAAAAGTGTGATGTTTCACATATAATCAGTTCCTAGTTTCTCTTTAGAATCTAGAAGACCTGTCAACGCTGGAGTCCTCACTCCCACATGGCAATGTCGCCAACAGAGCTGAGAGGCATGGCACACATTTGATGCGCTCCTATTTAATGCAATTTCCAGCACTTATTATTGTGTCACCGAGACGCATGAATTCCCACTGTCTGCCAGGCTTGCCACTGACCTAGCATCCTTTCCATTAGTTACCTGCTTAGCTTCTGTGATTGCTGGATTCTTGTGGCCAAGACCCAGAATGATATCAGTGGTGACTCTGTAACTGAAGTAGTTAAATCTCACTGGGGAAGAGTCCAGAAATTAGAAAAAAAAAAGTGGCTTCCCTCCCTGCATGTTGCTCCTTGCCTGGTGCTAGAAACCCGGGTTAGGGAAGATACCTTCTAATCCTACTTCTGCTAACTTTGGAAAACTGGTAAAATAGAAAAGGAAGAATGGCAGAAATGGGCAGCTCAGTGGTAGCACATTTACCTAGCATGTATGTGATCCTAGGATTGATTCCCTGGACTATGATCAGCCAAAAAAAAAGAATGGAAATTGCATCGTTGAACATCTTGGCACATTACAGATGCTGAAGTGTTTCCTCAGCTGTTATTTAATCAAATTTTCTCTGTTTAGTTCCAGTTTTGTTACTACTCATGAGATCTTTAACAGATTATTTAACTTCTGAGCCTCAGTTTCTCCAAACTGTAACGAGGGCTGATACCAGAATTTAAAGAGAGCTCATATCTGGATATGCTAGTTTGAGTTGATGTCACCATGAAGAGTCTTATTCACTTGTTAAATTTTGGAGACACAATTTAGAAATTAGTGGACTCAAAAAATCCATGGCTTTTATGCAAACAGATGAATCCGTCTTACTACACTATGAAGAAGGGCAGGAAATGAAAGAGAAACACGTGTGTGATTCTTGCCTTATTCACATGTTTCTGGTTAGACAGTACAGGGTCAAAGAGAAGACAGTTTGTGCTCCTGAAATAACATTCTCATGTAGACTAAAACCTCTAGAATCATGAAAAACCACGAGAGGGTTCATTCTGAGGCTCCTCTCACTCTATTGCCCCATTATTTATCTTAGATCTGCTCAATTCCTGTGAAGTCTACAGTAAGGGCAGCACTACTATTTCATTATTCATGGGAAAAGATTTTACAGTGTTTTGTGGTGAACACTTTTAAACTACAGTGAGTGATGGAACTTTAGGGTTTTCTGATTGTTCCAATCGACATTCAGAAACTGAGTTTATGTTCCTTTCTAGAGGGGACGGAAGACACCCAGGCCCAGTTCTCAGTACCTCTCCCACTCTGTATTTCCCCACAAAACAGTCCAAGGTGCACAGTCCTCCCATGAGGTGGTAGTTCCACACACAGGACAAGCAGTTCAACGCTCCTTTTCCTGAAAGCAAAAAACAATTCCAATTATGAGACCAACCTCAGATTTCAACCTCTGGCTTGGTTCCAGAACACTCAGGAGCAAGGAATACGTCAAGTAAATTGAAGAAGATATTGATAGAGGATATTTAAAAAGGTCTACAAGGCAAAGAAAAGACTTACAGATTATCTCCTTAGTCTTGTCTACATATACTCTCAGTCTGGAAATTGAGGATTCGGAGATGACATATTTTATAACAGCAAGAGAAGAAGTTTTCAGAGAGTGATAAACCATGCAGAAAAGTTTATAATACCTTTCTTTGAGCTGATTACTGTTTAACTATGAGGAGGATGACAGCAGCTGGTATAGGGGATCCCAGTCTGCAAGGGCAGGTCTTGAGTTGAGAGTTCCTCACTGAGAAACAGCACTGGACCGGGATGTGAAGTTCTAAGGCTGAAAAAACTAGGAATTTTATCCAGTGATTCTTACTTCTGGAAGAGGTGATAGTGGAGATAGATTCTTTTGGAACTCTCTTAAAAACTATGACCTCTCTTCTCAATTTTCCATCCTTTTTACTTCTCATTTTTTAACTACATAAACACTACCAATAAGACTCAATCATGCAATGCCACTCATCCAAGGTTACAGAGGCAATGGTCAAATCAAGATTCAAACTCAGGTTTGTCGACTCACAGTACAGTGCTTTTTCTACCACTCTTATCTGCCTTAACTCTTGAATCACCAAATAGGGAAGCTCTGATTCTAGAACCTGTTCTGGGTGGAGACAACATCTGTCTTTCCTAATGCAGACATTCCAAGAACAACTGACCCAAATATTTCCTTTGTGCTTACTTGAAAGAGTTGGGGACAAGAGACCTGAACTCCTATCCATTTTATAAGGAAGGCCCTGGCATTCCCCTAGTAATTTAAAGCAGGAATATGGCAGAGATTGGCACAGAGCACATTCAGATAAACTGACTTTTATTGTCTGATCTGAGAGTTTAATCCTTTTTGTTGTCTCTATTTCCCTTTAGGATTTTTTGACATTGGGATTTGAACCCAGGGACATTCTCCCACTGAGGGACATGCCCAGCCCTTTTTATATTTTATTATTTTGGGACACTGACTTGCTAAATTGCCCAGGTGGGACCTGAACTTGTGATCCTCTTGTTGCAGCTTCTCTAAGTGCTTAGATTATAGATTTACAACATTATGCCTGGGTGAACTTAATAATTTATAATGTTTCTATGAAAAAAATGAATTCTGAGCACTGAGCATCTTAAAGAATAAACCATTAGGACTCAACTGATTGTGAGGTAGGGGGTTGTTTGCAGTGGTATAAATCCACAGCTACTCCATTTTCATTTTAGCTCGAGCTTCACACAGAATTTCTGCATATTCTGGAACATAATTGTGGTCTCTGATGAAAGAATAAAATTTTTACCACCATCTTTTTTTTCCTCTCCCACAATTTCTTAAAATAAAGCTTAGATGGCTTACTCCAATGTTTTAAATACAAAAAGTTTTATTTTAAAAAAAACTTTTGTTTTTAATGAGGAGAAATTAAGGGCATGTGAAATCTAAAACAATGGAATTCACAGAGTAGAATGCTGATTATCAGAGGCTGGAGGATTGACAAGAACTGAGAAATGTTGCTTCAAAGGGCACTAAAGTTTCAGCTAGACAGGAGGAATAAGTTTCTGGAGATCATTTATTGTATACCATGGCAATTATAGTTAATAATAATAATACACTGTCTATTTTATAGTTGCTAAGAGTAAATTTTAAATGTTCTTATGACATAAAATGAGAATTATTTGAAGTGAGACTAGTTAATGAGCTTGATTTAATCCTTACACATTGTGTGTGTATCACAACATCACTTTGTAGCCTCTATATTTATGCAATTATAATTTGTCAGTATACAGAAAAATAAAATAAAGGTGTAAGAAAACCAGAGGGTATATTCTCCACCACTGAGTTACATCCCATCTTTTTGTTTTTAATTAACACATAATAACTTTAAATTTATGGAGTACAACATGATGTTTTGATGCATGTATATGTTGTGTAATGATCAAATCAGGGTAGTTAGCATATCCATTAACTCAAAAATTTATTGTTTGAGTTCAAAAGTCTTCTTTATCAGCTGTTTAGAGATACACATTATTATCAACTACACAGTCACTGTACTGTGCAGTAGAACACTGGGAGTGTATTCATCCGGGCAGTAACTATGATAACCTCTCCACCCTCATCACCCCTCCAGCTTGGCTAAGGCCCAGATCCTGTGGTTCAGCAGCAACTCCAGTTACACCCCATGTACTGCTCTCCTGGAAATCTGTACACTTGGGACTGGAAATCATTCCAAAAGGCAGCCTGCTAATTTCCACAATGTTGTCTCTTGCTTTCCAATTTAAGACCCTACATCTATTATTGCTTCTAATAGCCTTGGGGTTTAAAAGACAGGCATTTTCATATTTCTGTCACATTAAGAATAGTTCACGAGGGGGTGAAGGGAGGGCAGGGACAAGTGGAAAAAATGAGAACCAAGACCTGTCATGTGAAGGTACAGGATCCCAATGATGAATGTAACTGTACTGTATACCTAAAATGTACCAATAAACTCAATAAAAAAGAAAAAAAAAAAGAATAGTCCACCACCTGCTCTTCCTCACACCAATGAACTCAACAAATGCCGAGCCACCCCTGGGGTGTCTGTGAGTGTTAACTCTGCTCAGACTCTGAGAGGTCACTTGTGGAAGTTAGGTGGCTTTGGGTCTACAACTTGAACTTTAATTTCAAGTAATCTTATGAAGAGGATAAGCAAAAGTTAAATGTCTGACTGCAAGGAACGAGCTAGTCATGGACGCACCAGTTGCATAAAAGCTACATATTAGGCCCCATGAGTTCTGCTCTTCACTCTCTTGACCATCAGTGTGTTTCAATAGATTTCTTTTTAGCATCCTATCATTAATTGGTAGTTAAAAGTGAATGAAATATAATTTATTTGGTAAATGGCTTACATAGTTTTTTTTTTCCTTTTTGTTTTTGAGGCATTGCAGGTTGAATCTAGGGAGCACTGAGCTACATTGCCGGCCCTTTTAAACTTAAAAAAAATTTTTTGAGACTGGGTCTTGCTAAGTTTCTATGTTTCCCATGTGGGACTTATACTTGTTCTGTGTAGCTGGAATTATAGATGTTCACCACCATGTCCAGTCCCAGTAAACTTTTCTTGATTCTTTCAGGCATTGTCATTTCTTAGTATGATTGCAAATGTTTTAGGAAAGACTTCATCCCTTAGTTTTTCAACCCAGTTTATAGGTCAAGAGGAAAAAAACCGTTTCTCAGATTTTGTACACCATATGTTGTAACAGCAGAGGACAGATCAAGATTCACTAACCAGCTGTCTTAGTTACTTTCCTCTTCTATGGGACAAAATACCCAAAATGCATAGGTTAGAGGAGATTTAATCCTCACCATTAAAAAAAAAACAGCCTTCCCACAGGTCTGGGTAGCTGCGGCCTTTGTCGCAGGCCCAGCCATCAACGCCCAAGCACCAGCCAACAAGATGAACCTGGGAGAGAGCCTCTCAGCAGGGACATTGCAGTGTCCCACGCCCACATGGACCCCACCCATGGGTCTGGGTAGCCACGGCCTTTGTCGTGGGCCCTGCCACCAATGCCCCAGCACCACCAACACTCCCCCCCCAGATCTCCTGAATGTGCCAGTCCATGGACCCACTCTGCAGAGACATAGCTGGTTATAAAGGGTGATTTTCTGAGCTCCCAAATTCGAACATCTGTAAGAAGGGGCAGGGGAAACCTGTGATAAAACTGTCTGAAGTTCAACCCTGCAGGAGGTTGGGGAGCTCAAATTGGTCCTTGTGGCCTGAGGTCAGTCTGAGACATGGGGCTCTGCCTTCAACTAAATGAGATAGGGGGATATGGTTCTGCACATGGCTGCACATGACATGTATTATGACAGCAGAAATATAGTCTGAAAGAGGCCCTTCAAAGTCTTTTTTTTTTGTCCTCTTCTTTCTTTTCCTCATTCCACTCTGTAAATTCTTTTTTCTATCCTCTTTCACCAACTCAGTCTCTTGCACCACCATGTTGGCCCTCACCTCCCTTTCTGTTCCTGCTCCTGCCCTAATTCAGATTTCTTCTTTTATCATTTTTTCTTTTTTAGCAATGTTCTCTTTTTTCCATCATTGAGCCTCACTCAAAGGTCAGTAGTTTCAAGGGAAAGTGAGCCCCTATAGCTGTTAAGGGGATATATTCTTGTCCTTATACTTGCAGTCCATCTATCCATTTTGAGTTTTACAGTTTCCTAAAGATTGTGTGGTCACTCTGCATCCTCTGGCTTCACTTGAAACCTTCTCCAGTTCTTTTACTTGTTTACTCTTCTTGTCCTAATTAGGCGTAGGCCCCCATCCCAAATAGTAAATATACCATATTGAGGAGTTTGTCCACTGCAAACATATTTTGGGCTGCTTCCTGATTTTAATTTAATTCGCATGATTGGGGGGTGATGGATTGATGACTACCACAAGAGGTCAATTTGCAAGAGGTAATTGATCCTGTTGTGTTGCTGATTATATCGATTGGGATAAGGGTTAGGGATTGATTTGACAAGTTGTTTTCTCTGATATTGTGAAAGTGAGAATGTCTATGAGTCACTAGAGAGTCAGGGGCTGAAGTGCAATGATATCAGGAAGATTTAATAACCCAGAGATTGAATGAAAGACAACCCAAAAGCAAAA
>NW_022900943.1:23913801-23946700 GCF_012274545.1 Fukomys damarensis | reverse complement strand
GCAAAGGAGGATGAAAAGTCTGATAGTGAACCTCCAGGGCACTCAGAACTCACAGCACAGGAAGTAAAAAAACAGATCAATCAGGCTCTAGAAAAATTCAAAACAGAAATAATTTCCCGGATAACCATAGAGATGGTGAGCAAAATGAAAGTCATGATTCAAGACTCTAGAACAGAAACAGACAAAAAAATAGATGACCTCAGGACCATAATAGAAGCCATGAAGGCCCAGCATAAGAAAGAAATGGAAACAATGAATGCCCAACAAAGGAAAGAAATGGAATCCATAAAACAGATTCAAACAGATATCCAGGAGATTAAAAACTCTATTGAAAGTGTACGCAACAGAATAAAAGATTGCGAAGATAGAATCTCAGATATAGAAGATAGGATAGCAGCCAGTGACCGAGAAAAGAGAGGTCTCTTAAAAACAGTAAGGGATCATGAGAATTCAATCCAACAACTCCTAGATGATGCAAAGAAGAATAACATAAGACTGATAGAAATCCATGAAGTAGCAGGAGAAAATGCAAATGATTTAAAAAAGCTGTTCACAGAATTAATGACAGAAAACTTCCCAAACAGAGGGGAAGAATTTGACATACAGTTAAGTGAGGCATATAGGACCCCCAACTAGCCACGATTAAAAAAAAAAAAATCTACACTTAGACATATAATAATCAAGATTCCAGAAACCCAACAGAAGAACAAAATACTACAAGCAGTAAGAGAAAAGAAACAAATCACATGCAAAGGAAAGCCCATCAGAATCACAGCAGACTTTTCAACACAAACCCTCAGGACAAGGAGAGCCTGGAGTGAGGTATTTCAAGTCTAAAAAGAAAACAACCTCCAACCTAGACTGATGTATCCTGCAAAACTCTACCTCAAAATGGATAGGGAAGTAAGATACTTCCATGACAAAGAACACCTGAGAAACTTCATGAATACCAAACCAGCACGACAAGGAATTCTAAACAATATCCTAGAAAAAGACAATGAAGATCACAACACCATGAGGCCCAGCAGAGCAAAGCAAATTGTCAAGGCAAGAAACTAAAAGGAGAGGACAAAAAATTAAAAAGAGTCAACAAAAACACAATAAAATGTCAATAAGAAGTCAGCATATATCAGTTATAACCATCAATGTCAAAGGCCTCAATTCACCAATCAAGAGAAATAGACTGGCATAATGGATTAAGAAGCAAAATCCAATAATATGCTGTATACAAGAAACACACCTAATGCAAAAAGAAGCCCATAGACTGAAAGTGAAAGGGTGGAAAACAATTCTCCACATGACAGGAGCCAAGAAAAAAGCAGGAGTAGCAATCATATTTGCAGACAAAGCAAATTTCAAACAAAAATTGATCAAGAGAGGCAAAGAAGGCCACTACATTCTTGTAAAGGGAACAATTCAAGAGGCAGAGTTGACAGTTATAAACATATATGCACCAAATATAAATGCCCCCAACTGCACAAAACAAATACTAAGTAACATAAAAAACCAAATAAACACCAACACAATTGTAGCAGGGTATCTAAATACCCCACTATCACAAATAGACCATCTAGGCAAAAAATCAACAATGAAATACTAGAACTAAACCAAGCTTTTCAGTGCATGGACTTATTAGATGTCTGCAGAGTGTTCCACCCCACAAAGTCAGAATATACATTCTTTTCAGCTGCACATGGGTCATTCTCCAAGATAGACCACATATCAGCTCAAATGACTTGAATAAATGCAAAAGAATCAAAGTTATTCCCTGTATATTATCAGATCACATTGCAATAAAGCTGGAGATCAATAGCATAAGAAACCATAGGAACTTTACAAATACATGGAAATTGAACAACACTCTCCTGAACAATCAATGGATCACATAGGAAATTAAAGAAGAAATCAGACAGTTTTTACAAATAAATGAAAATGCCAATACAACACACAGGAATCTATGGGACACAATGAAAGAAGTTCTATGTGGAAAATTCATAGCACTGAAAGCCCACACTAGGAAAATAGAACAAGTTCAAATAAACAACATAACAATGAATCTTAGACTCCTACAAAAACAAGAGCAAGAAAAACTCAAAACTTGAACAAGAGAGGAAATTATAAAGATTAGAGAAGAAATCAATGCAATAGAAATGAGGAAAACAATACAAAAAATAAATGAATCGAAGAGTTGGTTTTTTGAAAGAATAAATAAAATTGATAAATCTTTAGCAAACCTTATCAAAAAAAGGAAAGGAAAGGCTCAGATCCATGCAATCAGAAATGAAAAAGGTGAAGTCACAACAGATCCAGCAGAAATCCAGAGGATCATTAATGGCTACTTTGAGAATTTGTACTCTAATAAAATGGAAAACACAGAAGAAATGGACAGATTTCTAGATACTTATGAATTACCAAAGTTGAATGAAGAAGATAAAAACATTTTAAACCCGCCAATCACAATCAGTGAAATTGAAAATGTAATTAAAAACTTACCAAGAAAGAAAAGCCCGGGTCCTGATGGATTCACTGCTGAATTTTACAAGACATTTAGAGAAGAACTATTGCTACTACTGTTTAAACTTTTCAATGAAATTGAAAGGGAAGCAATACTTTCAAATTCATTCCTGGAGGCAAGTATTACTTTGATTACCAAACCAGGGAAAGATGCAACTAAAAAAGAGAACTACAGGCCAATCTCCTTAATGAACATAGATGCAAAAATCCTTAACAAGATATTAGCAAATAATATACAGAGGATCATCAAGAAGATCATACATCCTGACCAAGTCAGAT
The DNA here is from genome assembly GCF_012274545.1 of Fukomys damarensis. Classification (NCBI taxonomy): domain Eukaryota; kingdom Metazoa; phylum Chordata; class Mammalia; order Rodentia; family Bathyergidae; genus Fukomys; species Fukomys damarensis. Next base: position 23,943,907 of record NW_022900943.1, on the reverse strand, counting down.
TTATTCCAGGGATGCAAGGATGGTTCAACATACGTAAATCAAAAAATGCAATACACTATATTAACAAAGTCAAGAACAAAAACCACATGGTCCTCTTGATAGATGCAGAAAAAGCATTTGACAAAATTCAACACCCATTCATGATAAAAACTCTGCAAAAAATTGGAATAGATAGTCTATATCTTAACTTAATAAAGGCTATCTATGAAAAACCAACAGCCAACATCATATTAAATGGCCAAAAACTGAAAACCTTCACGTTAAAATCAGGAAAAAGACAAGGATGCCCACTATCACCACTCCTCTTCAATATAGTTCTGGAAACATTAACCATAGCAATTAGACAAGAAAAAGAAATTAAAGCAATAAAGATAGGAAAGGAAGAAGTTATACTGTCATTATTTGCTGATGATATGATACTCTACATTGAAGACCCAAAAAACTCCACCAAAAGACTTCTAGACTTAATTGACACTTTTAGCAGAGTAGCAGGATACAAGGGCAACACCCAAAAATCAATAGCCTTCATGTACACAAACAACAGACTCACTGAGAAAGAAATTAGGGAAACAATTCCTTTCACAATAGCATCCAAAAAAATGAAGTATCTAGGAATCAACCTAACAAAAGAAGCAAAAGACCTCTACACTGAAAACTACAGCACTCTGAAAAAAGAGATTGAAGAGGATATAAGAAAATGGAAAGACATGGGTAGGAAGAATCAACATAGTAAAAATGGCCATACTACCAAAACTGCTATACGGATTCAATGCAATGCCAATTGAAATTCCAACACTGTACTTCACAGAACTGGAAAAAAGAATCCAAAAATTCATTTGGAACCATAAGAGACCTAGAATAGCAAAAGCCATCCTAGGCAACAGACACATGGCAACGGGTATAACAATTCCCAGTTTGAAACTATACTACAAAGCCACTGTGATAAAAACAGCACAGTACTGGCAAAGAAACAGACCTGAAGATCAGTGGACCAGATTGGAAGACACAAAAACAACTCCAGATACAATCAGCTACCTCATCTTTGATAAAGGAGCTGACAGTCCCCACTGGAGGAAAGATAGCCTCTTCAATAAATGGTGTTGGAAAAACTGGATCTCAACCTGCAAAAGATTAAAACTAGATCCTTATCTGTCACCATGCACTAAATTAAAATCCAAGTGGATTAAAGATCTAAATATAAAAACAGAAACACTAAACTTGCTGGAAGATAAGTTAGGCAGAATTCTGGAAGACATTGCCATAGGAAAAGATTTTATGAACAAATCCTCAGTAGCACGGGAATTAGCAGAAAGAATCAACAAGTGGGAACTCATCTTATTAAAAAGCTTCTGCACTGCAAAAGAAGCCATCAACAGAACTAAGAGACAACCTATAATGTGGGAAAAACTTTTTACCAGTTACTCCTCAGACGAAGGACTCTTATCTAGAATATATAAAGAACTCAAAACAACCAGCCCCCGCAAATATAAAGACCTAATTCAAAAATGGGCATCTGAAATGAACAGCCATTTCTCAGACAAAGAAATGAAAGCAGCAAGTAAATATATGAAAAAATGTTCCACATCACCGGTCATTCGATAGATGCAGATGAAAACAACACTGAGATTCCACCTCACCCCACAAAGAATGGCTGCTATCAAGAAATCACACAACAACAAATGTTGGCGGGGTTGTGGGGAGAAAGGAACCCTTCTCCATTGTTGGTGGGAGTGCAGACTGGTGCAACCACTATGGAAATCAATATGGAGATACCTCAAAGAACTAGGATTAGAGGCTCCATTTGACCCAGCCATCCCTCTGCTGGGTATCTTTCCAAAATAATTAAAAGAATCATATCACGGTGATATATGTGCACCCATGCTTATAGTGGCACAGTTTGTAATAGCTAAAACTTAGAAACAACCCACCTGCCCATCAGTTGGAAACTGGGTAAAGAAAATATGGTTTTTCTATAAAATGGAATACTACTCAGCCATAAATAATGAGAAAGTTGATTCATTCATAGGTAAATGGGTACATTTTGAGGATACTCCTAAGTGAAATAAATAAGTCACACATGTGTAAATACCGAATAGTTCCTCTGGTGTGAAAAATTAAAATAGTACTCAAGATCCTAACGGGTTAATTAGCAATGTGAAAGAGGAAGAAAAGGAACTAAAGGTGTATGGATAGTGAAAAGGGTAGGGGAAGGAGAATAAGGGAAAGGGAAAAAATATGAGAAAATGTAAAAGTGGAATTAAAGTGTTTGTAGGTGGGGAGTAGAGGAGGGGGTGAAGGGAGGGTGGGGACAAGGGGAAAAAATGAGAATCAAGACCTGTCATGTAAAGGTACTAGATCCCAGTAATGAATGTAACTGTACTGTATACATACAATGTGCCAATAAATTCAATTTAAATAAGAAAAAGAAAAAAACATAAATTCAGGTTCCGACATAACCCAGTTCATTCTAAACATATCAAAATGGTAAAGTTAACATACAAGTGTAAACAGAGCAAACAAACAAAAGGAATATATGGACTAAAATATTAAGATGAACTCTTTGGACCAGAAAGGGACTATAAATACAAACGTTGTCAGGTTCAAGAACCCAGAACTAGGAGTTGGTAGTAGTTTGACTTTTCTTATCCGAGTAGAGATTAAAAGTGTGTCACGTGAGACCAGGGTCAAAATCCAGGTTTAGAATATCAAACATGCGTCAGGTGGGACTCCACTCTCACGGACATAGAGCAGGTCCCGTGGAGAGCTGGGCTGTGGTGAACATCACTGCCAGGAGCGCTGGGCCTCTGACTAAGGACTGAGTTTCAGGCGGGAAGCATGGGTAGGATTAGGTTTTAAAATGAAGGAAGAGACAGAAGGAATAAGGAACTCAAAATGCAATCTTTCATTCACAATGAACTTAAGATCAGTACAGCTAAGTACATGGATAAAGGGAATGCTAAGAAAAATAACAAGGACTGTGCTGTAGCTCAGCAGTAGAGCACTGGCCCAGCATGTACAGTATTCTGGCTTCCATCTCCAGCACCTCAAGAAAGAAAAAAAAAGGTGACAAAACACAATTCTCAGAGTAAGAGTTTACTTTAGATAATATTAATTTCATAGACAGGTTTGACAAAGTCTTTAAAATTGCTATGTTTGAGATGCTCAAAAGATAGATGAGGTCACAATATCTATAAGATACTAAGTTATGAAGCAAACAGAAAAACATGAGATAAAAATAAATGAACCAGTCATGGTTGTGCACACCTGTAATGCATTTGGGAGGCTGAGGCAGGAGTATTGGCATGTTTGTGGCCAGGCTGTCTCAAAACACAAATAAACAAACAAATGATGGCCATGAAATAGAAACAATTAGAAATGCCCATCAGTTACAAAAAAAAAAAAAAAAAAAAAAAAAAAAAAAAAAAAAAAAAAAAAGAAAAAAGAAAACAGAACTATGATAAAGGCATCTAGGATAGAATACTGGGGATTGAACCCAGGGTCTTGTTCATGAGAGGCAAGTGCTACCCCACTGAGTTACATCCCTAGACTTTTCTATTTTACTTTGAGATGAAGCCTCACTAAATTTCCTGGACTGGCCTTGCGCTATTGGTCTTCTTTCTTCAACCTTCCGAGTAGCTCGAATTAGAGGTTTAGATCACCACGATCACTTTAGGGGTCTTAAAAACATGATGAGTTAAATTAAAAACAAAAACAAAAGAAAGAGATAAACTTTAAACTTTTTAGCCAAGAAAACAAATTGGGAAAATGGAAGAGTACTAAAGAATCATCCCGGTAAAAATCATAGATAGAGATAAAAATATACAAGAACAGGTAGGAGCTATAGCAGACAGATCAGGAAACTCTAAACTACATTTCACAGGAATTTCAGAAGAAGAGATTTGAGGAAAGGGTGCAGAAGCAATATTCCAAGAAGTAATAGCCAAACATTTTCCAATTTATAAAAGGACACTGAGATCTGTTTCCTGTACATTGGCCCACCATTTATGAACACTTTACCCTGTTACAATCTAGACTAGGAGGAGGGACACAACACGAATGTGGTATAGCTCTTGCTCCAGCTTGAGGGACTCACAATTAGTAAGAGACATGGACACTGGTGGTACACGCCTGTAATCACAGGACTCAGGAGGCTGCCGCAGGAGAATCATGGCAAATTTGAGGTCGGTCGGCACCACAGAGGGAAGCCTCCCCTCAAACAAAAACAAAAACAAAAAGAGAAAGAAAGGCAGATGTGTTTAATTAAAATGTAAACAGAGCTAAAGATAAACGCTGAATTACAGAAGCATGAAGAGGGAGGAAGAAAACATGCAGGAGGAGTAAGGCAAGCTCCGCAGCGAAGACACTCCAGCTGGACCCTGGCGGCTTCCTAGAGGGTCGGATTCAGGAAGGAAGACAGAAGCCAGAGAGCATGAAAGAGCGCGGTGGTTTAATGGCTGCTGAGGTTCTGGGTAGTTCTAGGTGGTTCTTGGGTTCTAGAATCCATGGAAGAAGGATTAAGGCTGAATTTAAGGAGTGACGGGAAGAAGATCTGAACATCCTTAAAAATGGGAAACATTTACTGACGGTTCATGGAAGCACTGTAAGTAAATAAGTCATGCTCATTGATGTGATGACTAGGGTCAGAAAGAAGGGCTGCATCCACCACAGCGAACTCTATCCAGTGCCTGTCCATCGTCAAAGGAAACTGCCAGGTTCATTTTGAAAAAGAACCGAAATGTTCTCCACCAGCCATTAATACTTACCAAGAAATCCGGTCACTCTGGTGCACACCTGTGATCTTAGCTACTCAGAAGAAAGCTCAAGACTAGCCTGGGCAACTTAGAAAGAGCTGCCTCAGAAGGGAGGAAGGAAGGCAGGCAGGCAGGCAGGCAGGCAAAGAAGAAAAACGGGCTAGGGATAAAGCTCAGTTCAAGGTTCTAGGTTTAATCTCTTGTGCTTAAAAAAAACTATAAATGATATAGAAGTATCCTTTCCCCCTTTTGCGGTACTGGGGATTGAACCCAAGGCCTCACACATGCTAGACAAGTACTCTTCCACTGAGCTATATTCCCAGGCCTTTTTATTTTATTTTGAGACACAATCTCGTTAGATTGTCTAAGCTAGCCTCAAACTTGGAATCCTCCTGCCTCAGCTTCCTGAGTAGCTGGGATTACAGGGACTCGCTACCATACTCAGCAGAAGTAAAGGACCTATTTCTTACATGTTGAGATTGCACTGCAGCCATCTTTTGAATGGAAAGCCATAGGGTAAATGAGTGAATGTAGATTTTAGAAGATCCCTAGCATTAGTGCTCTGGATGACCTGTTGCAGGAAGGTGCAGAAGCTGAGCATGCAGAGAGCATGCTGGTACAGGAGGGTTCTGGTCCTGAGGCTGGGAAGCCAGAGGGACCGCCAAAGATGGGGAGGAGGGACAGAAGGTCAAAGCAGGAAGGAAACTTTTCCGTTTTCCATTCACATATGCAAAACCATAGCTCTCCTCTCACCTTTGCATTGCTTGCAGGTTGGATGGCACCTCTCACAGGTCTGTGTGCTCTGCTCTGTGTAGTAATACTCCGGGCAGGCCAGGTAACACTCTCCCTTGGAGCGGAGAAGAAAGAAATACGGATCGCAGGACAGGCAGTCCGTGGGGCGTGGGCCCCAGCAGGTCTTGCAACTCTTGTGACACTTCTCACACTGCCCAGTGGAATTGTCTGCATAATAACTGGAACCAGGAGGGGACAAAGACAGAACACAGTCATCTCTCAGTTTCTTCGAGGATCAGTTCCAGGGTGGACACGAAAATGCATGGGAAGAGAAGAGATGTGCCCATTTGGGGTGAAAGCACGTATGGTAGGTGTAAGGTTGTGGCCCTTCAATTTGGGTCTGGAAGCTCTCAGTGCCCTATGTCACTGATTAGAAAGGAGTTAGCAATATGTCTATTATGAGTATTTCTCTTTGCTGGGATGTCCAGGGGAAAAGAAGAAGTCAAATCCTCTTCTAAATTTGCTATAACCAGATGTTCTGATAAACACACTAGTAGTTTTTTCTAGTAGAAAATGCTGAATGCTTTCAAGATAATCCCATATATCTGGGTTGCTTATGAGAACTAAACCTATAATGTGTGGATTTGTGGAAGAGGTCTGTGTTGGAGAACTGACGGGATATTAATGGGGCTGTTACCCGAAATGGTTCCCTTTGTAAAATCAATGTTCCACGTGCTTTGCTTCGATCAACCTTGCAGACTGAATCTGAATTGTAGCAAATCCTAAAGGTGAAGGGAATCTCCACACAGTCTTGGGCTATTCCATGGGCTGGAGGCATTGGTTTCACCTTGGAATTGTGGATATTCCTTGAATTACCAGAGAAGCCAGGCCCTGCCTGAGATCAGTTACCCAGATGAGTCTGACTTGAACCTCTGACTCAGTGTTCTCTCATGGAGTCACTCTGCCTCTCCCATTTTACTTCCATTACTGTAAGTGCATTTATCTTTGTTCCTCCCTAGCAGTGAGATTATAGTCTGATTACATTAGTGCCTGGCTCTTAGTTTCCTCATCTGCAAAGTGGGTTGATACGTGGAGTGGCTGTGGAATTCAGTGCAGGAAAATGTGCTGAGCATCTTACCCTTCCCTGCAGTGCAGCAGACACTCCCTGCCCAGCTGGAACCAGCCTGCTCGGCAGGAGAGGCACTGCATGCTTCGTGTCCCTTTACAGGTCCTGCAAGATCCATGGCAGGGTGTGCACCGCTGTCTGTCCTCGAAGTAGCCCTCTGGGCAGCTGTCCACACAGGTGGTGTCTGTTAAGAAAGGAGAAGAGTTTGTCTTGATACCAAGCCCGGCCTGTGGCTCCGACACCCTTATGTGGGAGAAGGGGAGCACACAAGAAATGAGATGCTACCCCTGTGGACTAATATTCTTGGGAGTGGAGATGAATGCAAAGGAAATAGAACTGGCCGTAGGGCTACTATGAGTTCAGAGTGAACAGAAGTGAGGGTGGACAGAAACCACAGTCTGGTGATGGAAGAGTGGCAGCGGTTCATTCTCAGCTGATGCATCTGGCTCATGAGAGGAAGAAAGTCTCAACCTTGTACAAATATATAGGAGTAATTTGGTAGCTTGAGACAACTCATAACTATTATCTTAGACTGTTATGGAGTCCGAGAATCTAAAATGGGTCCGTGGTGCTCTGTTCCTCTGAGCCCTTAGGAGGGCTTTTTTCCACCTTCTAGAGAGTGCCTGCATTCATGGCTCGCTCCTTCATCTTCAAAGGCAGCAGCATCTCTTCTGGTCCTTCTCCTGTTATCACCTCACCTTCTCTTATTAACTCTGAGCTTCTGCATTTTCTTATCAAACCCTTGTGATTGTGTGAGGCCCATTGGGGCAACCCAGGTGTTATGGCTCATATCTAGATGTCACCCCCAAGCCTCATAGGCAGGGCTTTTTCAGAGGTGGCTGAATCTAGAGTAATTGATTCATAGTGCAATGCTGGGATTTAAGGGCATGTGATGACTAAATCCGCTCACTGACTGGATTGGCACCACCCTAATCCTGGTAGCCTGGATACAGTACACAAGACAGAAAGAGGCTTGTCTTGTCCCTTGCTTGCTTTGCTACCTTCTGCCCACCATGAACTGTTTCCTTGCAATGCCTGTGGGCCAATGCACCCTGCCTTGCAGCCAGCCAGTTACCGACTAAAACCTCTAACTGGGAACTCAACTAGCCTTTCCTCCCTGAACTTGTGGTGTTGAGTACTTTGTCCCAGCAACAAGAAAAGTAACTAAGACACCAGGATAATCCCTTCATGCTAAGATTCCTCATTAAATCTCACATGTGAAGCCCATTTTACCACCCAGGGTACTATCGTTACAAGATAGGAGAAGAAGTGAATTATCTTCAGTGTTATGCAGACTATCACAAAGTCCAAAACTTGTCGCCAGTCTGATGGGTGATAAAAGTGATGTGGGGAAGTGTGAGAAGCTCAGGGCTGGGCAAATCCTGCATCCAGCCCGTAGGGACACCTCTCTGTGCGCTGTGTGATACTCCAGAGTGGAAGTCTCAGTTCTAGCTTAATTTGCATGCACCCCTCTCTCTCCATTTATAGGAAGACCTCCCTGTAGTGAATAGATTGCTTCCTGTCTGCATGAAGGCATCTTGACACCCCTGGTGGCATTCTACATTGGGGCTAGTTAGAAAAGAAGGGGTGGGACGATAGGGGAGATCTGCTCAGAAGAAACGCTTCCATGAAGAAGCAGCTGTTGGGAGGAGGTTCCCTGGGCTTTGTGTAGCAGGAGCTGAGGCAGACTAATAGGGAAGGCTGGTGTCTTCCAGTGTCGTCTTCAGTTGTGGGGGGCTCAGAAGTGGTACTAAGGGCAGGTATCCCTGTGTCTCCTCAGGAGAATGAGGTCCTTGCTGATGGTTCCTCAGCAAGGAGAGGAACAACCACATATTTCCACTTTGAATGTCTCACTTCCCAGGTCTTCCCTAGTGACTGGGGTCAAGTCTCGCATGCTCTAGACCTGCCCACATTTTTCTTTCTTTGTTTTCTGCCACAGCCTCTTCTTTCAATTGAGTTGAATATCATCTTGTCTCCGTCTCCCACGCTTGTCTTGAGCCTACTCACGCTGTACCTGGAAACTGAGGACATTATGTCCTCCTACCAGTCACCTTCAGATCAGATCTGCTGACTTCAGCTGACCTTGGGCTGTGCCGTACTCTGACCAACAAGAATCATTAAGCAACAGATGCTAAGTCGAGGGGAAATTTTGATGAGGAGCTGAGCGTCTATGTGTTCTTAAGGTGACTCCCCACCAATTGCTTACTAATTACAACAGAATCAGTGGCAATTTTTCAGTGGAGAAATGGAACACCTTGATGAGATCATCAGCATTAAGCGGACTGATGAGAGCTGGGTGGCTGTCAGGCGCCTCCTGACAACACTCGCAGAAGGCAGCTATTCCAGCAGGGCACACGAACTCTCATTCGCTGGCACCGTGGGGAAACTGCACAGCCACCCAGATAGAGGGCCAGGGACGGCATTCTACTCAAGCATTAACATTTTGAGAGACAAAGACAAGCTGGGCATGGTAGCACATGCCTGAAATCCCAACTGCTTGGGAGGCTGAGGAAGAACCATATATTTGAGACCAGCCTGGGCAACACAGGCAACATAATGATATCCTGCCTCAAAAACAAAAAAAACAACAACAATAACAAACAAACAAAATGACAAAGTCAGCCTGGAAATGTTCCAGATTGAAGGAGGCTAGAGACATGGAAACTAAGCCTAGACTCAACAATATTATTGAAGGAAGTTGGCAGAAAAAGTTTAATAAGATAATAATGCAATATTAAGGTATTGCATCAATGTAAATTTATTAGAATTGAATATTATCTTGGGGTTGTAAGAAAGTATTCATATACTTAAGAAGCAGTAGTACAGTGTTTGCGGGTTTGAGACCATGATGTAAGTAACTTACCCTCCGGTGGTTTTGAAAAAGAAATATTACAGATAATGCATCTACCTAATGTAGAGTGTATCGGGGAACTAAATGCTAAGCAGGTGGGAGGCGGTAAAAGATTTGCAATAAGTGCACCGGGCAAAGGACATGTGTGTGATTTTCTTTGCACTATTCTCACACTTGAATTTTTCTATAGGTTTGGAAGTTTTTCCAAACAAAAGTAAAAAACTTACAGAGAAAGAAGCCAGTATCCACTGGATATCAAGCTTTGCACCAGGTGGTTTCCCAGGAGGAGAAACAGAGCCCTCCAGGGAAAAAGAGACTCACTGAGAAGAAGGCTGCTCCTGGGGCAGCTGTGGCACTGGTCCTCCATGGGCCCCGTGCAGTCACTGCACCTCTGGTGACAGGGCTTGCACCTGTGCACGGCCTCGTCCCAGTACTCGATGGTGGCACATTCCCTGTGAGCCACGCAGGAGCCTCGGCTGTTCATCTGCAGGCCTTCCCGGCAGGCTGTGCAGGTCCCGGCTGACGAGCAGGTGCTGCAGGACTCGTGACAAGCTGCAGGTGTGGCAGGGGAGCAGCGTGAGAGGGAATCCTTCCTCCTGGGGGCTTCTGGGCTTTGTGCAAGGGTGTGGATCATGAGTTGGGCATAGCTCTTGGGCTCTGGGTGGAATATTCTCATTGCAAAATGAGAAAGCAATGGCTCTTTTCCCTTCTCTGCAATATCCAGAGAGCTCCTCCCCACAGTGGCCACTTCAGAAAGATTAATAAAGCTTCTATAATTCCCTGATGGCAACCAAGTAATGGCAAGCAATTCTGCAGCAACAGCACAGTCACTCACGAGTGTGTGGCCTTTTCCCACCTCATCGTCCCTATGGCCACGGCCCTCCCTTCCTCCCACGATCGGTACACTAAATTGTAATTGCCACTGGCGTTTAGGAATGCACAGTGCCTAGGACAGGGCCTGGCATATAAAGCAAGCCCTCCATACATATATGTTAGACAATAAAATAGGAACAAGTCACTCCCAGCCCGAGGATTTTAGCAGCTGCCGCTCCTACCTAGTGCTTCCTCACAGATATATGCATACGTGGTCGCACATTGCCCCCTCCCTGTCGTAGGGACATCTTCCCGGTCTTCTCTCAAGTTTCTGCTCCATCACCTCACCACCTGCCCATCTTCCTATCCTCTTTCTTATCTTGTTTTCCTTTTTCCCTCCAACTCATCTTCTTTAGTGTCTGTCTTCCTCCATAGAACGTGAGCTCCATGCGGTCAGGAACTGTGCCCGTCTTGTCCTCTAGACGAGTGCATGGCCCAGAGAGGCCCCCATAAAGCATTCCCTAGACCAACAGGCACATGGGGTCATTCCTGCTGTCACCACCACCTCATTTTATTTGGATTAGGAAACTCCAGCTGGAGGTACTAAACTGGAAAAGGCTAGTAGGATCAAGAGCTGAATCCAGATCCTTAACGAGTACACTTGCTGGTTCCGCCCAGTGTCAGGAAGGAGCGAGAAGCCTTCTTGGGCTTTGGAAAGCCCTTCCCCAGAACGCTTCTCTCCTTCGCTGGAGAATTCCTCTGTTGATGGACAATTTGTTTTATGTTTCTGCTCCAGGATAACCATTTGCCTCTAAGAGGCAAAGAATCCATACCCAGTTAAAACGTAAGGAGGTGTAAATAATACAGATTGTTTCTGGAACATGTAGGGAGTCCCAAGAGGGAGGTGGCATATGGGCTGATGGTGGTAAGGAGGTCGTGGAGGAAGATGAGAAAATGGTCTACGGCATGGTGTACTCATGTGATGAACTCACAGTTGCCTACAACTTTAAGAAAATCTTCCACTTAGATTAGCTCAAGGGTTCATCCTCTCAGCTGGGAATCTTCACCTGAGAATCTTTTCTAATACCCATCACTAGAAAGAGGGTCCAGGGGACGTACAACTAATGAAACTGCATGATCAAACCTTACGTATGATTCATTTAAAATCAATCAGAACGATTCAAAATCAGCTTCCTTCAGGGATAAGTTTAGCGCAGGACAACAGCTCTGGCCCTAACCCAGGGCCCGTTTTGTCTTGGTAGAAAATGTCTCACTGGGCTCCCCAGAGTGTTGTGCTTTGTTGGGCATCCTGGACATGTTTACCTTTGCATTCCTCGGCCTCTACTTCGTAGTAAGTTCCCTCTGGACACACGTCTACGCACAGCCCATCGTAGAGGACCATGGAGGTGTCGGCGCAGAGCTCACAGTCGTCTGCCTTGGGGCCCCTGCACTGCCGACAGTCTTCATGGCAGGGGACACACTGACGCAAGTCAGGAAAGAAGCGGCCGGGACAGGACTGGTGGCACAGGCCGTTGAGCAGGAAGAACTCAGGCGCGCACTCTGGGAAAGGAAGAACAGTGAGGGATGCCCTGGAGGTTGGGGAGAGGAATTCGTGACCTTTGCCCGCGCTGGCCCATTGAAGTGTCTCCACTCCGGTTCTTCTGACCCGAGGGTACCAGTGCGCCTCCCCACCCCACATTCTCACTGTCTAACAGGCCCTCCCTGTGGGGAGGAGGCCACACACAGTGGCCTGTCATGGGGCCCTGGATTTGTGTGCTGAAATGACCTGCACTTCCAAGATGCAAAGGCTCCAGAAACTGTTCAGAAAACCTGAGCAATAGTTAGCAGATGCTTAAAACTGTACCAATGGGTCAGAGATTTAGCTCAGTGGTTTCGGAGCCTGTCTTGTAAATGCAAGAACTCAAGTTCAATCCCTGGTACCAAAAAACAACAACAACAACAACAACAACAACAAAAACTACCAAGCACATCAGGCTGAATTTAATACAAAAACACAGCTAAGAATTACTGGGTTAGTTAATTTTTTATTCATTAAGTAAACCAATGCATTGTGGGTTTATTTTCTTCATGATCCTTTTTTTTTTTTTTTTTAATTTCAAGGGGGAATCCTGGTCACACCCAAAGAATCACTGGATAGGACAGTAGATAAAAGTGAGTCTGGCTTATTTTGAAGAGGAAATTGGATAGCTTTTCTTGGGAGATAATTCAGAGAAAAAAGCTTGTTCATAGACAGAGTGGTATTCTCAGTCTTATAGTTACCTAAACCATTTTTTTCCCTTTTTTGTTTTATATCAATTGTATTTCTTTTTCGTTTTTTGAGACAGGGTCTCACTATGTAGTTGAGACCGACCTGGAACTCACTGTGTAGCCCAGGCTGGTCTTGACCTCACAGCAACTCTCCTGCCTCAGCCTCCCGAGTGCTGGGTTTACAGACTTGCACCACCACACCCGGCAAGCAATTGTATTTCTCCAGCTACCTTCATATTCTGTTGTTCACTACCAATCTCTCCCATAGATCCTGTGCCCAGGGCACAGACTTTGCCTTCTTACCTGTCTCTAGCATCTAGGCTGGTGCTTGGCATACACTTCCTGGGCGTGTATATGTGTGTGTGAGAAACCGTGTTCGTTGTGGCTTGCAGGATACACAGTGGAAAATGTGTATCTGATCCTCGATTTCTTTAGTGGTGGGCGTGGAGACAGACTTAGGAAAGGCAGAGATGGGTGAGTCTCACGGCCCCCTCCACACACAGCCTCAGCGGGTAGCCCCCCAGCTAGGGTAGCTCCCCGTTGTGATGCGCCTGGGTACCTTTGCACATCTTCTCGTGGACGCAGTCCTGACACTGCTCAGGGCAGGGCTTGCACACTCCCGCCACGGCCACGTGCCTCTCCGGGCAGCTCTCTAGGCACATTTCCTGGGCCAGAACGAAGCCTCCTTCACACGAGAGGCAGTTGGAGGCATTTCCTTCACACGCTCTGCAAGGAGAGGCGCAGGGCTCACAGGAGTCGTCCTGGTCATAAAAGCCCCTGTGTGAGAAGGGAGAGAACAAGGGAGAAGCCGTCAGGGAGACACACGGTTCGCACCTGGCAGAAGGCTGCTGAGGACTGAATCCCAAGGGCCGCTGCTGTTGTAAAACAAGTGAACCCATCAGAAATACTGAGGAAGGGCGGTTAAAAGCATGGCATGTACTGCGAACATGTTCTAATTAAGAAAAAGAACATCTAGAAAAATAAAACCGGGTTAGGTGTGCTCTTTAGGTGTGAATTGTTTATTGAAAAACAACAGCTGTTAATTTACATATAAGATAGTTATCGTCTGATTTCTCTAGTTTTTCTGAAGTCTCTATTTCTATTTCTCTATCCCCTAATCACTATTACTTTTTCCTTCTTACAGTCTTATTGTATAGTAGAAAATACCTTTTATTCGGTTTACTAATAACTTTTAAAACATTTAGTCCAGGTTAAAAATATTTTCACAAAGCTCAAAAGGGTTAACACCCTACAAAATTTGCTTTCGGATTGTCCCAGCCAACTCTGAAGGCTCCTTTCGGACGCATACCTGTGAGCAGAGGCTCCCAGCACCAAACAGCTCTTGAGTATCTGTGTTTGGCCGCTCTGTGTTTGGGCAACTGACTTTCTGCCAGGTGGAGTCTAATGTACTTCCGGGCGGCTAAATGAGGGCACCTCAGGAATCGCTCAGCGGTGAGCCAGCACGAGCTGTGAAACCCGGGCCGGCTCAAAGATGAGGAGACAGGAAGTGCGAACGATGTACGTCTTTGCAGGGAAAAGCTGAAGAGGGGAGCTGGAACTTTCAGAAGCAGGGAAGTCATGCGCCAGCAGGGGAAAGAAGGGAATCACAGCTGCCTGTTTAAATCTTTCCCATAATTAGCCTTTTATAATTCAGTATTGCCTCAGCAGAGCTAAGGAACAAACCACCTCCGTTCAGACTCCAGGCTAAAGCTGCTCTCTTCTCTCTCTTGCTCTTGTGTGGGGCAGCAGCCCAGGCTGCACTGTAGAACAGACTTCAGGCTGCACATCTCCCCACATCCCACTTTCTCCGGGTCTGGGGACTCCTGGGATCAGTGCACCCCTGGGCAGTTGCTTCTCATAGACAAGAGTCCAAGAGGGCAGTATTTGTTATTCTTTGTTTGCTTGCTTGTGTTTTGAGACAGGTTTTCATTGGACAAAAGTTAGTCCAGGCTAACCTTGAACTTGTGATTCTCCTGCCTCAGCCTCCCGAATGCTGAGATTAAAAACCTGCACTACCACACCTGCTGGACTAATTAGGAGCCTCTGCCTATCTTTTGCTAAATATCCCATTGGCCAAAGCAAGTCACGTGACCCAGCCCAAAACCCAGGGGCAGGGAAATCAGGTTCAGTTTTGCTTCTAGCCAGAGTTGCCATAGAGTTACAGCAGAAGTAAGCATGGACACTTGGAAGGGTGAAGAAATGCAGCAGAGAATGCAAACCAGCAGAATCTTCTTTAATTTTGATGCCAATGAAAGGCTCCCTCCTGTGTAGCATTTTTGTTCGGTGTTTTACTTGTGGATTAACTGTGATACATTTAGTCATTCTTCAGTCATTTACTTATTGTGTTCATTCTGTAAACAAAAATCCTCTGAGGCTGGCCTGGTCATGCACAACTGTAATCTCAGTCACGTGAGAGGCTGAGGCAGGAGGATCATAGTGTGAGGCCACCCTGGCAACTTAGAAAGATCTTGTCTCAAAATAAATAAAAAAGGTAGAGGACCTAGCTCAGAGGTCGCACACCTGGGTTGACTTAGTTTCCCAAACCACAAAAGAAAGAAAGAAACAAACAAACAAACAAATGCTTTTAATTATGCCAGGAAGAAATAAGACAAGAGGGGATAAAAACTCAGGTTTTTCAAACCTGCATTTGTTTATTCATTTAGTGCAGTAGTGGGGATTGAACTTAGGGTCTTCACCCTGAGACACATCCCCAGCTCTACTTTTATTTTTTATTTTGAGAAAGGGTCCAGCTAAATTGCTAAATTACCTAGGCTGGGCTCAAAGTTTTGACCTCTTGCCTCAACTTCCCAGAGTGTTGGGGCTATAGGTGTGTGGTCCCACATCCAGTTTACAAGTCACATTTTAGGGAGGAATGAAGAAAAAAATATGAAAGAAGAAAGCAAGTGAGGTAGAAGAAAAGGAGCTGAATAGTGTCCAGAGGAAAGCTGAGATTGATTCCTAGCATGGGGACTGGCCACTGGAGAAAACCAACCCATCTTTAGAGGGTGAGGCCTTTGGGCCCCATGGTCTGAGTACAATCTTCAGGGGACTTCCAATGGGAGGCTGGCCAGGGCCTCTGACTGTAGTTGGCCTTGTCTAGGCAAGGTTTATATCGGCAAATTCAACCAACTGCAGGTCATGGGCCATGTAAGGTGTGCCTGTACTCATCACCGATGTACCGACCTTTTTTCTTGGCGTTACTCTTTAAACAGTGCAAGTGCCAATTATTTCTGCAGCATTTGCATTGAATTAGGTATTGTAAGTAATTTAGAGATGATGAGGGTTGTACACAGGTTATATGCAAATATGCAGCCGTTCCATAGAAAGGATTTAGCTGTTCTGGAACCAATCCTCAGGGGATACTGAGGAATCTCTGTAGTGTTTGGACACTAAAGAAGAGGAAATCTACATAGAAACTGAAAACATGTAGCATGGAGAAATATTCAGGCTTTTATTAGGAGAGAGCCAGAAGATTGGGGAAGAAATGCTGAAATGAAAGACCTGGATTCAAGCAAAAAAACCCGAAAAGAAACCAAATGAAGTTCACTGTTAACTCAAAAATAAGTGCATAGAGGAAGCTGTTGGGAGGCAGCCAGAGGCAATATGCAAAATTGTTTTTATAGACTTTCATTTTTGTAGGACAGTTTTGGGTTCACTGCACAGTTGAGATGAGGTTGCAGAGATTTTTCATGTGCCTCTCTACATATGCAGAATCTCCTCCTCCATGATCAACAGCTCCCACTGGAGTGGTCCATTTGTTACAACTGGTCAACCTACTTTGAGACATTATCACCCAGAGTCCTCAGGCTACTTTAAGGCTCACTCTTGGGCTTCACATTCTATGGGGTTATGTAAAGGTATAATGAATGTACCACCATTATAGTACCCTACAGAGCAATTTCATTGCTTTAAAATCCTCTGCGCTGTGCCTAATAATCTCTTTCTCTCCAGTAACCTCTTTGCTGTCTCTGTAGTTCTCCCCTTTTCAGAATGTCATGTAGTGGGTGAAATCATATAGCAATCGTGTAGCCTTTTCAGGCTGACTTCTTTCATTTAGTAAAGTACATTCACGGCACCTCCTTGCTTTTTCGTGGCTTGATAGCTCATTTCTTTTTAGTGCTGAAAATATTCTGCTGTCTTGTGCTAAAAACAATTTAATGGGAGGCCATTATATCTGGAGAACTCCAGCACCTTGCCGTTCCATGTAAACAAACTGAAACCAATGTAAATAGTAAAAGCTTAACCAGTTGGAAACCACCAGCTAACCTCTAACTAGGAACTTCATTTTAACCAATTAAACATATATTTTTTTGCACTGTTTCCATGAGCACCTTATAAAGGTTTCCACTTATTTCACAGTGGGGCACTGGACCTCCTGCAGGCAGGTGTTATCCAACTTATGAGCCACAGCAAGCTCAGATAAACTTAATATTTTAATATGCCTCCGTTTATCTTTTAACATTAGACAATGCATTTGATTTATTCATTCACCTACTGATGTAGTTTTGACTCTGAAAGACTGTGTGTGAAAGGCGCCGTCTCCATGGTGATGCTCTTGGGAAGTTGGGGGGCCTAGGAGGAGCCTCTTAGGCTCTTGAGGATGCACTTTTGAAGTGGGCCAGGGAACTCCATCCAGCCTCCCCTTCTTCCCTCTTTTTGCTTCCTGCCAAGAAAGTCATCAGCTTTTCCCTGACACGAGGGCCTGCCACCGTGGGTGGCCTTGCCCAAGGCCCGAAACAGTGGGCCTGAAGAGAACAACCAAACCTTGAGCCAAACAACATTTCCTCTTTCTAAAGTGCCTCTCTCAGGTGTGCAGTCATAGGGATGGCAAACTGACCAGCGCGCCCAGTGAAGGCCACCCTCGCTGTCTCCGCAGTCCGGCAACTATGGGCAAAGCTGCTATTGGCATTGTCATTCATGTGCAGTGTTTTGTGCAACACAAGTTTTTAGGTGGTGTTTTCCAGAGAGCTATTTTGCTAAAATCAGCCTTCTCCACAAAGAACTGTGCTGGCATTTACAAAACATTTTGCTAATGCTTTATTTCACGATTGTTTCTATTTAAGGAGACACAAAGTTTGTTTGAAAAGAAATGATCGCACGTATTCAATTGTTCGATTCGAAGTACCCAGGGCCCCGTCAGTACATGTGGCAGCTGTACGGCTTTACAGCTTTACCCGCCTTGTAAAGATCCCAAGACAGTGCATCCAGGGCTTCAAAGGAGACTGTTTCTCTTCCACTCGAGTCTCGAATCCTCATATTTGGTGAATTTGAACAACACTTAGGTTGTTTTTTGGTTTTGCTTTTAAACAGTCACAAGAACGGTGTATGTTACACTCAAACTTCTTTGCTTGGTGAACATCTACTGCATTTGAAAGCAGTGGTCAGGAAGGCGACTGCTGAGCCGTTCTGATGCTCGTGTTACAGGGTGTGCTGCTTTTACAGGTCTTCCTGCTGTTCTAGGACTGATCACACCCTAAAAAGCCATTTCTCAGAAATAACAACAAAGTCTGCCAAGGCAAGATGAATACTATGCGTTCCAGTTTATCTCCTCCTTGTTTCTCTTGTAAATAAAAAGGCATTCCTGCTGGCTGTTGGTGCCCTGCTTTTGTTGATTTTGTTGCCAGGTCAGGGGTGAATCGGGGTTCAGCCTAAATCACTCCTTGAACGGTAGCCTCTCCCTGCATTTCCAGTTTTGCCTTCTGAGACTTCACATTTGCTTTCTTGTTGACTTTGGTCAATCGAGGTATGAAAATATTGAACGTAACATTGCAGAAGTTGGTACATTTTAATTGTGCACCGTTCTGAATGGTGTGATGAAGTCTTGCCAGGGACGTGAACTGTCCTTTCATCCAGTGTATCCACGCTGTATATGACACCAGCCTGTTAGTAGCTGTTTCTGGTCTTGATGGGCTGTGGCATCCCACGCTCGTGTTACCCTTATGTAGCAGCCCGGTGCTGTATCACAGCAACTGCGCCATTCACTTCCCTCATCTCATCACACAGGGGTCAAATCATCTCTTATCCTCACAAGAAGGTGAGAGCTGGGAGTGGTATCATCCACCTGTCATCCCAACGCTCTGGGAGGCTGAGGCAGGAAGGAAGACTGCACGGTTGAGCCTAGCCTGGGAAATTTAGTCATTTAGTGGGACTTGAAAACAAATTTAGTCATTTAGTGGGACTTGAAAACACAAAATAAGGGCTGGGAATGTAACCCAGTGAGAAAGCTCTAGGTTCCCTGTCCAGCAACCCCCACAGAGAGGGAAAGAAAGACAGAGAGTGAGCTTTTGTAACATGGTTATAATTGTTCTATTTTATTGTTAGTGTCAATCTTTTCCTTTGCCTGATTTATGTTAAATTTTACCATAGGTTGCATGAGAAAAAATAGTGTAGTTACACACAGGGCTTGATACCATCCACAGAGGGCTCTTGGACTGTACATCCCCGGGCTAAGGAGACGCGATGATGCTCTGCTCCTCCAGAGACAGGATGGGGAGGTGTAAAGGATGCACTGTGGCTAAGAGATCGGGAGGGAAGTCTTGAGGAAGTTTTCTCTCCTCTCAAAAGGGAGCTGCCTCTGGTTATGTGACAGTGTGGGCGGGGACACTGGGAAGGGAGGCAGAAGGCAGGAGCTCTGGAGAGGAGCAGGCTGGAGAGGACAAGCCTAGGAACAAGAGCAAGATGGGAAGACCCAGGGTTCCCGGAGAACTGGAGGCTGCAAAAGCAGCTCAGGCCTCATTTTCTAACTTCTTGTTATGTACGATGAGAAAGGCTGTTAGGGCCTGGGTCACTTTGCTTGGCATTCGTTATTTACTGCTGGAAGTTTCCTGATGTATTTTCCATTGCTCCTCACTTCTGTTTTAGGGAAATCCCGGAGGAGGGACAGCTGAAGGGAAAACTACAACCATTATAAACCAGGGGTGTGAGGAAACCGTGGAGTCCATAAACAGCTAACCGGATGTTATTATTTATCTGTTATTTTCATCTACTGTAGAAACTGTAGTTCCCTCTCACAACCTTACCTTTGAAATGGTGGAAAGAAAAAGCAGACACACTTGGTCATTAATAGGAGGTGGAAAAAGAACACGGCCATGCACCATGATGCTGTGGTCGCCGGTGGACCTGGTCTGAGAAGGGAGAACCACTCACCCTCCATGAGATATCCAGGTTTGTGCGCGTACTGTCTGATGTTGGCAGGACAAAACCGCCTGAGGACGCATTTCTCGGAACACAGCCCCACTGTTGTGCATGACTATATTTTCACCAAGGTAAGGACACGTGCACAGAACAGGCACAGGGAGAAGGCGGCACCCAGCCTCCGTAAGTGTCAGCTGCTATTACCAAAGGGGATCCAAGCCAGCAAAGGACATTTATGTGGACACTCTAACCAAGAGGAAGAGCTCTTTGGCAAGCAGAAAGGAATGGCTCGAAAGGTATCATGGAGACTGAACAGCCAGGAGCAAACGGAAGAAGAAACTTACTCAGGGCAGCTGTGGTAGCATCTGCCTTCATGCAGGAAGAGAGGCCGGTCGGGCTGACTGTGGCACTTCGTGCAAAGGTTGTCCCCAGAGCAAGACGTGCAGTCCTCTGGACAGTTCTCACAGCTGCCACTCCTGACGGATGGCCACATGCCTCGGGGACAGGAGGAAACACAGGCCTGGGCCAACAGATATGCACCTAGAAATCCAGGAAGAGGGCAGAGAACGTCACCACACGTTCTCCCGCGCATCACCCTGACATGCACTAGGGCTGCGTTAAACCTTTCAGCGGGGAAAGTTTCCAGCAGTCTTCGGGTTTAACAAGACAGCTGTTAGTGACGGATGGCCACATGCCTCGGGGACAGGAGGAAACACAGGCCTGGGCCAACAGATATGCACCTAGAAATCCAGGAAGAGGGCAGAGAACGTCACCACACGTTCTCCCGCGCATCACCCTGACATGCACTAGGGCTGCGTTAAACCTTTCAGCGGGGAAAGTTTCCAGCAGTCTTCGGGTTTAACAAGACAGCTGTTAGTGATGCTAAAAGAATGCTAAGTCTTCCGGGATGAGTGGGCTGTTTAGAAAGGAAATCGAGAGCAGCAGGCTCTGGCCATGTGTCTGTCACTGCTTCCTGACAGTAGGTGCGGGTCGGGGCAGGCTCCCCTCTGCCCGCTCCGTCAGTCTCGCTGATGTCCTTGTCTGGGCCTCCCAGCTGTGAGGCAGCCATGGGCACAGCGGGATCCAGGCTGCTCTCTCCTCCCTGTCTGGTAAGGAAACTGACACTGGAGCAGCCCTTGAAACTGTGTCCCCCTCTAAGGGACAGGGCAGCTCTTTGTGTAATCAACGCCCCCCCAAAACAACAGATGCTGGTGTTAAAGAAACTGATTTTAAAACCATCTTTAACTGCAAAATTCCAAGAAAATTTCTTTCAGATTTTTGGTGTGGAGTTTATTTTATATGATTATAATCTTGGCCCATGTTTTATTTAAATTCCATGTATCGCTTTACATCTTGGCCCATGTATTACCATTATTTTACATCCTAGCTTGCTACACCCTTCGTCCTTTACTTCCCAACAGCTCAGTTGCTCGAGGTCAAAATAGGAAAGGGTAAACTCCAGATATAAAAATTCATAAATCACTTTTATTATAGTGTACTGTTATCATTTTTTGACTTTGTCAGTTGTTCGTCTCGTACTGAGCTTAATTTATAAACTAACCCTCATGGCAGGAACAAATAGGAGAATGGTATATGCAGTGCCCACTGCTGTTGACGGTCTCAGGCCTCCTCCGAGGGTCTTGGAACATATCCCAAGGATACAGGTGGCCACTGTTCTAACATCACATGTTCCGGTACTGCCTTCAAAACAACCACTAATGGGAGCATAACATTCTTTATGTGACAGCACCACACAAATAAAACAGCTTCCTATTTCAGGGAAGTTATAGCATTTACAGTTTTTGTAATGAGGACAATGATGATTTACTGTGCTGCTGTGTTGTTGATCCTGTTCCCTGCTCCCCTTCCCACTAAATTCAGTCCCACTCGGTACTAAAATGAAGAGGAAAGACACGCAGGCTCTTTGTCCACACTTGCAATCTCTATCCTATTTTCGATAGTGCCCTTAAAAGAGCAAGGGAATCCCTAAAGGTATCAAGTACCCACAGACCCTACCAAATTCTGTGGCCAAGTCAACCATAAGTGCTTTTCGGTTAAAAAACTTTTTTTTTTTTTTTTCAATTCAAAAGCAAATGTTTATTCCTGGTCAGCGTGTGGGTCCTGGGTGTCTGCACAGTAGCCACTGGGATGAGAATGACACTAGAACGAGGTCCTCCAAGCCCCTGTACACAAAGATACCAACGCGCAGGAGTGACAGCGACTGAGATCCACTACGGCGCCTCCTGCCAGGTGCTGCACTGACCTTTTGGACATGAAGTACACAGAGCTGCAGACCCATTGCACGTTTTACAGGAAGAATCGCAAGGCTGATGCTTTCTCAAAACATCTGCATGGGAAAGAAACAAGTCAGACTCCTCTTCCGAACAGGCTCATAGCATTAGTGTTGGAAGGGCCCTGGGGATAATCTCACCCCCTCCCTGCCCCAAATAGAATCTCTTCGCTTTTACCTTAGCTAACTGCTGGCACTTGTCCATTTCCATTATTTGATTTTATTCCTGTTTTTTGTCTTTTAGAAAACATTGTTATTTTGGGGGGTACCAGGGATGGAAAACATTATTATAAGCATAAAATATACTGTATCTTGTTTTCTGAGGAACCATGCTAAATCAGGCGTTGCCACCCAATGGAAACACTGAGTATATTTATCTTTTTAACTTTAATTTTTTCAGTACATGTTTGCAGTACATAATGATGACTTTCATCGTGGGGAGCCGGTAAGTGTTCTGAACACACCTTATTCTCTCTACTTCTTCTTAATTGGCAACTGATTAACAACACTTTCTTTGCAACCTTGCAGGGATCAAGAATGTGGCATCTGACAGGACCATCTTTAAAACGAGGAGAATGTGTGAACCAGCAAATATTAGTTCTTTCATAGATTCAAGATGTGTCTGAGTGTGTGTCTGTGTGTGTCCACGCATGAACAAGTCTGCAAGTCTCCAGTCATCTTCTTTGCCAAGCGTCTTAAAGGACAACTTCTCTTCACTCCGAAGTGATCACGGAGAATACATTGTGCCTCTCGTAGAAAAAAAATCAATTTTCTTTTTTGTTCTTCAAAAACCAGATTACATTACTGGTCAAAGTTTGGGCCATGTGTCCTTCAGAGCAGCCACTATGGAAAGCAAGCTAAATTCACCCCACCTTACATTCGTCCCAATGGATTGCTGCCCAGGGATATAATCAGCCAGCCGTGAGCTTTCCGGTGGGCGGGTCTTCAGCAGCCCCCTCCCCGTGGACGCACCGCTGACTCAGCACACACTAGACGTGCCCCCACTTCTTTCTAAGAGCATCGCCCAGTGGACTTTTCCAGGAAGCCCCTCTCCAGCTCCACAGGACAATTTCAGAGACCCATGGAGAAGCCTGTCTGGCCTCACTCGATCAGTGCATGTTGAGATTATGACTAAATATCAGGAAGCAGGCTGACGCACATGGGAAATTAGAAACAGAAGCTGTAGCACAGAACAGCTGATCCGAGTGACCCAGACGCACAGGCAGTGGCTGGTGTCTACTGCCCCCTCCATCACCACCCCTGCTCCTCTCTCCCTCTCTCTCCGCTTCCTTCCTCGCTCCCTAGGAGTTGGTAGGGATGGTTCTCCAGTCACACCTGCCTTCAGATCCCAGCTGCGCCACTTGCCAGTAGGGTAACCATGGCTACAGCGGTTACACTCTCTGAGCCCGACTTTCCGAGTCTCTAAAATGAGAGGAGACGCTTCCTTCCTTACAGGGGTGTTGTGAAGACTGAATGAGCCTGCATGCGAAATGCTCGGAGCAGCGGCTCAGTGGCCATCTGCTCCCTGTCCTGTTTCCCACGCCACTGTGGAGGCTCCTTTTATTGACCCTTCCTTTTCCTCTGCTTTCCTATCTAGGTTAGCGCCAAGATGCATGGCTTGGCACTTACGGGTAAGGGCGTAGACACAGGTATAGAGGCGTGAATGTAGATATGTAGGTATGCACACACACATAAAAATACACGCAAATGTAATCAAGCACACACATGCACACACTTGCCCAGGCTGCCATGCTGGTTTTTTCCGAGCGTACGACAAAAGCTCAGGATTGGTGAACCTTCCCACCCTAGGAGGGAGGATCTGCTAGGGACTCCGCAGCACACGTTGGCCATGCTATTGACATAAAAACGGTTCCCCAACATGACCTGTTCTGTCCCCTAAGGCCCCTTTCCACCTGAGGAAGTCAGCCCACAGGAGAAGGCCCCAGAAAGATCGCACACGGGCTTACTGAGTGGGGTGAGAGACGTAGTTCAAACGAGGATAACAAAATAATATTCACCGTAGTGAGCACCTTGAAAATCTGTCGCCTGTACAGGCCACTGACTTTCTTTTGATCTCATTTTGTACTACAAGTTCAGATTCACACATTGATTTTAATTAATTTTCATATTTATGAAAAGTGTATACTTACACATGCGTATTTATTTATAGTTGCATATATCTTGCATGTTGGCTATATTGTACGAAGAAATCAGCGTAGAACGCTGCAATGCCCCAATATGTCCACCAGGTGGAGCTCTGCACTAGCAGTTCACAACAATTTTCATTTCCCCAGCTACAGTGATCATAAAAGTTAAACTGGAACAAATAAAATTTGACCTTAATTATAGTTTCCCTTTCTAGCCACTCCTGAAATTCTACACTGGGCAGGACTTTAAAAAGGAAAGGGAAGAAAGGAAAAGAAATCTCTTCCACCAAGAAAGTATAGTGTCCATCCTTTGGAAGTGGCTTTAGTTAAACCATGAAGTGACAATAGCTAAAGCCAAGGGTTCTTTTCATTTTGTTTATTTACTTTATTACCTATATAATAGTCACAAGGTTCCAGCTGGATGGAAGGTATATGCTGTGAAATCTCTCACTTCTTCTCTATTCTTTTAAATATAAACATTCACACTGTTTATCCCCCGCTCATCCATCCATCTATTCGCTCACTTATTGGTAGTGATCAAGGCCATGGCCCGCTACGTGCCAGGCAAACGTTCTACTGCTGAGCTACATCCCAGCCCCTTCCCTCTTTTTTTGACTGAGTCTTGCTCAGTTTCCCAGACTTGCCCCACTTGTGACCCTCCTGCCTCAGCCTGCGGAGGGGTTTTGGGACAGGCATGCGCCGTCGCACTTGGCTCCAAGAAGGTCTGTTTTGTTTGCCCCTACTGGGACCTTGAGCTTTTGAGGCAGGTGCGATGCCACTGAGCTAAATCCCCGGCCCTAAGAGGATCTTTTTGGTAGCTTTTCCCAGGTGCAGTGGCTCAGTGCAACGGGGATGGCCTCATACAGTGTAGAAATCTCCAGGGCTGGGTTTCCTCAGTTTCCCTCAGTGAGCACCCACTGACACTTGCTCTTGGCCGCTCCCCTCTCCATTTCTCTCTTAGGACTTCAGCAGCCCCACCGTCCCTCCCCCAGCACCCTGGCCGGCTTTTCGTGAGGCAGACTCTACCTCTCGGCCGGCGGCAATGGTTTTCTCCCTGCTTCCCTGTTACCTCTTTTGATTTGAACTTTCCACCTTCGTCGCTCCTGCAGCAGGTTCTTCACCAAAGATGGGTTTGTGGTGGACACAGCTTCTTTTTATTAAAAAAAATAAAGTGTTTTTTTATAATGCCAAAAAACATAAAGAAGATAAACTTCACCTATAATTCCACCACCCAGAAATGGCTGCTGTGTTTACTTTGATACATAGATTTTCCATCTTTACATGGGATGTGTGAGTATAATTACATATACATGTTTAGTCATTTACACATTTATATACTAACTGCACTGCTTTCAACTTACATACCTTATGGGGACTTTCTTTTTAATTTCTTTGCAAGCATCATTTCTTTTTGTTTGTTTGTTTTTTGTTTCATTTTTTCAACTATGTAGTTGAGACTGACCTGGAACTCACTATGTAGCCCAGGCTGGTCTCGAACTCACAGCAATCCTCCTGCCTCAGCCTCCCGAGTCCTGGGATTACAGGCATGCGCCACCATTCCAGGCTCAAGCATCATTTTTAATGGTTTGCATATTTATTTGTATGAATCATAATCCATTTCGTCTTACACTTTGGATTTTGGTTGTTTTATGATGGTACATAAAGGTGCTATCAACACCTCTGTAACCACCTGCCGCGTTATTTGTTATCCCAAATCACCATTATTTGCTGCCTTTTTTCTGTTACCATTTTCTGCAGACCCTGTATTATACGTCAGACCCACTAGCTGCATCCTTTTATGAGTCAGGGGTTGCTACTTTGTAAAGGAACGAATGTGCCAGGTTTTTAAATGAATGAGGTCAAAGAGTTCAAAGAGGTCAAAGAGGGGATAGGCCAGCTTTTAAAGAGTCGTCTGTGTTCTGGAAGACTCATGTGTGTCCTCTCATTGCATTCTTAAATGACTCTGTGAAGTAGTTTCGTGCTCTCATTTTATGGATGTAGAAACCGAGGCTCAGAGAGGGTGAGAATCTCACTCAAAGTCACACTGCATCTGAGTTCAGGTGTGCCTGACTCTAGAGTTATTCTTTGCTTTGTAGTGTTCTGGGTTGAAGGCAGGGCCTTGTGCATGCTAAGCAAATGCCGCACCACTGAGCTACCCTCCCTGCCCTGGGCCTGCCTACCTGTGGGGTCTACCTCCACTAGAGAAATTAATACAGTGGAATTTTAAAGTGGCTTGAGAGGCCCAAGCCATGATGTGCTGGTGAAACAGCTTTCTAGAAAAAATAAGCTTGATTCATAGTGCTGCCAATTTCTGTGGTGTAAAGAACTCCCACAGTTGCTGCTTTCAAGTCACCAGGAGCTTGGCAAACCACTCACAAAATTCTGGGATGTTTAACAATCAGTCTGAGTCAATGTAAGTGGCTCACTTCTGTCTACACATAGAGAGATGAGTCCTTCTAAAAGTCAGCTTTCTGTGGCATCTTGAAAGATCTTAAAGTCCTTATTATTATGCAACCACTCCTCACAAATAAGGACTTTTTGCCTCGACCTGTGCATGGCTTTCATGTTTGTGAAAGACCCTGGTATTCCAGGCTTTCCCCGAGCCTGGGAGTAAAGATCAGATGACAGGACAGTGACAAACTGTTAGGATGCGGTGAACGATCAAAAGCTAATTCCCCGTGTCTGCGTCTTGCAGGTTGGATTCTCCGTGGAATATGTCATTAGGGCCTGCTCTACACGGTTTTAATCAGTGGTGCAATCGGTGGGTAGGGGAATTTTTAGGAATCACCGGCAGGACTTCACTGCACTGCTGCGGGGGGCAGGGGAAAGCCACCTAAGAAAACCCAAATGCCTTCCCAGTGGCGGAGGTAACCACTTCCATTCCCAGGAGCAGCTCCAGGACACAGGCGGAAGCCGCGCTCTTCTCCCACTGCTGCGGTGGCAGCATCTGGACACTCTCCACGGTGTGAGGCGGCCCATCACTGCCGGAGACATGCACCGTTCGTGCGGTATGAGTTTTATTTCTGCCCCTTAGACACACTGGACCAAGGCATCTTCACTATACGTTAGTGACAGGGGGTGGGGAGGATTGACAACCTGTGTCTGTGTGGTGACCTCGGTCACCGCCAGGGCAGCAAGGCGAGCAGGGCCTTCTCAGGTTGCTTGGTCTTGGTTGCTCCGATGTGTCCTGTAGTCCAAGCCCTTGGACTGTGCAGGAGGCCTCTCCACTCTGTCGGTTGTGGACGAAGGATCCTGGCTGTTCCGCCACTGCCTCTGTCTAAAATCCTGGTTAACCACAGTATCGAAAAGGAGTTCGGGGAACTCCGGCTGTGTGTTTAATTTCAGAGGCATTTTCTCAACTCATGCTGACCTGGGGTCATATGCTGCGATGCAATTTTCGCGTGTGAAGATGATCTGATTGTTTCCACTGGGGAGCGTCAAGGTGAGGGAATGAACTGAAATTTGCTTCTTTCTTACCTGAATTTCAATATACGTTTAAAACAAAAACCAAAGCCAAGAAAATCCTTGCTGGTACCACCTAGGCAACTGCATTCTCAGATAAATGCTCTGTAATCTGTCTGGGCTTCTTCTAAATTGACCCAGAATGACTGCAATCTGCTTTCCATCATCCGAGAGGTGTGGCTAATTAGTGCTTGCTCTCTGGAACTTTCTACTCTCCTGTTACACTCCTGACCTTGTTTTTGAAGGAGAAAGAAGCAGGAGAAAGATGTAGGCATTGGCTCCGATACTCCCGAGGCTTTCTGGTGTGCATCTTCCATTTACTATCCATTGCAGGGCTTAAACTATGCTAAGGAAGCTAAGCTACAGCGTCACCTTGCTTGGTGAATAAACTGGGTTTTCTCTTTGCTAACGCTCTGCCTGTCTGAAATGGAAAAGTGCGGCTATGGCATTGACTTTATTGCTTTTGTCCAGCCATGAGAAACATTCTCATCTGCTTCGCACATCCCTTATTAGTGTGAATGCCCCAAATGGAATGAATCCTTCCTCTCTTCGAAAAACATTAGATTGTGATCGAAGGGAAAGTGGAGTGGTGGGTGTGGTGCTTCGACAAAGGGGAACAATCAAAATCTGATTTTTGCTTGCACAATGCGTAGCCCAGTTGAAAAAAACGTGTGATCATGGGGGGGACCAAGTCCGCTTTGACTCTTGGCTGTTTGGATCTGTTCATCATCTGGGCGCCAGATAAAATACAGATGTTCTTAGCGAGAAACACAGCACCAGACCATTTCCCTCTTGGCTTGCGCTGCCTCTCAAATGCCTGAATGCCAGACAAACTCATTTGCAGCATTTTGGTTCAGCTATAACTCATGGAAGATATCCCACTCTGGGCCGAATACTCCTCGCTAGCTCTGTCTCTGAGACAGGCCCCATGTGGTCCGTGGCTGCTGGCTTCGGGACGGTCTGAGTGGCTCTTCCTCTAAGTCATACAGGCGAAACTGTTACTGCAGACAGCAGCCTGAGACCTCTCTCTTGCCCTGCCCTACCCCTCGGAGCCCTTAGGGGACCTGCCCTGTGTGGTCTTCTTCAGCTGCCATCGCCTCTGCATTGCAACGACCCCTGAAGCAAATGAGCCCTTGCCCCATATCAAATGGACAGCACCTTTTGTTTTTGTGAGTGTCCCTGCATAGAATGCATGTAGGATTTTCTCCAGTAGGAAGAGGAATTTGTTTTGTGAGCACCTCAGACATGGAGAGGTCACCAAAAGCCTGTAACTGCCTTGCAAGGAAGCTCATAACCAAGGTGCAAAGGTGAGGCCGGCCCTAAAGGCTCAGGGAGGAGGAAGACCTGCAGGTTTTCACTACAGCTGCCCAGCTTCCTCCTTTACCCTCCCTCCTGCACCTTAGAAGATCCCCATTTCCTCTCTACAACAGGGCGGGCACTGATCAAGGTAAGCTCAGGTGCTGGCGAATTCGAAGGCTCCAGTACCTTAGGTCTACCTGGAAGGCTCCTTTTCCATAGTGCAGAGACCCATGCGCTTAAAGAATGATAGAAATTCTGATGTCTTCTTTTTTTTTTTTTCTTTTCCTTCCTCCCTCCCTCCCTCCTTCGCTTCCCTTTGCTGAGGATCAAACTTGGGGCCTTGCACACGCTAAGTGAAGTCTCTACCACCAAAGCTACATCTTTAGCTTTGAAATTTTTATGAGAATTTTTAAGTGGATGCCGTTTGAGTCATTTCCCTTAGTGACAGTGGTCATGCTCCTGGGCCACCTCACCCAGGTAGAAACTCAGGTAGCCAGGCCAATCATAAAATGCCCCTTGGCTCAATATGATGGTTCACGTCTATAATCCCAGCACTCAAGAATCTGAGGCAGGAGGATTGTGTCAAGTTTGAAGCCAGCCTGGGCTACATAGTGAATTTAAGATGGGCCTTAAAAGAAAGTGAGGCCCTATTTCAAAACAAAACAAAGTAACCAATAAATAAAGTGCCCTTTGGGACTGGCTGTGGTGCCACATAGCTCTCATCCCAGGCGCTCAGGAGGCAGAGAGAGGCAGGAGAATCTCAAGTTCAATGCCAGCCTGGGCAACTTAGTGAAACTCTCTCCAAATAAAATAAAACGGTCTGGAGATGTAGCTCAGTGCAAATGTGCTTACCTAGCATGCGTGAGACCTTGGGTTTAATCCCCAGCACCATCAAACAAAACAAACAGTGAGTAAATAAATAGCCCTGCAGGGATACAGCTTCCCCAGCCAGATGCCAGCTACATTTCTTCCCCTGCCACCTCGAGCCCTGCCACCACCACCACCACCACCACCCCGCCCCCAGCAGCCACACAGGACACACCCAGCTGTTTCTCTGCCGTATTCTATATTGGAGACTTTTAAGCCCAGGGCTGCAGAGCGAGGGAGGCCCTGCGGGCGTCTCTGCTAGGCACCTACCCTTCCCAGTCTCGCCTTCGGCGGGGGGCCACGCGTGGCCCGCGCACATCCCGCGCTGCAGCCTCCGTCCCTCGGCGCAGCTGCTGCACTCCGCCC
>NW_022900943.1:23868813-23913724 GCF_012274545.1 Fukomys damarensis | reverse complement strand
GCCTGGGCCCGTGCAGGTGTCGCAGGCTCGGTGGCAGGGCACGCATTCTCCGGCGTCGCGGTCTCCGTAGAAGCCGGCGCCACACTCGGGCACGCAGCTGCCACCTTGTGAGGGAGAACACAGGGAGGGCTCGCGCCTGAAGGCAGCCCTCCGCCGGCTTAGCGTGGCGCTGTGTGCCAGCCAGCGTCAAAACAGGCTGCAGGGCACCTCCAGAACGTTTTTGACTGTTTGTTTTGAAAGAAACCAGGGTAGCTTTAGCATATTTCGATCAAGGAGCGTGGCCATCAGCTTAAAGGGTAAGGAGCTTAGCGTCCTTAAAGCCTTAAAACACTGCAAATAAAGTGAATCTCTTGAGAAAACCACTGAAGGTCACTGTCTCGACACTATTCATTCTTCACCGGGAAGGCACAGCGTATTACACGGCTATCAAATCAGGGCATTGGCTGGAACCTAGGATCTTGTTCACCTCTTACTGTGCTCCGGAATTTACAACACGGATTAAGCCCCAAGAAAAGGGTCGTGGTTCTGAATGTTCGATTCCCAAACATTTCTTCTCCCTCCTACTTCCCCCGCCCTGACCCAACTCGCTCTCCTGTCCACCAGCTTGGAGATGCGAGATGAATTAGTGAAATACGAGCCATGCTTCGGTAATAAATGCAGAAGGAAGTAGTCCTGGTTAATATTTATTTTCAAACTAAATTAAAATTCCTCGCTGGACCAGAGGCACCGGCACGGAAAGACGCTGAAGCCTTGGGCAGGAGCGCGCCTAGCAAGCCTTGCTCGCCCTTCCTGCGCCACCCAAAGCCACTTACCAAGGAGGAAGAAGCTGTCTTCGCACCAGAAGCACACGTTCTGTTGGCAGCTGACGCAATTCGCGCTGCAGGCTCTGCACTCCAGCCCTTCCCTGAAGGTCTTCTCCGGACAGGCTTTGTAACAGTGGCGCTCGAACCTGGGGCGAGGTGCGGGTGAGATGCGGACAGCTAAGTGCAGAGCTTCACCTCCGCACGCGTCCACACAGCAAATGCTTGGAACAGCAGCAGGCGGTTGAATTTCAACCGAGGACACTTCCTCTCACTCTGGGCCGCCCCAAGTGCCTTGCCACCTCCTTCAGGACCTCTGAAGACGCTCAGAGCAGGAGGAAGGGGCGGGGGTGAGGAAAGGCGCCCACACTTGGGTGTGGAGCCCCGATCATGTCCAGGGTCGGCTCATGTGGATCTCTGCCCAAGTCCTATGTGGTAGATATTTCTTTGATTTCTAGATACGGAGACGGAAGCGCAAGGGCAAGTGCACAAAATCCATTTAAAGGTGGGACCAAGACTTAAAACAAAATCTGCGGGAAGAGATAGCTAGTGTGATTTGCTGCATTGCAGCTAGCACTTAGGCTGAGAAGCTCAGTGATGAGTGAGTGCCTTAGCTTTTATTTGCATACACAGCATATATATATATATATATATATATATAACATAAATATAAATATATTCCACCAAACAATGTATCTACCCTTCAGTAATTCACCAAACTAATAAATGTCCAGAAGGTAATGGCCACCACTCTGAGCACTTCTTAGGTAACTGTAGCACTCCAAGGTAATTGTATGAATCTCATGATGTCTCCATAAATTTAGTATTAAACTATTTATACAAGTTTTTCTTTTCCAGACATATACACTTTTAGAAGACTCTGTGACATGTGTGTGTTATACACACACACACACATATGAATATATGCATCGTATAAGTTTTTACATATATTGTCCATCATTCTCATCATACAGTCAAGTGTCATTCAGGCTCTACTGCACTAGAGGTTCACTTGAAGGAAGACTGCAAGGAAGTTATCTTGCGCTTTGATACATTTCAAAGCAGCCAGGGCTGAGTTTGACTGGAGGGATACGGAGATGTAAGAGGGACAGTAGGAGAATTCCACACCCACTTCTGCATGGTCATTATGTTTTGGGAACCTGAAGTCCTCTTCTTCCTCAGTTCTTCAAGAAACATTTCATATCCCCTATCCTGTGACCCCCACCAAGGAGCATGTTCGTGTCAGCTTGGAGACCCTGTGGCAGGCTACATGCTACATCAGTAGCAACTAGGAACATGCTGATGAATGACTCTGTGGTTATTAAATGTCATCCGGACTATCTTAAAATAATCAAACCTCAAGCCTCTTTTTGGACATTTTGTCCCCCGTTTAAATGGAACAAGCATTTAAATCAGTGGGTCAGGAGTACTACCAGACAAGGGAGACAGTCAATGAGGGAATAACAGACATTCTGGAAAAGCTGGACTGAAACTAAAAGTTCAAGTACACGTTGAGCATCTGTAATTCAGAATTCCAAAATGTCAAGAGCACCCGAATTCAAAATTTTGTCAGCACTGACACGGATGCTGTTAATGCCATTAAACTTTGTTTTACGCACAAAATCATTACAAATATTGAAGAAGATTACATTCAGGGTAAACGTATAACTGGTATAAGAAGCATAAGGAACTTTGTGTTTGGACTTGGGTCCTATCCCCAAGATATCAATGTATATGAAATATTCAGAAATTTGAAAAAAAACCCTTAAATCTTGTGTATGAGCGTGTGTGTGTGCGTGCGTGTGTGTGTGTGTGTGTGTGTGTGTGTGGTACTGAGGGCTGAGCACAGGACTTTCTTACTGAGTTACATCCCCATCCCTATTTTTATGTCTCATTTGGAGTCAGGGTCTTGCTAAATTGCTAAGTAGTCCAGACTGGGTTCCAACTCTCAGTCCTCCTGCCTCAGCCTTACAGAGTGCTGGGATTACAGGTGTGTATCACCATGCCTGGCTTCCTGCAATCTTGATAAAGGATGAAGTGGGGATTTGGAAGTGAGAACTTATATAGCCCATAAATTCCCCAGCTGGGGAGAGATCAGGCAGCTTGAATCTTATTCAGAACCTGTCTTTCCCTTCATCTCTTTCCTTTTCTTATTTTTTGCTTACAGCATAGGCAATGACACAAGCTGGAAGGAAACTAGACTAGGAAAAGAGGTGATGATGAAATATACTGTCCTTGGTTTGATAAGTTTGTATTAGAGAATATTGGAGCCAGTGGTTATCCACGTCTCAGTTAACCTGGTGGTCTGTGTCTCTCATTACCCAGGGGATGAGTATACCTGGCTTTCCCCTAAAGTGTCTGATTCTGTTAAGGACAAGGTGTCCATGCAGACATTTGGAAACAGCTCACTTGGATTTGGGTGTATTATTAAGGTCTGTCCGTAAACAGCGACACTGAACCTTGGTAACCTGTGGCAAGATTCCTAGACACCAGTGTCAGGCTGGATGATTTCCAGGACCAAGAAAGAGAAGGCCTCCTTTCGAGGCAAGAAAACAGCTGGGCTGTATTGCTAAGTCCAAGAATTGCTCATTAATAGCCCATAGGACACAGTTGCTTTAGGCCGTAGGGCCTCTCTGCTTTAATCACTGGATTTAGGATTAAGTCAGTAATACTTAAACTGAAGAAAATTCAGGATTGTGTAAAAAGGCCAGACTTACATGTAATACCCCACAGCACATGAAGCACAGGTTCCTGGGTCATCTGGAAAAAAAAATTAAAAGAATGAAAAATTAAAAGTATCAGGAGTTTGTTATTTGGGAAAAGTGGACTTTGGAAAAGTTGTGGCTTAAGACAAATAACCTTTTGAGATAGTTTTATGAAATTTACTGTCCTGAAATATTGGAACAGATTGCACCATTTTTAATTAGTAACAAGAAGTACACTATACTTTATCTTTGTCCAAGGTAATAAAATAAGAGTCCTCATAAATACTTGCTCCAAATTTCAAGAAAAAGTAAGCCCAGGCTACTGGGTCTTCAAATTATAGATCGTTTACCATTTACATAAAGAACTTTCTGACCTCAGGAATGGGAGAGAGCTCAGTGGTACAACATTTGCCTAGCATGTGATTCTCAGCATTGAAAACAAAGCAACAACAAAAACTCCAGCACTCTACTGCAATAGAGATGTCACACATATAGCACAGAAACATTTGTCCCTTTCCTTGGTGGCATTGTTTGTTGTGGATTGAACCCAGGGCCTTGGGTATGCTAGGTGAGGGCTCTATTACTAAGCTATATGCCCAACCCTACACATGAGCAATTGAAAGAGGCCTTGAACTTCGGGTTTTCCATGAGTTTCTCCAAATGCCTGACTGTGGAGGAGGGAGTACCACTTGGGAGGTCCTTTGCAATCTGGGCAATTTTTTTCTAATACAAGCACCCACTTTGTGTCCTGCACTTCTCAACCCTCTTCAAGAAACTGCTCTGTTCTTGTTAAGTGTAATGAGTCAAGGTAGTTCTGTTGGCGTTGTCCTGTAAGTTTCATGGGACATAAAGACAGGGACAGGATTTTAAGAGTCGCCATCTCTGTCTGCCACACATCTTCAACCATGTCCAGAAGAACCACTCTCAGATCTGATCATCAAGGGAATTCTATAACTTTCTCTGGCACACAACTCTTAATAGCCCTGGCAGGTTCTTCCTGGGATTTTCCTTACAACCTGGTCATGTTCGTCTTGCTAATAGATGAAAAGTAACAGCTCTTCCTTAAAAAATTCATCTTGGTAGGTGAAGCTTTTGTCACTTTTAACTTTATTTAAACTACATAAGACTATGACCTTAGACCTTTATTCATAACTGTCCTTCATTTATTCTGGGCTCCCTTCTGTTTTTCTGCCTTTTGGAACACAGAGATAGCCCAACCTCCACCTTGGTAAGAGGAGTCATGCACCACCCCAAAAGCTGCAGCAGGAAGACTTCTAGAAGGGGCTTCACCACCTATGCAGGCATCCTCAGGGCCTTCTGGAAATAGCCTGGTGACCTGGCCTAGAAATTGGCCCACCTGTTTCTGGTTTGAACTTTGAACTCAGGACTGTACTTTCCGGCAGCTACTTTCTACATGTGGAAAATGAACTGCTTGGACGTGAAGCCAGAGATTCCAAAATTGACTCTCGCAGGAGTTATGAAACTGTAGTCCACCCCACCACCAGATCCAGCATTGTCCATTCATTGACAGATCATGTAAGAAATGCTTTTATGTTACAGCATCATCATTGAGTAGTCAGAACAGATCCCAAAATATGTACTATTGGCCATTTCACAGAAGTACTGACCCTACCAGTCGCACTATCAGCTCATGGCTTTGTCCTGCTCACCTTTGTTAGGCGACGCAGATGCAAATACAGTTGAACAGATGGTCCCAGAATTCCTCTTAGGGACAGAACCGTCTATATTTAAGAAAACACCCAGTTAAGCTGCTTTGGGTAGAAGTTTACTTGGGCAGGTTGAATGAGGCCCTTCTGCAGGAGGCCATAATTTGCTTATGGGATGGAAGTGGGTTTTAGTGTCTGGGTCAACATGGTTTGTAATGAGGTGACTAAGTTAGGACAATGAAATGAACAACAAACAAGGCTAGTTAAGTGGAACCAGAGAGCTGCTCATGAGAGAGAAAAGCTCCCGACATTCTTAGAAATTCTGGGGAGGGTTTTATGCTTTGAATTCTGTGGACCTGGGATCTGAATCTATTTTAAGAGGGTGCAGAGGCCCTAGTGAACTCAGGGTTTGTAGGCTGGTTCATTTCCCACAGTGAGTCTTTTTTCACATCTATATTCTTTTTTAGGTCTCCTAAGTAACTTGCTACTACTCAGTTTGTGTCTGGGCTGCTCATTTTTCTCTGCCTGTCCCTGATTATTTGACTCTGACAGTTTTGCTAATTTAGCAAGGGCTGGGGAAATTCTAATCCTGTTCTGGTCAGCCCGCCCATCTAGGAACTTAATGAGCTTGCTCTCTGCTCGTTTAAGCAGGTCACTGATGAAAATGTTAAGCAGAACCAAGCCTCAGAAATGTGCAAACCAAAGTAATTTTGAGTTCAGGGACTTTTCTGGCCCACTTGCACAGTGAATTTGGTATCTTAACAAAGGTTTGCACACGCGAACAGTGCATAGGCCAGGAACTGTGCCGTAAAACAGCTTGCAAATGCCCATTAGTTTTTCCTTATTATTACCAGTTGTTCTAAAGAATGAGAACTATGAAAAAAATGTATTTCCACTCCAGATGATCCACAAGTCCAACATAAGCTAAATGGATTTAGCTTGACCACTGTGAAGCAGTTGTATTGGAATCGAAGAAGAAACTAATCTCAAACCTGGAAGTTGACTCTAAGTCAGTTTGGCATTCAGATAGCAAGAAGGGGTGGCATAAGGAGAAAGATGGATTTTCCTGGCTCCTAGTGTGTGTCTAGGGGGTGAGGAGTGGAGAGGGAGATAAACAAGGAAGGAGTTATCCAAAGTAGGATGGTTACATAGCTTTGGTTATTTGATCTTGTCAAGCTTTTGAGCTAAGAGTACATGTTTTGATCAGTCAGGATTCAGAGAAAGCCTCACACATTTGGAAGAAAGCCTTCAGAAACAGTTGTTAGTTTCCAGCTGCTCACATCTCTGTTCAGGAGAATGTGTGACCAGATGCTGTGTCAAGATGGGGTTACAGCTTCCTTCCTTGAGAAGACTCGTTTTTATGGAGTAGGATGGACAGGACCAGAATGTTTGCTTTATCTTGAGAGTTTTGGGTGATCCTCTGGGTCACTTTCCCAGTCTGTCCTTGAAGAGCTCATTCTAAACTTGCCGTCCTCAAGGAAACATCAACTCCTACTCCAAGCATCCCCTTCAGTGGCAATGCCATTCCACGCCATTTTGTTTTCTTCTTAGTAATATTTATGGCCTTCACCACTGAACATGCAGATGCACCAGGGCCACAAAATATATCTTATCTATAAAATGTATTGGAAGGGCTTTTGTTTTATTTTGTTTTCGAGACAGGGTTTTGCTCTGTAGTTCAGTCTGGCCCTAAACTCATTACATAGCTCAGGCTGGCCTTAAATTCACGACAATCCTCCCACCTGAGCCCGCTGAGTGCTGGGATTACAGGCATGTGCCACCATGCCTGGCTTGGAAGGCATATTTTATTTTATTTTTTGGTACCTGGAATTGAACTCCTGACCTTGTGCCTGCCAGGCAGGCCCAGCACCATTGAGCTAAATCCCTGGCCCTGAAGGGCATATTCCAAATTTGGGGTGGAACATATAAAAATGTCCAGAGAAAACTTATTTTTCTGGTCTACACAAACCTGGGGTCCTATAAGTAAGGATACAAGCAAGCTAAATTGTCCCTATTTTACTTTTTCTAGTGTTATGATTCTTCTCCCATGGTTATTTCTTGAAACAAAAAAACACAAAACACTGTGTCTTAGGGATAGCCTTTTGGTATAGTGTTAATACCTACCCGAATTAGCCATGTACTCGATACCATATTTAGACAGAATTGACCTCCAGCAAAACTGTAGGGGAAAGTTGACCTCAGAGGCTCCTAAATGGCCCTTTTTATTTCCTTCAAGCTTATAGGATTTTCATCTTTTGTCCACACCCCAAAGTGGCCAGACCTCCCTCTGCCACTTCCTATTGAAACCTATCTGTCCTGTGTCCCTTACTGCAAGGACCTATTACTATAGCAGGCTACTGCTGAAGATGATAGACTGTGGGACCTATAAAATGCACGCTCCTGGGAGAATGCTAGGCCTTAGCCTCTCTAAGTCTTCTTTTCAGATTTCTTAGGCTTCTTAAATTTTTTTTCTCCCTTGACTCAAGCCACATGTAACTGCTCCATTTTATTGGAATTAGACAGCATCTGTACGCTCATTTTCTTCCAAGTGATCTCAACCTTTTGTCCTGGTCTAAGCATCTACATTCTCTGCTAAACTTGGGTTCATCTTCCTAAGATTCATCTTACACAAAGTCTCCCATGCTTAGGAAACCTATTAGGTCAAAGTCATGCTCCATTCATACTTCATAAATTTTAGTCCAAACTGCAAGCTCCATTAATAACAAAAATCTTAAGCTGCAATCTCCATACTCACTTACTGATTACCTTTTGGCTTAAAAAGCTGGCCTACACCTATAATGCATATCTGTATGCATAAATTACTATTCATGATATATAAATGTTTAAATAATTTTGCATGTATTAAAAGATATGCAAGCAGAAATTTAAGATAATATAAAAAGACCTATGAACACAAGTTCTGCTTTTTCTACAAACTGATTGTCTTGTACATCTCTCTTTGGACACCAGTGATTCACCACAACTAACTGAATGCCACATCTGAGCTAATGAATTTGTACAGAGCCAGGGAAAAAATGTGAACTCGGCCTCCAGCTGCTCCATATCTGTGTACTGTTGATTCTTATTAACTTGCTTACCCAGCATTTGCATGTCAGGAGTTAAGGGGGCCATGAGTGATACTGTCAAAAGGATGTGATTAGACTCCAATTTTCCCACCTCTCCTCCATGCTTGATGGATTTGATATATTGATTTGTCCCTTTGAATACACTTTTCTGATGAAAATCACCAGGGATCATGTCCCAACAGGAAATAAGCAGAAAGTTTATCTGTTGAAAACTGGATGAGGACCGGGGATTTAGCTCAGCGGTTCGGTGGCCTGCCTTGCAAGCGCATGGACCCGCGTTCGATCCCCAGTAACAAAAAGAAAAAAGAAAACTGGATGAATAAGATGGGTAGATGACACCCATTACAATTCTGCTTCTCGAGAGTATTTAATAACATGGAATCACTGTCACGATAGGCTATGTCAGAAAGGATTATATGCTCTGGGGATTTAGCTCAGTGGTGACACTACCTGCCTCACAAGTGCAAGGTCCTGAGTTTGATCCCTGGTACCAAAAAACAAATAAATAAAGTAAAATAAAATATTGTGAGCCATAGCTATGTGCAATATAGGTATGTGTATGTGCAAATACAGCTTTATCAAAAGTCAGAAAGAAAAACACTAAAATGTCAACTTCTGATTCCATTTATGTTTGCATATATATTTATGTGTTCCTATATTTTATTAATATATGTGTTCCAGAGTCCGTTAGGGTGAAAGAATTATTAAGAAAAGAAATAAGCTGGGTCCAGTGGCCCAAGACTGGAGTTCTAACAGCAGGGAGGCTAAGGCAGGAGGATCACTTGAGCACTGATGTTTGAGGCCAGCCTGAGCAGCAGAATGACCGGTTTATCTCAAAAACAAACATAAGAACAACAAAAGCAAGGAAGAGGAAGGGAGGGAGGGAGGAGAAGGGAAGGGAAGGGGAGGGGAGATGGGAAGTCAGGCTCTGAGTTGCAGGCAGGCGGGCCATGTGTTTGTAGACAGGCTCTTCCCTTAGTTCTACCCGAGGGAGGGAGCTTGTCATTTGCTTATTCTCTGTACATTATTTCCATCCCCTAACTTCCTCTGCTTTCTCGCCTTTCCATTTCATCTCTCAGCACCTCCTGACTCTCCACCACCAGGACAGGAATGAGCTTCTTCTATGTGCCTGGTTCAAATGGTGGCAGATGCTTTCTCAGACTCCCAGGATAAAAATCCCCTCGGAAAACGCATTTTTCTTCTACAGGACTCTCCACGGAGAGCCAGATGCCTAGGACTAGAGGTTATTCTTGGCTCCACCTCAGATTTGCTGTTAGCGCCGGGCCAAGCATTCCTACACCATCCCTTCCTGAGCACCTCAGCCTGCAGCAGTTCACCGTGCCCACCTACTGAGATGTTCTTCTCTTCCCTTCGAGGACAGACAGCACATCTGCAGCCAGCACTTGAATTGTTTCAAGAGTTAATTAAATAGTCAATACTGCATATTCTCCCAAAGTAAATGTGTTCTTAGTTATTGGACAATGCTGTACAAATCCAGGAGATAGCTGCTGATGTTTGTGTCCACTCGAGGGCAATGAATGAGGTAAGAGATTTATATGCCCAAGGAGTGCCACTAATTATAAGCCCCCAATAGCACTAAAAAGAACATCATTCAAATAGGTCTCGCATTTAGAATTGCTTCAAATAAGTACTGTTCAAATAAAAAATGGATCTTCTCACAGCTTTGCCAAAGCAGAAGCCTTTCTGGAAGGGCCAGTTGTGCCGGGATACGAAGTATTTGGTTAGGGGAGCTGTTGGTACTTTTTGGCCATTGTGCCCTCACTGGCATCCAAGGTCAATGGGAAAATATTTGAATTGGCAGGAATGCAAATAGCGCAGCTGACGAGGGGCAGAGAGTGGCAGGAAGGGTGTGAATAAGAACCGAAATCAGGGTCTGCAAATGTTCCCTAAAACAGAACTTAGTCTTCTGCCGGACTCTCAGCCGAGCCCCATCCTCTGATCCTGACAAAAGGCTATCGTAGCAGGCGAGCTGTCACTCCTTCCCTTGCTTCTCTGGGTCACAGCAGGTAGATGTGACAAAGGAACGGTGAATTCCTACAAGGATGGTTCACCTGTGTGTCCATTCCTGTATTCACTTATTCTGGGGCCTATATTTCAACAGGGAGGCACAGTTTGTAAAAATTAGATGATTATTGGAAGGCAAATAAAATACAAATCTTTCTCTAAATCAGCAGTTGAAATCAACACTAAAATGAAACTCCACCAAGACAGGAAGTTATGTTTTGTTTTCTTTTTCTGTATCTCCAGTACCCAGTGCTGCCTGGCCTGGAGCAGCTGCTCCAGGAACAGGCACAGAAAGTCAGGGAAAGACTCGTCAATAAATCTATAAATTTGGATAATGGTCAGAGAGTGGTGAGGCTGAGGTGGGGAAGAGAGGCCCTCATTGTGATGGCCTAAAACAGGTGAACATTAGTCAAGAACTGACATTCGAGTAGCGCATATAATATTAGCTAGGTGCTGCCCACATGAAGTTCTGAGAATAGAGGCCAGGGACAGAGCTGCTCAAGGAACATCAAGAAGGCCAATGGGGCTGGAGGGATGGGGAGAAAGAAAGAGTGAGTTAGAAGTTGAGGCCAGGGAGGTCCACAGGACCACATCAGATAGGGTCTTACTGACCG
This sequence comes from Fukomys damarensis, assembly GCF_012274545.1. Classification (NCBI taxonomy): domain Eukaryota; kingdom Metazoa; phylum Chordata; class Mammalia; order Rodentia; family Bathyergidae; genus Fukomys; species Fukomys damarensis. The sequence continues at coordinate 23,902,827 of NW_022900943.1, read as the reverse complement.
TGACGGGAAGTTCATCTTCTAATTTAAGAGTAGGGGGAAGCCACGAGGAGATTTATATAGAAAGTCCTAGTGTGATCTGCACCTACAAGATCACTGTGTTGCTGAAGTGAAAGATGACTTCTTTTAGTTGTAGAAAAAGTTACAACTATCGCATCCTGCTGAGTTAAACGTGGACCCCACAGAACACATGGGAGGACTGGGGTAAAGCGTATCGGTAGGTCTAGCTTGCCCAGGTCCTGGGCTCGACTCTCAACACTGCAGAAAAAAACACAAAACCCCATGGAACACATGTGGGAAACGCTTTGCGAAGGAACATATGAGAGGAGAAGCTATTAAGGAAATGGTAAGGCTGTGGCTGCAGGAGTAGGAAAACGGAGATTTGAGAGAAATTAAGAAAGTTAGCGCAAGATGCGCTGACAAGATGTTTGAGCTCCTGGTTGGACAAGAGAGGCGCTCTCAGCTGCGAACTGACTCTGGAGGTGAAAAGCAATACTTAATACTCATGTGCTTCAGTCAACACACTGCTGCAGGTGTTTCCGGACCAGGTGTAGAAGGGAAAGGTAATTCCAAGGAATTTGCCTTCTTGTGGGAGGACAGTAATTAACAAAGCTGATCACAGAGAAACCACTACATGGCAAAGGATAGAATAGTAAACAAACCTCTCCCTCTCTGGAAAAAAATCAAAGCGCTGTTATTATATTTAGTGTTTCCAGATAAAATGCAGGACTGAGGACTATTTTTAGCATAAGGATGAGTGAAACATAAACTTGCCAGGAGGAGGAGACAGCAAAAAACAAAAACAAAACAAAACAAAAAACTAATCTTGGTCTCACCCATGGGTAAGCTACCATTGGGTAGCTTAAAACCAAACCAAACCAAACAATAACATAAATAAATTTGTAACCATAAACTGGATATCACATGGGTTTATATTCAAACTTCATATTACTCGTGTGTTCTAGAACATCTCAAATTCAACTTAAAGCAGTGTCCCTAGGAAATTGGTAGAAGCAAATGCAAATCCTTTCTATGGAAATGTAACCTTAATCCAGACCTCAGAGCACTCTCTTTTGTAAAATTTCTGAGGTAAAGACCATGATGCAAAAATAAAACACACAAGAGAAAATCAACAGAAAGTATATACAGCAAAATCAAGCCCAAAGACACTACAGAACTTGAAGTTTTGTGGTATGAGCTATAAAAACTAACAAAATAGTTCATACTTTTAAGGAAGTAGAAGAGTATCTTGAAAATAAAAAAGTACTTAAAAAGTTTGGAAAAGAACTAACTATAACTTCTATAAGAGAAAGACATAAATGTAGGAATTTAAAACTAAATGAATAGATCAACTATTTTGCAGCATGATCACAAAATATGGCTAATATTTAAATTAAAATGAACTTATTATAGTAAAAAACATATTGCCATATACTCCCCTCAAAATGCGTCCTCTTCTTCCAGTCACACAGGTAATGTTCTGAATTGATTCAAGGCATCGGCAGCCATGACAGCTCAACTAAAGACACTCATGAAAGAAGACTTCAAATACTACTTCAGAAAATGGCTAGAATGACTGGGTGTGTTTGAAGCAAGAAGGAGTGTTTTGAGGGGAATTAATGACAATGTGTCTTTTAATATTTTAATCTTTTTTTGAAAATTCACCATATGATTTGATCACACCTCATAAGATGCTTAAGAATTTTCCAGGGTTATTAAAATACATCAATCATTAGTTTCAGGAGGCAGCCAAACATCATCATCATCATCATCATCATCATCATCATCATCATCACTGCTATTATTGTTACCCACATGAATATCCATAATAGTGAAATTGCAAAATAACAAAGAAAATAGTTATTGGCCTGTGGAAAAAGATAAAGAGTCAGAGTATATATTAAGAAAGAAAATACTTCAAGATAAAGACTTGAATTTGTACTGAAAGACCATTCACTACTTCAGAAAGACACTAAAATAATAGCAGAAAGTTCTTGGAAGTACTGAGGGAAAGTGGAGTGTAAGAGCCAGAGGAAAGCCTGGAATGGTAGCATATGCCTATATCCCAGCACACATGAATGGTGTGTGATCAGTGCAACTAGAAGGATTATGGCCAATTTATTAAGAAGAGTACAGAATGATGTGTAGACTAGGGTGTGCATTTGGAATGCAGTTAAAGAAAAGTTCCTTGAGGAGGTAAAGGCTTGGTTGAGACCTAAAAGATGAATTAGGAGGAAAGGGACAGAGAGAAGGTGGAAAAGGAAAGAAAGTCATGCAGAAAAGTCTAAAGGTAGAAAAAGCTAAAAGCTGTGGGAAAAATTCCTTTAGTAGCAGCAATTTCCTTGAAGAAATTGTGAAGGGCTTGCCAAAATAGATCATAGTTGTCTTTACCTTAAAAACATATAGGCTTAATGGAACCAGCCTGGGTACCCATTAACAGATGAAATGATAAAGAAAATGTGGTATATAATCATGATGGAGTATTATTCAGCTACAAAGACAAACCAAGTTTTGCTCTTTGCAAGAAAATGGATGGATCTAGGGATCATCGTGTTGAGTGAAATAAACCAGACTCAAAAAGATATATATCTCTCATATGTGAAATCTTTAAAAAGATGACAAAAGTAAAAGAGAGGCTATTATTAGATAAGAGAAAGGGAATAAGGGAGCAGGGGCTGTGATGGAAGAATAGATACGATCAAAATGGATATGGATGTAATGCAATGAAACCTAATATTCTGTAAAATTAATAGGTACTACTAATAAAAGCAAACAGACCCACACAGACTTTTAAATGAAAGGATAGAAAAAGTACCAAAGTGGATTGCAAAGCGTTCGAGGGATCTAGAGTAGACAGGAGAGAGAAGGCTTGATACAGCCAGTGGCTGGATTGTGGAGTCTTTTATGTCATGCTTGGGAAGATGGGTTCTACTAGGGATAGTAGGGCGTCATTTTAGGTTTGTAGGCAGTTGCTATTATCAGGTTTATATTTTAGAAAGAATACCATTATTATGGTGAAGAAGGGAAAATTGAAAAAGACTAAACTTGGGAAGACCGGTTAGATCACTGCAGTACCCAGGAGAGTTGCTGGGAGCTTGCACTAAGGTGTAGTACAGTCATGTGCCCCATAATGTTGTTTTGGTCATTGACAGACTATATACAATGGTGGGACCTTAAGATGCCCAGCAACATCATAGCCTCTTAGTTTGTGTAAGTACACTGTACAATGATCATACAACTATGAAATCACCTATGTGATTCTCAGAACATGTCTCCTTTGTTCAATGACGTGTCATTGTAGCTTAGACAGCCAGATGTACATAGAGTGAAAAATGTTTAGAAAGGGAAAATGACTTGGTGATTATCATAGGTTAAATTATGTTCCCAAGACAATATGCTCAATTAGTAACGCTTATCACCTATATGGGATTACTGGGAAATAGGGTCATTGTACATATAATAAAGTTAAGATGAGGTCTTTTTAGATTAGGGTGCAGAGTTGATGGAACCTTTGAGGTCTCTGACCTAGGGGAGGAGGCCAGTGGAGGCACTGCCCTCAGAAGGGATAAATTTATTTTTTCTTGGTACACTGTGAGTTACAACAAGAGTGAGTTATAAAAGAGTAAGCTCAGCTCTCCAGGCTCTCAGGTTTCCTGCCTTATCACCTTGCTTTGAACCTTCGATCTATTTGGACATGGTGGCAAAGCTGAAACTCCTGAAGCAAAAGTGAACAATCCTTTGAATTCTTTTTGTTTGTTTGTTTGTTTGTTTCTTGTTTTCTAAAACAGGGTCTCACTATATAGTTGAGACTGACCTGGAACTCACTATGTAACCCAGGCTAGTCTCGAATTTACAGTGATCCTCCTGCCTCAGCCTCCCGAGTGCTGGGATTACAGGTGTGCACCACCACGCCTGGCTAATCCTTTGGATTCTGAAGTGCATGTCTGGTGCTGCAGGAACCAGGCTGAAGGAGCAGAAGGGATGGAATGTGCAGTCCCACTAAAACCGTAGTTTTTTTATTTCTCCACTCAGACAGACAAGAAAACATTACAGCAAGCCATTCCTGACTTCCTGGGGTTCATTTCACATTCTCAGCACCCAAGGACACTCTCCAACTAAATATATTGTTGAAAAAGAGGAAAACAAGCCAATATCCATTTACTTCCTTCCTGCTTAAACAGAAACAAAACTACTAAAAAGCAAAATTTATTCTCTAATAGACATATTTTCTTTTCATTACTTTTTGCTCAAACTGCTGGTTTCTGTAAGCAGACTAGGATTTATATAAACAAGTTATTCTATCTGGGGAAAAAAAAGAATCTAAGAGTCATGCTGTGTGATTTGCCATTTAAAAAATTTTCGCTCACATTTTAAAAAAGTTATTTTGAAAGAGTCTTCCCATTCATCATCAGGCATATTTTAAGGAAGTGATGTTTTCTTTTGTGTATCTTCAAGTCACTGTAGCAACTGGATCACTTTCTCTGCCTTAATCAGACTCTCTCCACTCCCCCAAGTTAGAAGACGTTGTCTATTCTACAGTTTTAAAACTTTACAGATTTGGGGAATAGTTTTCCTCAAAAATGTTCCTCTTAATGTGATGGTTTTGCTGTGTTCAGTGTGCTATTTATTGATGGACAATTCTCCTGTTATATGATAACTTATACGGAATTCTAGGTATGTTTTGATTGTCTCTTCCCCTGTACTTCTGTGTTTTTATTTCTTATAGTTATAGGAGGTTCTGCCCTTCCTTATGGGTAGTACTGGCTGGAAATGCCCTGTGCCAAAAATGAAATTTTGTTTCTTTCAGTGTTCTTTTAAAACTTCTCTTCCTTCTTCGATTCAGGAATTCCACTGCAATTTTTATCAGTGGGACCTGCTGAAACTGTCACGAGTGACCGCACAAGCCTTAATTGTTTGATAGCTTGATGGACTTAATAACTAACTTTTTCTGGTTGCATACACTCCTCTGAATACTAGTTTTCATGTCAATCACTGGGTGGCTCTAAATGTCATACAAAAGAGGGCAAGGGTGACCTCACAGAGCTGGTAGTTCAAAAGTGGTTAATTGGAATCCAATTTGCGGAACAATTTGTTTGGGCAGCACAGTGTTAATACACACTGTGTTTGAAGAAATTAAAAGATTCTGGCTGGGAATATAGCTCATTGGAAGGGTATGTGCTTAGCACATGTGAGACCCTGGGTCCAGCTCCCAGCACACACTCGCACACACACACACACACACACACACACACTCACACAGATGACTCATAGAAGTCTAATTGTTACTCAAGTTTTGTAATCAGCAATGACTTTGGGCTGACAGCAAATGACTCTACCAGATGGGATGTTCCTGTGGTCACATTGTTACCCGGCTTGCTTGAGCGTGGCACCCGCCTGGTATCTGTACACATTTGAATTTAGGACCCTTGATCTTGTTCAATTCCACTCCTCTCCACGTTCTACAAATATAGAAACGAAGACCTAGAAAATTTCCAGAACTTGACCAAAGACAAAGAGTCAGCTAGTAGTAGCTTAAGAATGAAATGCAGTTTTACTGGCCATTAGCATGTCAGTTCTGGTTCTCTGAAGGTCCAGACTATCTTGCACACTGTTGCTTTGTCCCACATAGTAGGGAACACATTAGATAATTAGGAAACTTGTTTTACACCGACAGTGACTAAGAACTACAGAAATCCATGAAGATGATCACCAAGAAACAACTTTGTCACCATGGGCTTTAAAAAAGACATTCTATATTATTTTGAATAAGAAGAGGCTTCTTATTTTGGTATTGAGAAATGAATTTAGTGTAATGAACATGTGTATGTGCTTATACGTGGGGTGTGATGGGTGAGAAAAAAGGAAAGATTCTCTTGGCACATTTCCCCAAAGTGGCTGCTTTTCAAGATCCTTTGAATGCAATGTGTTAGATCTGAAAGGTAGGAATTACAAACAAGATGAAAGAAAGTTAGAAGCAGCACTACAAGCACAGTGCGGAATTATCTAGGGAAGGTATTAGAAGACTGGTAATACTTTCGTGTTATTTGCCCCTCATTAATGAATGGCACATGTCCTGGTCTCTGGCACAGATCAGTTTGTTGACCTATCCAGTCCCACAGTAACACATTATGGGGGAGGTGGGCCTGCAAACATATATATGTGATGCCTGTAAATGCATACACACCCTCTCAAAGCACGTGCATGGGTTCATGAAGGTAGGCAATGTAGGCAATTCTCTGCAATTTTTAAGCCCTTTCTTCTTGTACCCGTTCCTAAGAAGTATAAAGAATTCATAAATAAATCCTGTCTGAAACTACAGTAAATAAAGAGAAAAGTTTTCCATAAATGAGAATTTGGGCTGTGGTAATATTCAGTTTAAATGACGCATAGGGAAACAAAACCATTGCAATAATAAAAATAAAATCTTAGCACCTGCTAGTGAGGTAGGCCACCACTGAGCTGTTATGTCTCACTGAGCTGGGAGATGCTCGGTGTTAGTGTCTACAGTGGCCTTAACATAGGAGCTTTGTGATAACTGAGAAAAGATTCCAGGCAACAGCCAAATTCCCTGTCTATAAAGACGAGCTCTTCCTCCTAATGACCTTTATGTGACCACCCTTACAGGATACCAGTGGCACTCAGGTCTGAAGGCAAGAGGAATTTCACAGTATGATTAAGTCTATATAATGACACATAAAGTAGACAGCAGGCTACCAATTATCTGCCAGATTTGAGGACAGCCTCGCCCCACCATGAAATACCTTAAATTGGCTGCTTATCTAGTATATGATTCTTTCAGATAATTGCTGGCTATCTCTCCCCTTTATTTCCAATTTTATGGGCCTGATTGTTTCCGTGACAGCTTTTCTGTTTTCCTTCACCATGGCATGGGAACACCCCAGGACCAATTTTAAAGGTTTGCTTAGAATGAGAGCTCCATTTTCTAAGACTGGCCCTTTAGCAGTATGCCCTGATGCAGCTCTCAGACACTACAAACAGTCTGTCTCTAAGGCCATATTGTTCTTCCTGGCATTTTACAGCCCTGTGGGGGGCCTTCATTCATTTCAGCAGGTGATAAGCTATTTTCAAGTCATGGGTAATCATAGTAATTCAACATTTTCCCCTATTAACATCTCTGAATGAGGAAGATGCACCAAAGCTTTGCTTCCTCTTTTCATAGGGAGAGAGCTTTTGTGATCCAGATGTGCTACATTGTTAGTCCAAAGGACTCAGTGAAAGAGCATCTCCCAATCTTTCTAATGGTCCAAAATTACTTGGATGACAATGCTGGGTATCTCTTTCTTTGCTGTGAGAGAAGCCATTGACCTTGGAGAAAAGCCATTGTTTCTTTCCTTTCTAGTTCTTGAGGTGCTTATAGAATGATAGATGGACATGTGTGCCAAATTGTGCAAATGTTTCCTTGACGATAAGGCAATTTTCCAAAGCACTGATACACTTTTAGGAATTTCCAGCATTTTCTAAGGTGCTGGTAGTTTGGGGTGGGAGGGAATCATGTATTTTAGCATGTGAATAAAGTGAACAGGATTTAATTTCCATAAAAACAGCACTCTGGACATCAGTGTTCTTTACCAATACCATGAAAGGGCTTAATTTGCAATGGGACTTAAATAGGCACACATTTAGAAACACTCAGAAGCACTTGCAATTTGTCCAAGATGCTGTGGTCCCTCCTTTAGGCCCATTACTGTCAATTATGTCTATATGTAGTAAGTATATGTGAGTCTTTTTTTTTTTTAACTATGGACTATTTACTCTATTCATCTAGCCATTTTGCTGACAGCTTTGTCACCTTTTTGAGGAAATATGCTTATTTATCATAACTAGTACAGATTGGTCACACCGAAACAGGCTGGAGGCATTTAAGATCAGGAGCCTCAGGGCAGCTGAAAAGTGTGGGTGGAGAGAGGTGGCCTCTAACTAGGTTGGACACAGGTAGGAGGCTAACATCAATAAGGATGTTTTGATTAAAGCATTCATCACTCTGTTGTAAAGCATTGTCTACTAGTTCTAGCCTGAACCAGACATGGAATTCCTAAGGATAAGGATCACAGGATCCTTGGCAGGACCACAACACTCATCAGCTAAGGGATTCATGAATCGGTTAGGGTTCAGCTGCTTTCTCCAGTTACTTGCTAGGTTCCCAAGTGGCCTAACCCATGAATGCACATGTGAGCACATAACATGATAGTTGGACAACAGCTTCGGGTAATAGTCATTAGCCATGGGTACCACAGTAAAGTTAAGCTGTTACTGACTTCATGGTACTGATTTGCATTTCAACATTCAAGGATGTAATTACTGTACGCAGTCCCAAAGAATAGTTGACATATTTTATATCTGAGATCCCACAGGTCATACTTCTCATTTCTCAAAGTTTTCAGTTGCTCCTTTGCTGAGCACATAAAATGAATTTACCTCTGAACTGAGATCTTTTATGCCAAATTTTTATAGCCTTAAATATAGTATTTTATCACTACTATAAATGGTTTTTGACTCACCTCTCGCAAACCTTTTAGTGCTAAAGGCAAGAGGCCTCCCCAATTCACTTGTTGCAATTAATATAAGATTTTCAAGTTGAAGCCAGGTCATTTGGATAATATTTCAAACACACAGGCTGCTTTTCGGCTGAATGTAATAAATCTGCAATTTTGCAATTGGCTTGGGCAGCCAGAATGATTGTATTAGGCTTTCCAATAAGAACCCCTTCAAAACAACTTCCTTTGTCTGGTAAGACTCACTAAAACTGTCCCAAAGGCTTGATGTCATCAGTCAAATATTGGGGTCATGGTAATCTAGAGTCTACGTTTTTAGGTTGATTTATTTTTATAGTGGAGCATCTAGGTTTCTAGCAATTATTTGAGGGCACAAAATTCCATAATGATGATAAATTAAACTGTCAGCTCTTTCTGGTCTAAATTAGAGGTTAGAAGTATTGAGAAACTTTTCTACTCTAATATTCCAGCATCTCCAGATTATTCTTATGACCCCTATGGAGGTATGCAAGGGAAGCGTTACCCTGGGTTTTCTCTTGCCCTGGTGACCTGATTGAAGGGGAACTGCTCTCCCAGTATTCTTATGGGCCTCCCTCATTCTGGGAGGGGGGGGCTGTGAAACTAGGAGCTGTGAGCATCCTTGGTGTGTTACTCAGATTTCCATCACTGTGACAAAATACTTGAAACGATCAACTTCAAAGAAAGAAAAATAGATTTATTTTTGTTCATGACTTCAGAGGTTTCAGCCCATGGTCACTTGACACTGCTGTGTTGGGCTTATGTTGAGGAAGAGCAACATGGCCAGGAATGCATGGTGGAGCAAAGCTGCTTACTCCATGGCAGCAAGGAAGAAGCAAAAGAGAAAAAGAAAGGGTTTGGTTCCCAATATCCCTGTCAAAGCCTCACTCCCAATGGCTTAACTTTCTTCCACTAGGCCCCACCTCCTAAGGGTCTACCACTTCCCAGTAGCACCATTAGCTTTGTGAACAGATCTTCAACACATGGGCTTTGGGAGACATTTGAGTTCCAAACCATAACACCTGGGATACCTGCCCCTTTCATACAAAATATAATTCACTTGTCTCACTGAATAGTGGAAAGTCAATAGCTAGTAAGAACACACAATTTTTATGGAAAAGATATGGCAAAAAATCAAGTTGGCCACTACAAAGTGGCCATATACACAGCTGAGAGGAAAAGGTTTGTATGACCCAGTAACATTGTCATAGAGACCATGAGTAATGTCTAGAGAGGTCAGCATGGATGCTACTTGCCTTCTAAAGCTTCAACTCTGGGTTTTTGGCCAGGAGGTGGCAAGTGAGGCATGACCATGCTTGGGATTAATCCCTGTGACATTGCCTTCTAAAGCTTGTGGTGCTGATTGCTTCGCTCTCTGCTCTAATGCTGTAGGCTGACCCATTGTACTGCAACTGAGCTGAAGGCTGTTAGGAAGGCTCTGGCCAAGCTATTTGTGGTGGGAGTGGCAGAAAGACTGTGGAAAGGATGAGTTTGGATTCCAACCAAATCACCCTCCTGTGTTGGAAAATCACAGTTTCAGGCTCTGGAGGTACAGAGGCAATTTACTGATGTTCATTGTTGGCCCACCTCTCTATTGGAGACCAGCCTGTTCAGCAGCTGGGTATCAATATGCAGATGCTCCTGCCTCACCCACACTCAGATTCTCTGTATTTAAATCAATTTTTTTCCTCTCCAACTAGTGGATCTTGAAGCTCTTCCTACCATCTGGCAAAGGACTATGACATGACAGTTTGGCAGTGGCATAGGGAGATGGAGAGTTGCGGAGTGAAATGACAGCTAACAGACACTGCTACAGTTTGAATCTGGAGCACCTTCCAAAGGCTCATCTGATGAGGCTTGGTCCCAGCTGATGGCACTGTTGGGAGGTGGTTGGAAATGGACTGAAGCCTCTGAAACCATGAGGAAAATACAGCTTTCCTCCTTTAAGTTAATTTTCTCAGGTATTTTATCATGTAAAAAAAAAAAAGCCAACTAACGCAGGTACAAAAGCCATATACATTTACTGAGGGCCTACCAAGTGATAGGTACTAAACATGTTACAATGTACAAGTTGGATGTAGGCTTAAATATAGACTTTTTGATTACAGTAGCTAGGATAGGAAAGGAGAAGGGTGGCAATGAAGAGAAATAAAATAAAATTTTATTTTAATATTAATAATACAGCCTATTTGTTCTCTCTTGAAGAACTCAAAATATAGTTGTCTTTCTAGTTTTCATTACAATCTCCTGGGCCCTACTAGAAGGCTAAATAAAAGATAACTGACATGACATTTTCAATTATAAATGTGAAAGAAGCAAATGTATATTTAACTTGCCCCAAATTTTCATTGTGGTAAAAGATAGAGATGAGCAGTGGTAAAATTTTCCACATTCCTACAAAATCAGTTAAGATTGAACATCTGAATTTCTCATCAGCACTGCTGGTCTCACTGTTATTTTTATTTAAGCTTGATAGATAAAGCTGCGGTCTTGATGGCCTAGGGATTTCAGAAAAATTGAAGGTGTTTTACTATTACAAATCAAGTAATTTGCCAGTGGCTTTCCAGCTTATTTTGAATCACACAAGCACATTAACATCAGTTTCTAGTCTCCTGTAAAGGTGAAAGCCTGTCCTCCACCCAGCTATTACCTGCCCCCAATAAGTGGGAGCGAAAGTCATAGACCGCACACTGCCTTCAGCAGTGGCAGACAGTCTTCCGAATGCCTCATTCCCGGGAGAGGGGCTTGAGCACACTCTGGTCTTTTGTTTAACTAGGTGTATTTTGGAAGTACTTGGCTCAGTTCTCTTTCTGCAAGCCCATGTGATCCAGACAGCCTTGGCTCCCAGCTTGACTTCACAGGTCAGTTACCCAAGTAGGAGGAACTTTAACGATAGCAGACTCCAGAGGAAAACAGCATAATGACAGAAAGAGCTCAGAAAATGAGCTAACTGCTCTAGAATGAAATGTAGGCTGTGTCACCAATGTGTCCTTCTCTCCCATAACCGTAAGAAAGAAAACTTGAATGTAGGAGATTCAATAAAGGAACATAAGGATGTAATCAGGAATGAAACAAATTCAACAAGGTCAACCTTTCTGCAACTTTTGTTTACGTTCTCTAAGGAAATGACGGAGAAGTGCAGTCTACTCTGGATGGTCTACAGGTTTGGTGCCAGGCAGTCTAAATTTGAATTTGGCTCTAACACTTCATTGCTATGCAGCTTGGGATGAATTACATGAGTTCTCTGAGCATTGGGTTTCTCATCTATAAAATGAGACTAAGGATTTTGCACAGAGGGTTATATTGAAGAGTACAGATCATGTTTGTAAAGTGCCTACCTAGCTGAGCACCTAGAATGGAGTAAACAATAAGTTGTAATTATTATAACACAATGTGTCCACCTCTCCTTCAGTTTCTATCCTCAACCAAAGTGTTTTAAATATTATGCTGAAATCATGTGTTTATATATTCATTAGACCCAGTGATTTTCAACTCTGTACATTAGAATCAGTCAGAGAGATTTTACTAAAATACTTTTACCTCAGCCTCAGTCCAGACCAATTAAACCAGAAACATTGGAAGTGGGTACCAATGTGACATTGTCTTTCTCCCCAGGTGATTCTAATGCATTTCTGAGGATGAGAACTGACTATCACAGTTACTTGTGAGCCCACTGAGAATGGAGAACAAGCTTTAGGATCTCAAGCTCCCCATTTCTAGGAGACTGTAGATGGTCAGGTAATATTTCTTAACACTGGGAGAGTTTTCTGAATTTCCATATGACATATCTCATATGGCCTGACACATTTTGTGGACAGCAGATGAAGGCAAGAAGTGGCAGCACTTTGTTATTTTCAGTATGAAGAATTGAAAGACAGCACAAAGCAGGGCCAAGTCCTTTTAGCAGCTAGTCCACCTACTGGCCACACGGCATTGGCCACTAGGCCTTTTCTCAGGTCATCAGTTGCTAGAGACCAGAGAAGTGAAATAGCAGAATACTTTGGGAAATTACGTTGTGTTAAAAACAAAGCAAGAGAGACTTCTTCAAAAGAGTTCTTTTGAGAAAAGAAAAAAAGACACTGCCAGAGCAAGTGATAGATGAGGTCAGAGGGGCAGAGAGAAATCACATAATAAAGTTGAATGGGGCTGGGAATTTAGCTCAGTGGTTCTGCCAACTGCCTTGCAAGTGTAAGGACCTGAGTTTGATCCCTGGTACAAAAAAAAAAAAAAAAAGTTGAGTGGGCAAACATTTGGGATCCATCCCTGAGGAAGTTTAGTTCCAGAAATTCCAGCAGATACTAAAATCTGTGGATGCTCAGGTCCTTTATGCAAATGTCACCGTATTTGTATGTAAGCTGTGCACATCCTCCCATGTACTTTAAATAATCTCTACATTACTTCTAATACCTAATACAATGTAAATGTGATATAAGTAGCTATTATACTATTGTTTTGATGACAAGTAAAAAGTATGTGTGTGGTTAATGCACACAATTTAAAAACAGTACTTTTGAGCCAACACTGGTTGAATGAATGGGCACAGAACCTGTATACGCAACTGGCTGGTTGCATTTTCTGTGCAAGAATGTGGCATTCCAGTCACTGCCATGGTGAGACTGTTCCAAATACTCTCAGAGGTTAGTTTCTCTCTCTTGTCCAGACACAAAAAAAGACTGTACCTTCCCATTCTGTGATCTTGGGAATGATCACATGACTTGCTTTGGCAAAAAACATGTCACAGAAAGTACTGTGCCATGTCCTGGGGAGGCTTTCAAGCTACCATAAATGCTTTGACTCTGCTGTGTTGCAGCTGTGGAGGCTGACTATCTCGTCCTGGATTGAGGGCCATGCAGAGCAAGAGTCCTCAGCTGATCCATAAGGTAGCATGCTTTATTGCTTGAAGTCATTGAGATTTTGTGGTTGTTTGTTGTCATAGTACAATCCTGCTCATCCTAATGTGTACATTTTTATTACAAAGTTTCTAAGCCAACCACCTCTTCTACAAAGAGGGATGACCAGCTTTGAAGATTGCCCCAAATGTGCTGTTTCTGAACTACTTTGTCACCTTCTACATGCATAAAAGCAGACAAATTTTAAATGTCTTTAATCTTCAACTTCTCCATCTACAAAAATTACTGGATTATGGATGTGAAAACATATTAGGGGTTTAGGGGGCCAGGGATTTAGCTCAGCAGTTCAGTGGCCTGCCTCGAAAGCACAAGGGCCCAAGTTCAATCTCCAGTACCAAAAACAAACAAACAAACAAACAAAAAAACAAATTAGGGGTTTAGGAAAATTCCTGGTGAATGACAGTGCTCAGTGTTAGGTTATACAGTTCTATTGTTTGTGGAATAAAGTTCACAAGGGACAGAAAAGCAGAAAGCACAGAAACATGTCCTAAATGTTTGCCAGATAAATTAATAAAGAAAGGCAGGATGAATAAGAGACAAAGAAACTGAAAAATGTCTTCAAATTCTTTCAATACCATGCTCTCTTTTAGAGGTTTTATGTCTTCTTAACTCTCACTTGAGAGAGATGAGGAATCATTTAGAGAATCAGGGAATCAGAAGGCATTAGTGAATTGTTATGGTTTGTGTCTAGATGTCACCCCTACCCTCATGCAGTCATAAATGGGGCTTTTCAGAGTGTCTGGATGTAGAGTGTGTGATGCTGGGATCAAGCATGTGTGATTGCTAAATTAGCCCACTGATTGGTTTGCCAAAGTTCTGGATAGGTTTAATGGTGCCCCATCATGGGTATGAAATATAAGAGACAGAAAGAGAATTGCTGTGTTCACATGCTGCTTGCTACTTCACTGCTTTGCTTTCTTCCTGCCTTTGACCCACCATGAACTGTTTCTCCTCTGCAATGTCCCTTTGCCATGCCACCCTGCCTTGGAGTCAGCCAACTATGGACTGAAACCTCTACAAACTGTGAGACAAAATAAACCTTTCCTCCTTTAACTTTAGATGTTGGGTATTTTTTCTCAGCAATGAGAAAAAGTAAAACATGAATGAAAAGCCAAAATTATAAGTATATGATTTTTAGAGATAGTCCTTTCTAACAGATCTTGTTTCTCTTTTCTTGAGCAAACTGTTCAGAATGCATTAGTATTCTAGTCCTTCTCTGAAGCTAGTCCTGAATTTTGTCTTTTAAAGAAAAGAGGTCTCTTAACTGTCCTTCTCCATCTGTCCCTGGAGGTGATGGTTGGTCACCATCAGGTCAAGCACTCAGCACAGCTAGACAGTGGCTGCACACAGGTCTCTAGGAAGGGGATTTTGTATGAATGGTGACTCTCAATTTTACAATCAGCAACTTCCTTCCAATTTATAGGAGATACTGTGCTAATATAGATTTTATTCTGAAATAAATACCTTTGGTTTGGAAGGAGCCAATATTGTTTGACACAATTCTAGTTCCCTTGAAAGTTTGTGGAAAGGGTCCAAAGAGAGATCTGCATAAAAATTGAACAAATTATGACCCAAGACTACAAGGTTTGATTAAAAACCCTGTTCATCTGTTCAGTTAGAAAACAAATGGATAAACTTTATGTCTCAGAGCTATTTGATATTTTTTCTTTTCTGATCTATGTTTTCATTTTTTGTAGAGAGATAGAGTAATAAGTAAATTAAGTTAGTTGTCTTACTATGAAATCTGAAGTTTGCTTTGTGGGGAGAGGGGAGCTGGGTACTGGCAACTGGACGGAGGGCCAAAGCAAGTCATGCAATCATGCTGAGGATCTCAGAATAGGAAGGTACAGTCTTTTGTGTGTGTGGAAAAGAGAGAGAGAAACTAACCAGGGTTTTGGACTGAGCTACAGTCCTTTTAAAATTTTGAGACAAGATCTTGCTAAATCACTAAGTTGTTCATGCTGGGCTTGAACTTGTGATCCTCCTGCCTCAGCCTCCCATAATGCTGGGATTATAGCTGTGTCCTGCCACAACTCTGGAGTTTGAATTTAATATGATATGATGAATTTAATATGATTTATGGTAGAGGATAGAGAAATAACTGCTTCCAGTTGTACCCTTATATTAGAACTACTTTCCCAGTTGGCAAAAGAGCCCCTTCTGGGGGTAAATGAAATAGAAGGAAGGTGAAATGGCAGGGAGAAACTGAGCTGACTGAAAACATGATCACCTTTGTTCTCAGCCTTGCTACCACCATGATCTCCCCTTTCACTCTGTTCCATCTCAGAGCCTTTCAGGTGGAAGCCTTAAAGCTGACAGCTTTGGGCAAGCAGTGACGCCAAATTAATCTTCATACTATCAAGCCAAGTGTCACTTTTGGATTGGCAAATTATTTCTTGTCACTGTCCAAAGCTGTAGCCAAACTCCATGCAATGACTGTAGTGTGTATGGCTGAGGAAGGGGACAGAGAAGAAGCCTTTCTTTTATTTTTTATCATTCTCTAAAGCAAAATATTCTTTGTTTTTCAATGTGAAAGGAAGAACTTTTGTTACATGAATAGGGAAGACAAAATCATTGCTTGTCCTGCATTCTCCAGGTCCAACCTTGGCTCTTGGAGATTTCAGTCTAATGAACTGATGGATGAACTTAACTGTTCTGAGTTTAATTTCTTCACGTATAGAATGAGAGCGATAATCATACCTAGTCCTTAGAGTCACATAAAACACTTAAAGAATGTAGCATAGCACCCAGGATATTAGGAAATCAATAAATGCTAGCAATTGGGTCACTACCTTAGTTACACTGTTCAGAGATGAGACCATTCTCACATTGAAGTATTTTTCTTTTAAAGTCAATTTTTTGAAATATATTTTCAAAGTGTAACACTTTCCCTCTATAGCTGTACAGTTTCATGCATACAGCCATGCAGTCGGACAACAATCTAGATGTAAGATATTTTCAACCCCCTTGAATGGTTTCCTTATGCTTCTATTTTTAGGACAATGTGATTATTGTTAACTAGAGTTCACCATTTATTCAGATTTCTTTAGGTATTACCTAATTGTTTGTATTCTGTTTAGAACCCTATTTGGGCTATGACAGTCTGTTTAGTCGCTGTGACTTCTTAGCCTGTAACGGTTTCTCAGACTTGTTTGATGAACTTGACAGTTTTTGAGGAGTACTGATCAGGCATTTTATAAAATGCTCCTCTACTGAGACCTGTCTGATATTTTTCTTGTGATGAGACTGAGGCTGTGGACTTGGGGTGGAAGACCACAGAGTTAAAGTACCATTTGCACCACACTGCATGGAAGCTGTCCAGCACCAGTGTGATTCATCCCTGCTGCTGCTGCCCTTCAATCCCAGAGTGAGGAGCTGTCTGTGGGTTGCTCCATTGCAAAGTCCTTTTTCCTTGCTGTTTCTATATTGTATTCTGGGAAGAAAGTCATGCAAACCCCTTACTTAAGGAATAGGGAGTAACTCTCTAGTTCCTTAAAAGAGAAATGTTTAACTATCTGGATTTTATCTGTATGAAGATTTGTCTCCATTTACTTATTTATTTAATCAATCACTCATTTACATCAATATAAACCCATGGATATTTATTTTATACTCCGGGTTATAGCCAATACCATTTTATTTACATTGAATACTCTTTCAGTGGCTCCTGTGTCCACTGGATGTAACCACATATTGTGGTGGGTCTTTTTTTTCCTTTTAGCAATTTCTTGACTTTGTCATTACAGGATGCTACAGACTCATCTTGTATATTTCCTGAGGCAGTACACAAATCAGCCAATTCTCCAGAAAGGTTTGACATCATTTATTGGAAAATGCTATTAGAAACCACGATTTGGGGCTATGTGTGCTTATTGATACTGGAGAGTTTTTAGGCTTTCTCAGCTGAGAGCACCGAGTGCTTTTGAAACTCTTTTTTCTTTTTCAATTTTTTCACTTTCAAGCTTATGGAAAGACTGGGAAAATAGACAGATATATTTTATATGATTCACCTTTTTCTCCTGAACTACTTGGAATGGGTTGTAGACATCGTGACACGAGAGCTCCTCCCCAGGTACTTTCTCACACACTCCTGCATCTCTCTCTTTTTAAACTACTTTTTAATTTTTAAAATTTTACTTTATTTATGTATTTTTGTTACCAGGGAATCGAACTCTGGTCCTTGCAGTTGCCAGGCAGGTGGCGGAACCACTGAGCCAAATCCCCAGCCCTCTCCTGCATCTCTTAAGCAGTGGGATTACATCGACCCAACCACATTATCAATTCCATAATCCTATAAATTATAAAGTTATAGCCATAGTACGTGATAAAGGCTTAACCCAGAAAAAGCATTAGATTTTAGAGTTTTGCATTATGCCCGGTTTCAGACATCCTCTTGCAGGCCTCAGGCCTCATCCCTTTGGATAAGCAGGAGCTGCGTGTGTCTTGCACCCTGTGGCTGTCTCCTCAGGGGAAAATGCTAGAAGAGTTGCTGTGGGCTCAAAGGGTAAATGCAGATGGATTGTGATACCTACCACCAAATTTCCTGCAGTGATGTTGGTTCTACCACTGTCTTCACACAAGAGATGAGTAAGAGTGTTTCCCTGCAGACTTATAAACAGAGCTGGTAAACTGACATTTTTGCCAATCCGATAGATGAGAAATAGTCTCTCAAGGAAGGTTTAGGATGCACTCCCCAGGTAACAAGTGAGCATCTTTTCTTACATTTTAAGGTCATTCGTTTCATATTATTTTTTAAAAACTTATTTCTTGCTTCACAGTTTGCTGGTATCACATTAGCCAGCACAGCAGCTGCATTAGGGTTCTCTAGAGGAACTGAATCACAACCAAATTCATCTCCTTCAAAAACACTCTCTTTCTCTCTCTTTTTTCTTTTTTTGCATTCCTGGGGATTGAACCTAGGATCTTCCCACTAAGCTCTACCCCTGAGGCGCATCCCAGCCTCTCTCTGGTTTTTTTTTTTTTTTTTTTGCTTCTGTCTCTGTCTGTCTGAGCCTCATCCAGGAGAGTGCACACCTATAATCCCAGTACTCTGGGAGACTCCGGCAAGAGCATCACAACTTTGAGTCCAGGCTGGGCAACGAAGCAACTTAGCTAGACCCTGTCTCAAAATTTAAAAAGTTAAAAAGGGACTAGCGATGTATCCCATTGTGAGAGTCCTGGGTTCAATCTCCCATACTGAAAAAAATAGGTAAAATTAGTACATTTGCCTCTCAATTATTGAAGAAATAGAACTCAGAACACTTAGATCTTTGTTAAGCTTTCCATTCAAGGCACTGATTAGAAAGAAAGAATAGGCATCAGGTACTCTTGGAGCACAATGATGTTATATAAAATCTGTTTGTTTACAGCCTGATAAAGAAAAGAAATCTAACTCCATAATAAGAAAAAATGCCCTTGTTTCATCCTGGACTATCAAATTCAATATCTTCTTCTAGACAAAACACTCATTTTTTGGCTATGGGTTTGGTTTTCTGTCTCTTTTCTGAAAAATCTTTCTTTGGATTGACATAGTTCAATCCAGAAGTTAAGGAGTTGCCTGTCAATTTGGAGCTTGAGTTTTTCTTTTTTAATTATAAAAGCTAGATATTAATCTAAAGTCTATTAAGTATCTGCAAAGAATATGAAACTTGGGAAATATATCCAGTGTTCCCCACAAGTATTTACTACATAGTATAAATAAAATCAGTCTCAAAGTGACTGATTCTACTTTTTTCTAAGCCTCTGGAGATCATTTAGACCCAGTCCAAAGAAGAACCTATATTATTAAGACAGAAAAAAACTAAGTTGTCTCTAAATAGTGATGTTTTTGTTTCAAAAGAAGAATCTCGGGAAAATCTACAGTAAATTATTCACTGCTTTTAAAATTCATATTCTTATTAACATTATAAAATTTAATAAGTCATGTTTTCCTCAAATCTTTCTTATAGTTTTAATATTCCATGAAAAAAATCGCTTGTGTTGTATTGCATGATTTCTTTTCTTCTTGGACCATATATAAAGTTTGATTAGAGAAAACATCAAATCTAAGTTTCTATCTCTGTTTTCAGTTTGGGCAACTTTCACATTCAATCTGATTAACATCTATACAGGTCTCCTTTACTTATAGTGGGGTTATATCCTGATAAACACATCTTAAATTTAAAATACTGCTAAGTTGAAAATGCATTTAATATTCCTAACCTGTAAATATCATAGCTTAGCCCAATTTAAACATGCTCAGAATGCCTTACAGTTTGAGAAAAATGATCAACAAAAGGATTATTTTACAGTAAAGTGTTGAATATCTCATATAATTTGTTGAATACTTGTACCCAAAAATGTTGGCAAAACAGAACACTGTACAGGGTTGGTTAATTACCCTAGTGATTGTGTGCCTGGCTGGGAACTGTGGTTTGCTGCTGCTGTCCCGCATCATGAGAGAATTCTGTTCTACATATTGCTAGCCAGGAAAAGATCAAACTTCAAACTCTTGAGCTTGCTTAGTTTCTATTGAATGTGAACTGCTTTTACACCATGGTAAATTCAAAGTTTTATAAATCAAGCCATCATAAGTTAGGGACACTGTACATTAGTTGTTCAATTATTATGTCCTGGATACACTCCTAGTTCTTGTGGGAGCACAGTGCTTAAGTCCCAGAGCTTATTCCCAAGTAAGTCATTTAGTGTCTAGGCAGAAAGACAAATACCTTACCAGTCAGCAATAAGAAATGTTATCAGGAGTCTACAAATAAAGGGAAATAGAAGAATCTGTTCTATGAGAGGATTCAGAAATAAGATCATAAATGAGTTTAACTGAGTCATTCCATGAATACACAAGGCCCAGTAAATACAGCCTTTATAAAGTAAGACAAATTTTAGAATTTAAGATATGAAAATTGGCGTCACTTAGAAAGCTCTTGTCATGGGCTAGGGATTTAGCTCAGGGGTTGGGCGGCCCCAGTGCAGTTCTGTACTCAGCCTCAGGACAGACTGCATTCCATGGATGCTGCTCATGACAGACAGGACCCCGTGGTGTCCCCTGTGAGTTCCCAGCCTTGGCAAAGTGTGAAGGCATGAATGGCCAGACTTTTCAATAGCACTTTGTCAAGTGAATCAAGTCAGCTCACTTGGTTGGTTTGCTTTTGCATTTTACTGTTGTGTGTTGTCTGTCTGTGCTAGCATCTTTGTGCAGCTGGAGGTGTCCGTGTAGGGTGTGTGTGTGTGTGTGTGTGTGTGTGAGAGAGAGAGAGATCTTAACCTCAAGATTTCTGCTGTCCTGGCTCTCAGAGGTTCAGTGATGGCAGTGACACAAGTTCATGACTGAATAAGTTAAACACAGACCAGAGAATATGAAAAAGGGAAAACAGGGCCTGAAAAGACAAAAAGTGAATTCATAATGGCAAAAACAGCATTGACTGCTCCAGAAACATCATCAGTCACCTAACAAGAGGCACTGGGGTCTGCTTGTGTGCATATATAAGCAAAAATGATATATATCTAATGGCATATAATACATAATAAAACTACTCATAAAGAAATTGTTCATATTTTTATTTTAGTACTTTAGTACATTTGATTCCTAGATGATTAGCCTTTTACCATTAAATCTACTCTGAGGATCATTTTATTATTATAGTTTACTTTCTATAGTATGAGCCACATCTCATAGTGGAAAATAATGAAAGAATGGCATTCAAGTTTCTAGAAACTCTATTTTGTAGTTGCAGATATTATAAAAAATAGACCTTTTCCATTTAAGGCAAGGAAATATGCTAACAGGCATTAGATAAATTAATGGATACTATTAAGTCCTTGCCTAGTAGATTTTCTTAATTCTTAAAAGGATCACAAACACACACACACACACACACACACACACACACACACACACAGAGCCAGTAAAAAGATTACTTCATTCCAGCTCAACTAACCCCTTGCCATTCTATAAGTGGTTTGACTTCATTGGGCAGCTTTTTAAACACAAATTCACAAACTTACCTTAAACTGATGAATTAGAAGCTGCAGGATAACAAGTCCTGCACATGATTTGTAAGTGTATTAAAGTTTTAGAAGCATTTTAGGCCTTTACAGAGGTTTCATGAAGAGAAAGTGAATTATTCTATGAATCTTCAGTGGGGGTTCCTTCCAAAGATCCTTTAAACTAGTTCCTTCCTCCCTCAGAGCCTCACACGTGCTAGGTAACTGCTCTACTACTGGGCTAATTTCCAGCCCTTCTATATACTACTTTCTATATCTTGCCTGAACTTACTCAAAATGTGACTTGAAATTTGGTCACATCCCTATTTTGCATCCAATTCAGTGATGCTATGTGTCACACACAGTTCCCACCACCTCTTCTACCACAGCTAGTGAGAGGGAGAGAAGGTAGGAGGTGCTGATTTGAAATGAAGAATTAATGCTTTTTACTGCGTGAAGGAGATCTCAGTGCCGTGGTCACCATTGCGCATTGCTCTCTAAGGATTATTTTCGGGTCCGGGCAACAGAGGAACACTTCCTCATCTCTCTACCCAAAGCTTTTGTGTTTTAAAGAAATGAGTTAGAGTACTAAGAAATTTCTTTGCTTACATTTATTCGTTGTTCATCTTCAAAATTTGTCGCTTTGAGAAGCTAAGAAGTGGCTGAGTCTCAGGCACCTTGAGACATGGCTTCTGAGAGGTTTCTTTGCCAATGAGCTAACAGCTGGAAAGTCCCCCCATCCCCTACTCTCACTGCAGAAGCAAGCATTCCCTCACCACGACTCTATTGGAGTGAGCCTAGTTAATGGTAGCAACGATGAAGACAAGGACAAGAGATCTCTCCGGAGCAACGGCAGAATGAAGATACATGAAAAAAAGACATTTCACATCTTCAAGCAACAAAGGAAGGTGACATACCTGAGCTGCACCCCAGACAGCCTTCCTCACAAGGCAAGCACTCCTCGTAGTCTGAATCTTGGACTTCACCTGAGCAGGGAGAGGAATGAAAAGCACCTTATTTCCATTAAGTGGAGACACATCGATTGTTAGGAGAATATATTGGTGTGTAGCTTATTTTTAAATCATAGAGCAACTATGCAACCAAAATCATCCTTGAGGATATACATGTCATTTACCTCTTTATCATGTTCTATCAATTTAATAAATTGGATTAGCTTGATTGGGTATAAATAGAATAAAATTGGACCATATTCCCTGGAACTACTTTAGAAGTCATGCTGGTAGATTTTGTTAAAGAAATCAATTCTGCTTCTGGGAAAATACAATTGTGTATATAAATGAACAGGCTCCATATCTCTTTTCATCTGTCCTACCAAAACATTAAAAAAAAATTTAAACTCTTTTATTATGTTTCTTAACATTAAAGAGAAATAGAATGTTTTTATTCTAAAAACATCTTGGAGCTTTCTTGAGCACCAGACCAGGCATAATTCTTATACAGAGCAGAGCAATAGTCTGTAGCATTTCTGCACAGAGAGAGAGAGAGAATTCTAAGTGCTGTTTTTTAATTTCCCTCTTCCATATTAGATAAAAATTGGGCAAAGCCAATAACACAGACAATTAGACTATCTTAATGTTTTTGAGGAAGCTTGTTTTCACTGGTTTATAACAGTGACTCCATCTTGGTGCTGCTATGCTCTCCCTTTCATAAATGAAGAAACCAAGGCAGAGAGAAAATAGATTAGTCTTGCTCCATATGCAGTAATTGGGAAGGAAAAAACTATCGGACATGACTTTCAGATACGAATCTAATTTTCTCCCCACCGTATCTGCTCCACACATCTCCCAGTGAAGACAAAAAGCTGTGCTCCTAGGATCCTGGATTGCATCTGGGGAAGCCAGGGAGAAGATGCATGGGAAGAGGCAGGGGAAGCTAAGGAGTCATCCAGTTGTCTGAAGGTTCCAGGTTAAGCCCAGACAGGTTAAGCCTGGTCTCCAGGAAGTCCAGGGGTAGGCACAGCTGCTCTCCCCACCTCCCTATCCTGGGCCAGCCCAGAGCAGCCTCACCTTGCCCACATTCTAGCTTCTGGCAAGTATGGTTGGTGGGTCCTAGGATGTAGCCATTCATGCACCTGGTGCAGACGTGTGGGTTGTGGCAAAGCTCACAGTTGTCTGGGCAGGGCAGGCAGATGTGCCCCTCGGCAGGGGCAAGGCCCACTGGGCAGCTCTCTCGACACTCGCCCTGGTACAGGAAGTGCTCTCCGCCATGCTTGTCTGACCAGTTATAGGGACAATGGAAAGATAGAAAATGTACAAAATCAGCCACAAAGCTAATGTGAGACATTTTATTAAAAAAAGAAATGACTGAATGCTTTTATTCCTAAGGGACCAGAAGTATAAGAATGGATTTAATGAAAAGTTCAATATCTATGTCCTTGTCATTGAAAAATTTTCCTTGCAGGGGATCATCTTTCAATTTTTTATATAGTCAAATGAACAGCATCTACTATCTGGGATGTCATTGCAAAACCACAAACCGTGCTCTGTGAATAACTACAATTCAAAATATGCTTTACTTCTCCTAGGGCTTCCTTTGGTATCTATGGAACTTAGATTTGGGGGTTCCAGAGATCCCATAAGAATAAACACATGCTTAATGATGGACACACTTTATGAAAGTTCAATCTTTTAAAAAGACTTGGGATTGTTATCCATATTGTACACTTTTGTTAACTGACTAAATTCTGAATTGGTGCCAAGCTACCAAGTCTGATAATGAGGCCTTACTGAAGCATTAGGCCAAGTACACCTCTGTCTCTTGTCCACGCATTTGTGGGGGCTCCTGGCTTCCTTCAACACTGGACTCTGTGAGGAAAGAATTGCCATAACCTCAGCAGGACAGACTATGGGAATTTGTGCTTGGAAAGAATGGGAAAATCTAATCAGTAACAAAAGATCACAATTTGTTACCAAAGATTATAACCAGGCAGAAATATACAAATCAATGGTAAGATGAGTATTGTGGATGCACCTGAAGGTTTCCTACTCCCGGCCTCCTACAGTTTTTATGCTGAGTATACTCAGGGCATCTGTCTTCTCTGAATTGGACTTTCCATATGTCCCTGCCTCTGAGCAGCAGGCAATCTGTGTTACGCAGAATAACTGGGGACTAGTGTTCATCCACCATGTGATCCACCACATGGAGATCCTAAGCCACTGCCCTTCAAGATACAAAGCTGTTGACTTTGTGAATAAAGATAGCTTCCATTCCTGTGGCAAGCTTAGAAGCTGAAAGTCAGTGCAATGTTAGACCAATTCACTGATACTTAATTTTTGCCTATAGGTATAGCACTTTCAAATATTTGCCCTAAGATTTTTTTGTATAATCAAATCCTTAGTTCGAATCCATTTTTATTTTACTTTCCTTAATTTTTTATCAGTGTATGTTTGTGAAACATAGTATATACATTCAATGTGAGGTACATATACCTTATTGCATCTTGATCCTTTCTACTTCCCCTTCTCTTTCTCCCTCCCATCTCAGGCTATCAAATATAATTTTAAAAACACATCGTCTGATTATAGGCTCTCAAGCTACCACTTTTCTCATTGTAATTTCATACCAGAAGTCCTTTGGATCCTACAGGACTAAGAAAACAAAGAGAGCTACCATACAGTTGGAGGAAAAAGGTATCAGTAGTTTTGAAGATGGACTCAGAAGACCATTGTCCTCCAAGGGAAGGAGAGTGTTGGGAATTTGTAGAGTGCGTTTGGTGATAACATAGCTACAGAGCAAGATTATGGAGCACAGAACTTTGATCTGATGAAATCTGGGACATTAGGAGACATGAGAGGGTCAGCCCTCCAAGTCATGTAGTTATGTTTTTTTGCAGCCCCTTCATGAAACCTTAGCAAATCCTATTTCCACTTTGACTCCTTCACAATTGATCCTGCTTTTTCAGAGCACAACAATTTCTCTAATGTAAGTAGCAAAATCCATGGGACAGCAGCAAGAAGGCCTACCTCTCTATCCAGTGGCTGCTCTATATCGCCCACACCTTTGCAGGGCATCCTCTCAGGATCCAGAAGGCCAGAGACAGCCTATCATCCAGGAAGCTCCCTGAGCACATAGTTTTTGAATAACTGATGAATGAGTGAGAGAGTGGATTTGTACTTGGCCATATTCACTTTTCCTTTACATTCACTTATATTAATAATCTTAAACATTTAAACAATGACAGGCTCTATCTTAGTTATTTTGCTCTCATTGCTGAGACAAAATACCCGACACCCAAATTTAAAGATGGAAAGGTTTTATTTACATCACAGTTTGCAGAAGTTTCAGCCCATAGTTGGCTGGCTCTAAGGCAGAGTGACACATGCCAGGGGCATCAAAGAGGAGAAATTGTTTATAGCAGTGGACAGGAGGTAGCAAATGCAAGCAAGCAAGGCACATGAACAGTGCTTTTCTGCTCCTTTTATCTTATCCAGGCTACTTAGGGTGGGTAGCACTCACACCACCTTTAATCTAAATTTCCTTTATCCTAACATTGCACTATGAATCAACCCTAGTGTCACACACCCTAGATTCAGCCACCTCTGCCAAAGCCCCACCCATGACCACATGAGGCTTTGGGGGGACATCCAGGCACAAGCCATAACAGGTTCGAGTATTAGAAGAAATATTATTTGGAGTTTTGCGTCATCACCCTGGCTTGGACTCAGAGCCACCTCTGTTGCTCAGCCCAGCCCAAACTACAGGCCTCCTCTGGAGCTGCACCATTTCCAGGGGGCGCCACTGATTGGCTCTGACACAGGGCCAGGAGGGTAGCCACGTGGGTGCCGCTGAGCACCATCGCCGCCCCCCCCAGCTATTAGATCCCCTGATTGAGCCAATCCTTGGACACACTCTGCAGAGGCATGGCGGGCTATAAAGGGTGGTGATTGATGCTATTATGGTCCTGATTGTATCGATAGGGATGAAGGATAGGGATTGATTTAATGAGTTATTTTCTCAACTATGACAATAAGAATGTCTGTAAGTCATTAGAGAATCAAAGATTGGGATGCTTCGATATCAGGAAGATTTAATGACCCAGAAATTGAATCAAAGACAACACAACAGCAAAAATAAAGATGAGAAAACACTTAAGCAAGCCACAAAAACAGATTTCCGGTCCACCAATGGCAAACAGTAGGGCAAAGGAGGATGAAAAGTCTGATAGTGAAACACCAGGACACTCAGAACTCACAGCACAGGAAGTAAAAAAACTAATCAATCAAGCTCTAGAAAAATTCAAAACAGAAATAATTTCCCAGGTAACCATAGACATGGCGAGCAAAATGAAAGACATGATTCAAGACTCCAGAACAGAAAAGGACAAAAAAAATAGATATAGACAAAAAAAAAATAGGAACATAATAGAAACCATGAAGGCCCAAAATAAGAAAGAAATGGAAACAATGAACACCCAACATAGGAAAGAAATGGAATCCAAAAGATTCAAACAGATATCCAGGAGATTAAAAACCTTAATGAAAGTGTAGGCAACAGAATAAAAGATTGTGAAGATAGAATCTCAGATATAGAAGATAGGATAGCAGACAGTGACCATGAAAAGAGAGGTCTCTTAAAAACAGTAAGGGAGCACGAGAAATCGATCCAACAACTCCTAGATGATGCAAAGAAGAATAACATAAGACTGATAGGTATCCATGAAGTACCAGGAGAAAATGCAAATGATTTAAAAAAGCTGTTCAAAGAATTAATGACAGAAAACTTCCCAAACAGAGGGGAAGAATTAGACACATAGATAAGCAAGGCATATAGAACACCAACTAGCCACGATCAAAAAAACTCTACAACCTAGACATATAATAATCAAGATCCCAGAAACCCAACAGAAGAACAAAATACTACAAGCAGTAAGAGAAAAGAAACAAATCACATGCAAAGGAAAGCCCATCAGAATCACAGCAGACTTTTCAACACAAACCCTCAGGTCAAGGAGAGCCTGGAGTGAAGTATTTCAAGTCCTAAAAGAAAACAAACTACAACCAAGACTGATGTATCCTGCAAAACTCTCTTTCAAAATGGACAGGGAAGTAAGATACTTCCACGACAAAGGACACTTGAGAAACTTCATGAATACTAAACCAGCACTACAAAGCATTTTAAACAATATCCTAGAAAAAGACAATGAAGATCATGACACCATGAGGCCCAACAGAGCAAATCAAATAGCCAAGGAAGGAAACTAAAAGGAAAGGACAAAAAATAAAAAGAGTCAACAAAAGGACAATAACATGACAATAATAAGTCAGTACTATCAATGTTATAACTATCAATGTCAATGGCCTCAATTCACCAATCAAGAGAAATAGATTGGCAGAATGGATTAAGAAGCAAAATCCAATAATATGTTGTATACAAGAAACACACCTAGTGCAAAAAGAAGCCCATAGACTGAAAGTGAAAGAGTGGAAAACAATTCTCCATGCGACAGGAGCCAAGAAAAAAGCAGGGGTAGCAATCTTATTTGCAGACAAAGCAAATTTCTAACCAAAACTGATTAAGAGAGACAAAGAAGGCCACTACATCCACATAAAGGGAGCAATCCAAGAGGAAGAAACAACAATCATAAACATATGCACCAAATATAAATGCCCCCAACTATATAAAACAAATATTAAGTAACATAAAAAACCAAATAACCACTAATACAATTGTAGTGGGGGATCTAAATACCCCACTATCACAAATAGACAGATCAACTAGGCAAAAAAATCAACAATGAAATACTAGAACTGAACCAAGTTTTAGAACGCATGGACTTATTAGATATCTATAGAGTGTTCCACCCCACAAAATCAGAATATACATTCTTTTCAGCTGCACATGGGTCATTCTCCAAGATAGACCACATACTAGCTCACAGAACAGGTTTGAATAAATGCAAAAGAATTGAAGTTATTCCCTGTATATTATCAGATCACAGTGCACTAAAGCTGGAGATCAATAGCATAAGAAACCATAGGAACTTCACAAACACATGAAAATTGAACAATACTCTCCTGAACAATCAATGGAT
Source organism: Fukomys damarensis (assembly GCF_012274545.1). Lineage (NCBI taxonomy): Eukaryota > Metazoa > Chordata > Mammalia > Rodentia > Bathyergidae > Fukomys > Fukomys damarensis. Next base: position 23,874,361 of record NW_022900943.1, on the reverse strand, counting down.
CACAGAGGAAATTAAAGAATAAATCAGACAGTTTTTACAAATAAATGAAAATGCCAGTACAACATACAAGAATCTATGGGACACAATGAAAGCAGTTCTATGTGGAAAATTCATAACACTGAATGCCCACATTAGGAAAACAGAGCAAGCTCAAATAAACAACCTAACGATGACTCTTAGACTCCTAGAAAAACAAGAGCAAGAAAAAAAAAAAAAAAGCTCGAACAAGAGAGGAAATTATAAAGATTAGAGCACAAATCAATGCAATGGAAATTAAGAAAATGATACAAAAAATAAATGAATCAAAGAGTTGGTTTTTTGAAAGAATAAATAAAATTGATAAACCCTTAGCAAACCTTATCAAAAAAAAGTAAAGAAAAGGCTCAGATTCATGCAATCAGGAATGAAAAAGGCGAAGTCACAAAAGATCCCACAGAAATCCAGAGGATCATTGATACATACTATGAGAACCGGTACTCTAATAAAACAGAAAACACAGAAGAAATGGGCAGATTTCTAGATACTTATGAATTACCAAAGTCGAATGAAGAAGATAAAAACATTTTAAACATGCCAATCACAATCAGTGAAATTGAAAATGTAATTAAAAACTTACCAACAAAGAAAAGCCCAGTTCCTGATGGATTCACTGCTGAATTTTACAAGACATTTAGAGAAGATCTACTGCCATTACTCTTCAGACTTTTCAATGAAATTGAAAGAGAAGCAATACTTCCAAATTTATTCATGGAAGCAAATATCACTTTGATTCCCAAACCTGGGAAAGATGTACCTAAAAAGAGAACTACAGGCCAATCTCCTTAATGAATATAGATGCAAAATTCCTCAATAAGATACTAGCAAACAGAATACAGAGGATCGTCAAGAAGATCATACATCCTGACCAAGTTGGATTTATTCCAGGGATGCAAGGATGGTTCAACATATGTAAATCAATAAATATAACACACTATATTAACAAAGTAAAGGACAAGAACCACATGACCCTCTTGAGAGATGCAGAAAAAGCATTTGACAAAGTTCAACACCCATTCATGATAAAAACCCTGCAAAAAATTGGAATAGATGGTCTATGTCTCAACTTTACAAAGGCTATCTATGAAAAACCAACAGCCAACATCATATTAAATGGCCAAAAACTGAAAACCTTCACATTAAAATCAGGAACCAGACAAGGATGCCCACTATCACCACTCCTCTTTGATATAGTTCTGGAAACTTTAACCATAGCAATTAGACAAGAGAAAGAAATTAAAGCAATAAAAATAGGAAAAAAAAAGTTAAACTGTTATTATTTGCTGATGATATGATACTCTACACTGAAGACCCAAAAAACTCCACCAAAAGACTTCTCGACTTAATTGGCACTTTTAGCAGAGTAGCAGGATAAAAGGTCAACATCCAAAAATCAATAGCCTTCTTGCCCACAAATAACAGACACTGAGAAAGAAATTAGGGAAACAATTCCTTTCACAATAGCACCCAAAAAAATTAAGTATCTGTGAATCAATCTAACAAAAGTAGCAAAAGACTTCCACACTGAAAACTACAGCATTCTGAAAAAAGAGATCGAGGAGGATATAAGAAAATGGAAAGATCTCCCCTGATCCTGGGTAGGAAGAATCAACATAGTGAAAATGACCATACTACCAAAACTGCTATACGGATTCAATGCAATGCCAATTGAAATTCCAACACTGTACTTCACAGAACTATAAAGAAGAATCCAAAAATTCATTTGAAACCATAAGAGACTTAGAATAGCAAAGGCCATCCTAGGCAACAGACACATGGCAGCAGGTATAACAATTCCCAATTTGAAACTATACTACAAAGCTACTGTGATAGAAACAGCATGGTACTGGCAAAGAAACAGACCTGAGGATCAGTGAAACAGATTGGAAGACACAAAAACAACTCCAGATACAATCAGCTACCTCATCTTTGACAAAGGAGCTGACAGTCCCCACTGGAGGAAAGATAGCCTCTTTAATAAATGGTGTTGGAAAAACTGGATCTCAACCTGCCAAAGATTAAAACTAGACTCTTATCTGTCACCACGCACTAAATTAAAATCCAAGTGGAATAAAGATCTAAATATTAAAACAGAAACACTAAACTTGCTGGAAGATAAGTTAGGAAGAACTCTGGAAGACATTGGCATAGGAAAAGACTTTATGAACAAATCCTCAGTAGCACGGGAATTAGCAGAAAGAATCAACAAGTGGGAACTCATCTTATTAAAAAGCTTCTGCACTGCAAAAGAAACCATCAACAGAACCAAGAGACAACCTACAATGTGGGAAAAACTTTTTACCAGCTGCTCCTCAGACAAACGACATTATCTAGAATATATAAAGAACTCAAAAGAACCAGCACCCCCAAATATAAAGACCCAATTCAAAAATGGGCATCTGAAATGAACAGACATTTCTCAGACAAAGAAATGAAAGCAGCAAGGAAATATATGAAAAAATGTTCCACATCACTGGTCATTCAAGAGATACAGATGAAAACAACACTGAGATTCCACCTCACCCCACAAAGAATGGCTGCTATCAAGAAATCACACAACAACAAATGTTGGCAGGGTTGTGGGGAGAAAGGAACCCTTCTCCATTGTTGGTGGGAGTGCAGACTGGTGCAACTACTATGGAAGTCAATATGGAGATACCTCAAAGAACCAGGATTAGAGGTTCCATTTGACCCAGGCATCCCTCTGTTGGGTATCTTTCCAAAAGAATTAAAAGAATCATACCACAGTGATACATGCGCACCCATGTTTATAGAGACACAGTTTGTAAAAGCTAAAACTTGGAAACAGCCCATCTGCCCATCAGTTTGAAACTGGATAAAGAAGATGTGGGTTTTCTATAAAATGGAATACTACTCAGCCATAAAGAATGAGAAAGTAGATTCATTCACAGGTAAATTTTGAGGATATACTACTAAGTGAAATAAATAAGTCACACATGTGTAAATACTGAATAGTTTCTCTAGTTTCTCTGGTGTGAAAAACTAAAATAGTACTCAAGATCCTAACAGGACAATTAGCAACATGAAATAGGAATAAAAGGACCAAAGGTGTAGGGACAGTGAGAAGAACAGGGAAAGGGGAATAAGTGAATAGGAAAAAAATATGAGAAAATTTAAAAATGGAATTAAAGTGTTTGAAGGTGGGGAGGGGGGTGTGAAGGGAGGGTGGGGACAAGGGGAAAAAATGAGAACCAAGACCTGTCATGTAAAGGTACAAGATCCCAGTAATGAATGTAACTGTACTGTCTACCTAGAATGTACCAATAAATTCAATTTAAAATTTTAAAAAAACAGAAGAAATATCATTTGATCCTGTTTTTATTGTTTGGACATAGATTTTTTATTTGGATCATTTGGATTGTTATCATCTCCATTTAAAGGACAGAGATCTGGGGCCAGGATTTAGCTCAGTGGCACCATGTCTGCCTCAGAAGCACAAGGTCCTGGGTTTGATCACTGGTAGTGGGAAAAATAACAAAAGAAAGGACAGAGATCTGAAGGGCCTCTGTTCTTAAACATACAGACCCTGCAAAAAGAGGTTCTTCAGATTTCTTGTCCATGGCCAGCTTTCCCCACAAGACTGGTGCAGGATTATGTCAAGATAAGTCATATTGCTGATAGTCTCAGTAGTTTGCCAGCTCATTTAGTTATGGATGATAATTCAGGAAGCTCAGAGACTTAAAAGCTGTACATAATTTTTAGCTTCTTGCTCAGGGTCGCCAAATTTAAATGACTACAATAGTGTGTAAGAGAAGCTGGTTCCAGTAGTAGAATGGCTGGGTAGTGTTTGGCAGGTACCATTTCCATGGCATGATGTGCAACCACAGCTTAGACTCAAGGAAGTGAACGAGGATCCACTTGGTGATCAGGTATGCCAAAGAGCAACCAGTGGCTGCTAGAGCACTTTTTGGCAGCCAATTTTGTTAGAAGAGAAAGTGGACCAGTCTGAAGTCACTGAAGTCTGCAGGAGGCAAGGAAAGTGGAAGATTATGAGCATGTGGAAAAGGACTACCAGAAAGGATGGAAGAAAGGCTGAGGAACTCTGAACATGAACTTTATCAAGTTCCTGTCGATCTTTTGCTTACTATAATTGTTTTGTGATTGAATGAGTTTATCTTTGGGTCTAGTTTGGCAGAGGATAAATCTAGAAGAGACTTTAGAGCAAATGTTCTCCAACATGACTGGGGATCTGCATTTCCATAAGAATTCACACCTAAACCTTAACAAATCCCCAGATCAACAGGGATGAAATCTCTATGTGTCTTAGTTACATTCTTCATTGCTGAGACACACACCTGATACCCAAAACTTAAAGAAAGATTTGTTTTGACTTATGTTTAAATCCATGGTCAGCAGGCTCCCAAGAAATAATAGTGTGGCAGAGGACCATGGTAGAGGAGAAGTTGCTTACCTCATGGTGGTGGGGAAACAGCTAAGGGGAGCCGAGGGGAGACACACCCCACCATGCCATGCCCCCAGTGGGGCCTCCTCTTCCAACCAGACCCTGCCTTCCAACAGCAAGTCAGTTATGTCACCCCCATAATACAATCTCCTTTCAAAAGCCCCGCCTTTTAGTACATGGGGCTTTGCGGGGACATCCAGATATAACCATAACACCACACGTTGGTGGGAGAGGTTTATGTGGGTAGAGGGGACTCCTCAGCTAGAGGATTTCCCAGCTTTTATTAAGCTTCCATTTATAGATACAGAGCTTCTTCAGTAGAGTCATCTATTCTTGGTATTTTTCATCAAGATCTGCGCTATACTTGCTGTGGTAATTCTTCTTTTCTTCTTCTTTTCTTCTTCTTCTCCTCCTCCTCCTCCCTCTTCAGTACCCTCAGCCCTTTCCTTGGGGTGCTGGGGATTGCCTTTGCCCTGAGCTAAATCCTTAGGTTTGTTTGTTTGTTTGTTTCACAGTAATAGGGATTGCATTCAGAGCCTTCCTGCTGAGCTACATTCCAGCTTCTTTTTTTTTTTTTTTTAATTTTGAGGGACAGTCTTGCTAAGTAACTAAGTAGTTTCCCAGTCTGGGCTTGAAGTTGGATCTTCCTGCCTCAGTTTTCCAGAGTGCTGGAATTATAGACCTCTACCACCACACTCTGTACTAATTCTTCTTGCCCTGGTTTCTTAGTAGGCAGAGGACCTGTTGAATGAGAAGCAGTGCTGTCTCCAGAAAGCCTCCTCTACTCACTAGACCTGGAAATGTGCTGCTTCTGCCGCCTGTGGGTGACCACAGTCAGGTGGTCTTCATCTAGCATTTCCTCATTTTGTAATACATGAGAAAAGCAACCTTATTAGGCTATAAATGCCCCAAAGATAAGTATCATGCTAACATTCATAGTATTTTCCATGGCGCACAATTATATACTAAGTTGGATATGGAAGGGATGCAGTAAATGTTTAAGAAGATGCATTAAGCACATCCTTTCAAACAAACAAACAAAAACTACAGAAGAAATATTACACACACACACACACACACACACACACA